>NC_086230.1:15266875-15601250 GCF_036321145.2 Pelmatolapia mariae
AATATGTTTGTTCATTGTTTTACATGCCTGTGTTTAATCTATTTCAATAAACACATAATATAATGAATCAATAACTTTTCACACACACACATACCCATCCTGCACATAGTTTTTTCTCTTAATCTCATGGGAGAATTCAATGTAAAACTTGTGGTCTTGACTCTATTTTTTAAACTTCTGGGGGGAGTTTGCACACAGAGTAACATGATGGACAGCAGGACAGGAATACTGCTTTTAACTGTATTTTGGGCAGGTAAAGAGTCTAAATTGTCTTGTTTTAATATAGTTTATCTTTAACCTTTTTCAGCATTTCTGATATATTTCACAAAATCTGTTTTTGTGTCCTTGACAGGTGTTGATGGTCAGACTCTGACAGAATCTGAACCAGCCATTAAAAAGCCTGGAGAATCCCACACACTGACATGTACAGTATCTGGATTCACATTCAGTGACTACTGGATGGGCTGGGTCAGACAGGCTCCTGGAAAAGGACTGGAGTGGGTTGCTTATATCAGTAGTGGCAGTGGTAGCACCAAATTCTACTCTCAGTCAGTCCAGGGCCGGTTCACCATCTCCAGAGACAACAGCAGACAGCAGCTGTATCTGCAGATGAACAGTCTGAAGACTGAAGATTCTGCTGTTTATTATTGTGATCGAGACTCACAGTGATGCAAAAGGGAGAAATGCTGTACAAAAACCCAGCACATTAAACTTAGTCAAAATTAGATTATCAGTGACACAAATAAAATTTAACTGATGACACTGTAAACGTTGTTATGGCAATTACACCAACCATGTATTTTTTCACAGGTGCAGAGTTTGAACAGGTTAGGCAGCCAGCCTCTGAGCACTCGATATCAAACATGTTTTCTATGATGATTAGTAAGAGAAAAAATATTCTCGGATGGTAAATCATTAATTCTACTCGAGTAATTCTCTCATTACTTGCAAATGCAATTTTTGTTTCCACATGTTTCTCGATATATGATAATGCATGCAATACCATAACTGATCTTCTAGCAGTGAAAGTGCCAGAGGCACCTTGTATAACATGCTGATATATTAGCACAGGGCTACTGTTTCATGTTATAATCACATTTATTTTTAAAATCTTACGAAACGCTGTAACAGAAATGAGCACTCTTTTCTGTGACAAATCTTCAGTCTGTCGAGTGGAGTGCTGAGTGGTCCTGTGTATTGTGCGGAGAGCAGGAGGGCACATATTCAGCCTCAGAGTGGTGAACATAGTCATGTTTCTGCTGACACTCTCTATACTACAAAAAAAACCTGTGGTAATAACATAATTTTAAAGACCTCAGACTATTAATATGTCACATGATAAATATGGTGATCTGTACTGGAGGTCAAATTCCAAATCAATCTGAATGTAATACCTGAAGATGGTCTATGTTTTGTTTTGTAAGTCACAATAACAGAAACCATCAGAGCTGAATTATACAAAAAAGCATCAGCAACTAACCACCATACATGCCAAGAGAAACATGTACCACGTTTTTATATTAAATATCGCACATTCTGTCGAAAGTTTTGTCATGTTTGAAATTTTCTGTCACATCAATCACAGCTATAAATAGACTACTGTATTATTATGCCGTTATTTTTGTGCCAGTATTCTGAGCACACGTAAAAAGATTTTGAGCGCATATAAAACAATTTTGCATTTTGAGGAGAAAATTATTTTGAGAGAAGAAAAGCTTAATTTGAGTGAACAAAATTCATTGCTGCATTCCAAAAATGTATTTCAGTGTTTGTTATTATCCATATACACACACACTAACAGCCCCTCTCACTCAGTTTATGCATTTGCTCTTTCTCAGATATCTGTGGACCTGCTCACAGTGTGTTGCTCCCGCTCTCAACATCTCTGCTCCCTGCGTGCTCAACTCTTTCTGTACACAGTTATATTTGTGCCACAAAACCAACCAATCACAGAATTGGATGCAAAAATTCAGATTGGCTGTTTTGATCTCCAATCAGCTCGCTAGCTACTGTAGCTAAACCCAGCCAAATATCCCAGAATGCATTTCATCCAAAACTCAACCGCAGCAATGGCCGAGAAAAGCAGCTAAAAGGTTTGAAATCTTAGTCTTTCTGGGTCACAAAATAAACTTTTAAGTTATTTTCAGGCGAGAATGTAGCTGTGTAAACTTCAAATATCTGCTTGATTTATCCAGACATCACATATTTGGAAAAGTGCTCTGACGTTTTTGGAGATGCCTGTTACCCACCAGCTGACCGGGTGGTCAAGGCTCACTAGAGCTGGCGAGAGCAGCTTACTCTCAGCACATCGTTTTCAAAGCGCCCATGGTCTTTCGCTGCTCAAAATTTTTTTACGTGCCCTCAAAATACTGGCACAAAAATTAATGCCATATATAAATCAAAATGAGGCAACACTGTGCAAATTAATGCATATTTAAATGCAGTTCTCCCCTCCCTGTCAGGAGGAGTCATGCAAAACTGGATGTTTCCCCCTTCTACTTATCTGACCACCAAAGAACAGTGGACACAGATCTACATGATGGAGTATTTGAAAGGACTACTAATTTTATTTATCTGCTGGGCAGGTAAAAACATTCTAACATAACACATGCTGGTCTTTTTTTCCACCAGCCTATTTAGTTATTTATGTTCTTTAAATAAAAAAATTATCTTGACAGGTGTTGATGGTCAGACTCTGACACAATCTGAACCTGTGGTTAAAAGGCCTGGAGAATCCCACACACTGACCTGTACAGCCTCTGGATTCTCATTCAGTGGCTTCTGGATGGGCTGGGTTAGACAGGCTGCTGGAAAAGGACTGGAGTGGGTTGCTACTCTTGATAGTGGCAGTGGTAGCAGCAAATACTACTCTCAATCAGTTCAAGGCCGGTTTACCATCTCCAGAGACAACAGCAAACAGCAGCTGTATCTGCAGATGAACAGTCTGAGGACTGAAGATTCTGCTGTTTATTATTGTGCTCGAGACTCACAGTGACTGAAGGTGGTTCAGCAGCTGTACAAAAACCTAAAGTACCTTCGCAATTGTAATAAAGCAGGAATATTCAACTAAAAGCTAAAGCTAATGTCCAGTGGGACATTTTGATCATAATTATTTATTGTCTAATTAGTTAGTGTGATATATAAATCAAGGGCGTCGATTTGGCGTGGACGGAGGGGACATGTCCCCACCAATAATTTGATCGCTTCTTGTAAAAAAAAAAAAAAAAAAAAAAAAAAAAAAAAAAAACTATAGAAAGAAAAAAAAGATCTGTCAGCGTCTCAGTCACCCAGCGGTGCAGAAAGAGTTAAATTACTTCTCTACTGGAGTCCGACCTCATGTGACAAATATGGCCAATGTGATTGGCTGAGCCTTTCAGGGAGCTCTGTTTAGTTTCAGCAGCGGCAAACCTGCGCTGCCAGGAGGACGGTAGCAAAGAGGAAGAACGTGCATATAAGAAAGTATTTTTCAAAGAAACCTGTAAGTCACTTAAAGCCAAGCTCACTCATAAAATGTGTCCATCATAATAACGTTACAGGCTATGCTAGGCTTTGGCCCACATCAGTCTAAAATTGTATGTAACTGTGAATAACGTGTTTTGGAAACTAACTGCACAACAGGCAGCACTATTAGTTCTCTCAGTCTCAGAATAGCATTTCTAATTTTGATTGAAACTGTCAGAGAAAACTGCAGCCTCGAGCAAGCCAGGATATTAGTTTACAGAGGCTGTTAAAATTATACGTCTAATGTTAAAATGTTGGTGACACAATAATTTCATCCTAGTGGCACTGACAATTCATAGGGTTAATTTTTGAGACAAAATATCATGAGGTAGTCATGATTTTGCAAATATTCCACCTTGTAGTGCAGTTTGCACTACAATTGTTAGGCTGCTGATGTAAATTGATTGATTAGTGTAGATTTGACAAAGAATCTGAATAGACATGTCTCACTTTTTATATGGCACGAATCAATGTGTTATTTTATCAATATGTCCTAGTGCAGTCAGAGGGGAAAAGCCAGGGCCAAAGGTGAGGCACATCAAGCACAGAATAATAATTTTGTGGTCATCTTACATGAGTTTTCAAAAACCACCCGTTCATTTAGTGTTCCCTTAGTGCTAATGTATAAGAGAAGTTGGTGTACTATAACTGAAGTAATCGTGTTAAGATAAGATTACCTTTCGTTTTGTCACAGCAGAAAGTGGACAGTGCAAAGTTATATAGCAAAAGTTAGAATACAATAAGAATAATATACTGTACACAACTGTACAGAATAGAATAAAATAGTAGAATAAAATAGAATAAAATATGCATTAGGATAAAAATAGAATACAAATGTTATATACAACTGAGTAAAAATACAACTTACAACGTCTTATTGCACATGTGTGTGTTTGATCAGCTGCAAAAGTCTTTGTTGTAGAGTTTGACAGCAGTGTGGAGAAAAGACCTGCGAAATCACTCCATCCCACATTTAAGTCCTTAAAGTCATATTATTTTATTGTCTTGACTGTATTTGAAGCTATTTTTATTTTTGTATGATACCTGATTTGTATGGAATATGGCTGAAGTAAACTAAAGCCTAAAATACTTAGTCAGTCATTTGTTTAATAGTAATTTAACATTATATAATTCACATATAAAACTATGAATTGTAATTTTAAATGGTTTAATAGCATGTAGAATAGCATATGTAGGCAAGTATATTTCTTCTTTTTTATCAAGAAGAAAAGACGAAAAGGAAAAAAAAAAGAAACAGGGCGGGGTTCGGTGGTTGAAACACCCGTCCCCACCAATGCCAAAACCAAATCGCCCTTGATATAAATAAAACACCTGAGTGTCAAATGAAATTAAATGAGTACAATTGAAAAAAACCCCACTTCTGACAAGAAATTTGACAAATAATTCAAAACCTCAAGCACCATAGAACTGAACATATATGTATGACTGCTGAAAATTCCCACCATTGAAAGGTGAAAATTGTGCATGTTCAAATGAAGTGCTTAACTTTAGGGAAGCTTCATCCACTGAAGAAGCTTCATTAATGAGAGGTGAAACAGCTTAAAGAAACTTAAAGAAGTCCAGATGCTTTTCTTTCCAAGCTTTTTAGACTACGAAGACCTGGATGACTGAGAACCTTCACAGACATGTTACATATTGATATTTCTTAACCAGGAAACAGTGTACATGTGACTTTCATAAAACAGGGTGCAGTTTTCCCCCTTCTTCCTGTGAGAGTCATGCAAAACTTGTTTTAGCTGTTTTCTCTTCTTTTTTAATTGCTCCTTTTTCTAGGGTGGAATGACCGTACACTACACATCGGAATTATGTAAATAAATTTGAAATTATTTTGGATCTTGAAACGCATACAGGAATGAACGCCATGTAAAAACTCCATACAAATTTCAATAAAAAATTCTACCATCAAGGAGAAGAAACGTTTTCTCACTGATTAAATTCATTGGTTAAACTAAACCTCACAGAGAGCTTTAATTTAATAATAACGATGGCATCGGATTACTGCCTTTAAATACCTAATTTAATAATGTATTTATATATTTACTGGTTATTGTATTTTATCATGAGCTTCACAGCAAATGATGTTCAATTATATATTTACATAACACAATAAAGTCGTATTAGGTTTTGCTTCCTGTGAGGAGGAGTTAAGACTAAACCCAAATGTCTTTCACCTATATATATATATATATCTGAGTATAGAAAGTTTGACAGGGAGCAGCTGGCACACAGTTTACCAGTATGGGCTACAAGACAGGACTACTGATTTTGACGATCTGCTTTGCAGGTGAAATAGATTCTATTATCATGCTGATTTTAGATCTGAATTCAGCACATTTAATCAGGCTTTTTAAAATTCTCTTTACAGGTGTTGATGGTCAAACCCTGACTGAATCTGAACCAGCAGTTAAAAGGCCTGGAGACTCCCACAGACTGACCTGTACGACCTCTGGATTCACATTCAGCAGCTACCGTATGAACTGGGTCAGACAGGCTCCGGGAAAAGGACTGGAGTGGATCGCTTTTATAGACACAGGCAGTACTTCTAGGTATTACTCCCAGTCAGTCCAGGGTAGATTCACCATCTCCAGAGATGACTCCAGCAGTAAACTCTATCTACAGATGAACAATCTGAAGACTGAGGACACAGCAGTTTATTACTGTGCCCGAGACAACACAGTGAGAGAATATAATAGGAGAGTCATACAAAAACTTCCTCTTTTACAGCAACGGGGAACAGAAGAGAAAAGATTACTGAAGCTTTGGAAATAATGTTGTTTATTATGAAATTATCTTTGTACTTGTGTATTCTGTGGTATATCTATAAATATATACATATTGCAAATATTATAATATCTCAAAATGATTAATTGATTTAATTTTTAAGAAATCGGTATAATTCATTGCCTATCGTCAAGAGATCATTCTTTATTAAAGTAAGAAGATCAATCAGTACATTTTGTTTTTTAAAGACTTTTAACTCTTTAATGCTATGAGTGCTGACTCAGCGATAAAAAATTTTTCACTGACATCATGCCAACACATCAGTTTGAACATGAACCACGTTTCCTGTACCTCATCAGACAGCCTGCAGGGAAAGGACTGGAGTTTAATCAAAGTGCATGTTTTGTATCCATGACATACTACAAATAATAATTAAAGAACAAGTTCAATATGGACTTATAGTCTTCCAGCAACACAGTGACTCTAAATGGACAGAATATACACCTGAGCATGCTGCTGTGTATTATTGTGCCAGACACTGATAGTAACACAAATCATCAGCAGGTCTGAACAAAACCCCTCAAAGTGTGAACACTTGTAACATGAAACCACCAGAGGAGGCGCCCGAAGACCACTAATGGTTTCAGGACCAGACCAAGTCTCTTTAATTACTGTATAAAACATTCTTGATGTGGAATCATATAAAACAGATAAATGATTATATTCATAATAGAAGACATACATGTGTTTTTAATTTGTTCATTTATTGACAGTCTGTGAGCTGTTAGTGTCCAAGGATTTTTTTGTTTTTATATTAATGTATATTAATTTGGCATATTGAAGAAAATATCTGCGACTGAAATATATGAGCATTTTGTACAAAATGATTTGAAAATACTGGCAAGTTTAGTTTGCCTTTAATCACCCTAACAAGATTAATAGAACATGCACAAATTTTTTTATTTATTTTTTTTTTATTTAATCTTTTTGTATGCATCAAAGTCTTTTATTCAAACTTTTAAATCTACAGTAATTTATATTTTACTAAATAGATTTAAATAGACACAACAAGCTTATGTGACTAAGCAGCCAGCCCAGCATCTGACCATCACCTGTCAGGTCTCTTATTCTCTAAGTGGCTACTTCACAGCTTGGATCAGACAGCCTGCAGGGAAAAGACTTGAGTGGATTGGTAGCAAATTTATTGGAGCTTCATACTACAAAGATTCACTGAAGAGCAAGTTTAGTATATACTTAGACTCTTCCAGCAACACAGAATATGTCTAAATGGACAGAATATGCAGCCTGAAGACACTGCTGTGTATTACTGTGCCAGAGACCCACAGTAACACAAACCATCAGCAGACCTGAACAAAAACCCCACAATGCCTGAGCAGTTGGTTTGAGAGACAGTTTACAAAAACATGTTTCTTTAATTGAACTATTTACATCATCCATCCATCCCGACTTTTCTTCCCTCCCAAAGATGACGGTAAAATGTATAAAATGAGAAAAAAGGAAAGGATGAAACTTGTGTAAATATGTAACTGTTTCTGAGTGCTACAGATTTTTAGAGCAGTAATTTTTTTAAAATGTTGACTAGAAATTGAAGTGTTAATGTTACAGTAATAAATACTGTATATAAATGATAGTATTAATACATTTTAATAAATACTCAGTTTATCAGCACATACAGCTGTTCACACTGTGATTCTGTGACTCTGCAGCCAGGTCAACTTTGTCAATCACTTGTCAGGTTTCTTACTCTCTTAGCAGTTATTGGACAGCTTGTGTCAGAAAGCCTGCAGGGAAAGTATTAGCATTGGTTGAAATAAGATAAACCCAAGATTCAAACTACAGTAAGAGTCACTAAAGAATAAATTAATGTTAACTTGGAGACTTCCAGCAACAGAGGGCAATAGGCCATGAGAGCCATACACACAGATCTGTGCATCATAGTTGGTTTGTTTCTTTGTTAAAAACATCAAATTATGAATCAGACAGCCTGTTGGCTGATTGGCTGAAATTGATTGGCTCAAACTGAAAGAAACTGAAATGCTTTCCTGCTTCACAGCGAGGGCAAATCATAATGAGAATCCATGTAATCCACACTGTTTGTCACATACACTGGATTTTGTGAAAATTTGTCACAAAACGTGTCCCAGTTTTTTTATGGGACAGCAGTGACAGGTTTGCAGAGAACTTCTTGTATTCTCACCACGTCTGCCCAGTTTTCTGCAGAGACTGGCGCCGTCTGGTTTTTGAAGGTTCTAAAGGGGAATATACAAGCAATTTAACAGTGAAATAACATGGGAGTGATCATATATGGTGTGCAAAAAACCCCAAAGTCATTTAGAAATCAGAGTGTGCCTTGAAACAGGCAGAGTTGAAATAGCATGGCAAAATGGTGGAGTGGTTTGGACTGTTGCCTTGCAATGTGTATCCACTAATGATGATATAACATCCCTAAACAATTACGTTTTGTTGAAACACAAAGTTAACAATCATCATCCAATAGTCAACCCTTTAAGAGGAGGAGTCTATGCAAAACTGATATCTTTAGTCGGTTTATATATTCTGCAGTCAGGATCTAAAAAAACTCTGACAGAAAGCAAACTTAGACAATTTTAACAATGACCACCTTTGTTTGTTTATTTTCTTCATTCTGTTTTTTACATTGACTGGTAAGTATTTCAAATTATTTTTTAAAAAAAGTGACTTAAAAAGTGACTGCATTAACGGACTGTTAACATTTGCATACTGAAGGTCAAACAGTGACTGAGTCTGAACCAGTGATTAAAAGGGCTGGGGACTCCCACAGACTGACCTGTACATACTCAGATTTCAATGTTCATGAAGACAATGTTTGGATCAGACAGGCTCCTGGAAATGGACTGGAGTGGATTGCTTACATCAGTGGTGGTGGCAGCTATATCCACTATTATCAGTCAGTCAAAGGCCTGTTTATCATCTCCAGAGACAACAGCAGACAGCAGGTGTATCTGCAGATGAACAGTTTGAATAATGAAGACTCTGCTGTGTATTATTGTGCTCGACACTCACAGTGACACAGGAGGGAAAAAACACTGTACAAAAACCCCTAACACCCATGTCAAGTGGAGTCATTGCTTATAGCCTCTTCCTATTCATGACTCCTAGCATACTTCCCAACAGTCTATTATGAAGCCTTGATATCACGCTGTCAGTTGCATCAGAACAGAAGCTTCCATGAGAAAATGAAATGCAGCATTGCATTAAAAAATATTATTTACAGAAATTAAGAAAAGCAAATATCCTGGGGCCCACCTTTGTAAAGAGGGAGCAAGGAAGAAGAAAAAGATTCAATTTGTCCTCAGGTATTTGCAACACTGTGACTTTGAGTTACGTTTAGTGACCAAATGTTCATCAAGCTGTGAGCTGTAACAGGTAGGACCCTTAGACTGAAATATATTCCTAATGTTT
The DNA here is from genome assembly GCF_036321145.2 of Pelmatolapia mariae. Taxonomy (NCBI): domain Eukaryota; kingdom Metazoa; phylum Chordata; class Actinopteri; order Cichliformes; family Cichlidae; genus Pelmatolapia; species Pelmatolapia mariae. The sequence continues at coordinate 15,276,581 of NC_086230.1, forward strand.
AATTAAGAGTATTTTGTATTAATTCTTATTAAGTAAAATAGAACAAAGGTCAAATTTGAGTGCATTTGAGTCAATTCATACATAAGCGCATTAATCGTACTTCATATACTTAAGTTGTATTAACTGCATGAAGTACATTTTATTTTACCTTTTTTATTTTTTTGCATATCATCACACATAGTTTCAGTTTCTCAGCAGTTTTGTTTTTTTATCGCCACATCTTTGACTTTGCACAGCTGCAAAAACTGAAAACATTGAGTGTCTTTTTAGTCTCACTGAGAAAAAGGGAACCTAGCAGTTGCTTGCATTAGGTGTACAAAGGTCTTTAAGTGTTATAAACAAGAACATACTGAAGTTTCAAATACACTGTGTTTATGTTCACTTTTGTGTTTATTTTGTTTTAAAGGTGATCATAATTCTAGGAAACAAGCACTTCCAGTAAACACACATCATAATGAAAGGAGGATCAGCAATTTAAACATATGGTAAACACACTGGAGAACTTTAGAAAGTATCCTACAGCTATTTTCACAGTTTTTTACTAATTAACGGCAACTCTTCCCGTCAAGTAGTGGATAACAGAAGATGTTTTTGGGATACTTTAGGTGCTCCTTTATTTCCCAAGTTGTCACCACAGTGGATGATGGGGGAGGAGTCCATGTAAATCTGACATCTTTAAAATCATTACTGTATATGTTGGAGAGCAAAGGCGAGGGACTCAATCTGATAGACAAACTGTAAAGTGGAACTTAACTGACCTTTACAATGATCACATCTGTTTATTTAATTTTTTCTCTCTTTGTGTTTTCTACCTTGTCTGGTAAGGATATAAAAATCTGTTGGATAAGAAGACATATGTATACAAATGATTGTGCTAATGAGCTGTTAATATTTCTGCAGGTACTGAGGGTCAAACACTGACTGAGTCTGAACCAGTGGTTAAAAGGCCTGGAGACTCCCACAGACTGACCTGTACATACTCAGGGTTCAAATATAATATTGATGGTGTTTGGGTCAGACAGGCTGCTGGAAAAGGACTGGAATGGATCGCTTATATCAGCAGGAGCAGTGCCATCTTCTACTCTTAGTCATTCAGAGGCCGCTTTACCATCTCCAGAGACAACAGCAGAAAGCAGGTGTATCTGCAGATGAACAGCTTGACAGCTGAGGACTCTGCTGTTTATTATTGTGCAGAACAGCCACAGTGACACGAGAGGGAGAAACACTGTACAATAACTTAACATGCCAGGTGTACTTTTGCATCTTTTCTGTGATTTCACATGTTCACTTTTTTATTCAACTGCAAATTTTCTAATCAAAAATATTGCGATTCATGACTGTCAACACTACACTGAGTATTAAAACAATTAGGTAATAAAAAAGAAACTAAAAAAGCTTAGCAGTTACTTTTCATATCAGTCTTCAGAAAGCTTCTTATTGATTTCAAATATAAAAATAGAAAAAGTGCTCCCGTATGAAGGTGTAGTGGTCAGCACTGTTGCCTCATAGCAAGAAAGTCCTAGTTTCAAATCCATCATCTGGCTTGCACGTTCTCTCCGTATCCACACTGGTACTTCAGCTTCCCCCCGCAGGACTCACTTAGAGTCACCTTTGACATCAGCCATGTTCTCTGTATGATCCATCTGCTGGCAGTTGGACTCTGTGAGGAGCTGCATATGAATAAGAAATACAGAAAAACTGCTAAATATTGAGATGAATGACGGATAACCTACAGTGATGCAAACCACACACCAACCTGCACAAATACCCAGCAATCATAAAAATGAATCATGGCTCTTCATTCTTAAATTCTCCTTAACATGATGATATTATTACTATTATTATGTTATTACTTTTTTCCAATCTCTGAATGTTTTTGTTGTTGATATATATGTAGTCTTAGTGTGAGTCAAACATACTGTTGCTCTGAATCGTACCATCAGATGGCACTGGCCCTTTCAGGATGCCCCTCTGGGCACTGATAGCTGTATGAAATCCTGCTTTCCCTTGGGGCAGTGCAGTTAAAATTTGTGTCTTAAACGTAAAAATATTCCTTTATGTATAAAGGCAGTCTCCTGCATTTTCAGCACTCCACCTGGATGTTTTTACCCTTCTTATTGTTTATAAGGGAACCATACTTTATGATGGGGGAATAATATTGACATCAAGAATCTCATGGACATCATAAACATTCAGAGTATTTCAGAACTCAAAAAGCCTGCTTATAATATGTCCCTTTAAATAAACTCACACTGGCAATATTCTGCAAAGGCAAAGCAATATTAAACCCAAACAGTAAAAAGTGCAATTTTTGCAGATCTGCAACCTCTGAAAGAAGTAACATATTTCCTGTGAAATGCAGGAAATAATGTCTTTCTGCAAAGCGTTCACCATGTTTGTATAAGGCTGGAAGACATCATAACAATAATGTGCTGGAAAAAAATAAGTACAGGATGTACCTATTCATATTTCTGTTCCTATATTTATGAATCTTATTGTCCTGAAATTAATCAAGTGACTTTAATTAGTTAAATTGTGTAATTAAGATGCACTTATAATACATTTCTGAATCTGACAAATGACTGAATTAGTCAGTTTTGTCAAGAAAATAGCAGACATATTTTTAGAAATCACGGGTGCACAGATGTGTTATAAGAAAAAAAAAAGACAAGAGATTAAACTTTTCTTTGGATTTGAAAATGTGAATGAGTAATACGGTACAACAAATGCTAAGCAAAGGTGAGTCCTGGCAAGTTTATATCACACTATTATATTATGGCAGACTTTTCTGTTGGCTCTGACTGTACCAACACTGGTGCCTCTTTGATTCTATGCAAACTCGGTGTCCTTCCTTGCTACTCAGCCATAAAAACTCCTCACATCTTTGGGGTGGCGATACCAGAACATCACCCTCAACATAAACCATGTTCTCTGTAGCTTTGCTGCTGCTGTTGGCAGCTGGATCTTGTGAGTCCCTTTTTTATTTGTCAAACTCAATAGTTTATCATTAACGGCTTTACCTAATCATCTGTTAAAAATAATATTTTCTATTTACAGGTGTAAAGTGTGAGCAGTTGACACAGCCAGCCTCTGCGACAGTGCAGCCAGGCCAGCGTCTGACCATCACCTGTCAGGTCTCTTATTCTATGAGCACCTACTGGACAGGCTGGATCAGGCAGCCTGCAGGGAAAGGACTGGAGTGGATTGGGGTGAAAAGTACTGGGAGCTCTTACTATAAAGATTCACTAAAGAACAAGTTCAGTATTGACTTAGACACTTCAAGCAAGACAGTGACTTTAAATGGACAGAATATGCAGCCTGAAGACACTGCTGTGTATTACTGTGCGAGAGATGCACATTAACACAAACCACCAGCAGACCTGAACAAAAACCCCTCTGAGCCTGATCACTTACAGTATATGAAGCTGCCAGAGGAGGAGCTCAAGGATCACAAATGATTGCTCAACATGGTTGAAGGAAAAAGGAAAATCTAAAAATCATATGGTCCATATGTTCTTATCAACAAATCAAACTTTGTTCCTTTTATTCCAGATGGATTTAGCTTTCATATATCATGTTTGAAAGTACTATGAAGTCAGGTTTTAGATCTTTGGACAGCAGATAAACTCCTCTAAATTAAACCAGCAACTTAAAACTTCTTTTGTTATTATCTCTAGTGACATTTCACTTTTGAAGGTGCATATTTGAGAAATATTTAATTTCAAACATTTGTATCACTTAGAATAGAGGTAACACGTCCCTTTAGAGTTAAATGATAAGAGACTGCTGAGCGTGTCCTGTATTGTTGATTTTGAGAGTTTTACTGGCAATACCTGCCTACTAAAAGATTTTCTATGTATAACCATGAATTAACAGTTTTTTGTGTTTTTTAAGGGGGAGTTGATGCAAAACTGATACCTGTGATGTATTTATATATGGTGGATTGCACAGACCTCTAATGTCATGGTCTGTTGTGTGGCAAGGTGATAGTGGACCCAGATCAGGACTCAGCAGACAGACTTGAACTCTAACACAGCTTTATTTGCTGGTTACAGGCAGACTGCACTAATGAGCTGTTACCATGTCTTTAGGTATTGATGGTCAAACATTAACTCAGTCTGGGCCAGTGATTAATCAACAAATCGGTCTTAAGTTGACCACAAAAGACCTAAAACTTATCACTGATTTCAGCAGGAGGAAGTCCGACCTTCAGCCCATCTTCATCATTGGGAAGTGTGTGGAGAGGCTGACCAGCTTCAAATTCCTGGTTTCTGAGGATCCTCACGAGGATCAACCTGAAGTTGAAGCTGCTGACCATCTTCTACCACTTTTCGACTGAGAGTGTGCTGACATATTGCATCTCTATGTTGTTCTCAACCTCCACTATGGCACACAATAAGCCACTAAGAAGGGTCATTAACCCGTTTGTGCCCAGATTTTTTTCAGAGTTGTAAGGCATATCATTTTATCAGTTGAGTCCCTCTGAATCATGTTATGTATTTATTTTTTCCATTTTGTACTTTTTTTTGAAGAAAATAGCATTTTTATGACTGGCAACAATTGTTGCCAGTAGTCACACAGCTTGTCACTAGGTCAAATGTCACCTAATAATAATAATAGAGAAGTAATAATAATAATATAATAAGAACAAAATAATAATATAGTCATAATAAATAATAACAAAAAGGTGGAGCCTCAGGTTCCCCCTGTATAAAATTCAAAACATCAAACAATTTGAACTGATTTCTTTATTCTCAATTTTTTTATACTCAAAAACTCAACAAACATTTTTTTCTTAGAACCTCTAAAAACATATATACATATATAACATATTTCTTCCCATACATTCCATCATCTTTCATGCATGTTCTACTCAGTGTGGTACTTCTTGAAGCACTCCACATGTAGTGGCACATCACACTTTCCACACGCCAATGATGTGCGTCCGCCGCAGTTCTTGCATCGCTTGTACCTGCTACCAGTGTTGCAGGGCCAGTGGTTCAAATTATCAAACCTGGTGGCATCAGTTATCGCCACCGCCATTGAAGATCTTCTGCCCTGCCTACTTGGCTTTGTTCCATGGCGCAGGAGGAGGGTCTGGGCTACCAGCCTCTGGAAGGAGAGGAGATCATTCTCCCCGCTTTTCCAGGACCTAAATGAATGACAAAACAAGCATGATAGATGCATAAATGTGCATCGTTTCATCCTTTCTACAACGTCATGCCCCATATGTAGAATGTTCTGTAAAAGCAATATCACACTTGAGTTTGTGATGTTGGTCTGGATATCATCACTGTTGCTCTTGTCGACCGAAGAGCACTAGCGATGACCTCGAGTCAAACATCACCAACTCGATTGTGATATCACTAAATAACATACAGCCTTGTGTACCTGTAATAGCACCAGCTGTTCACCATGGCACTGTTCAGGGCCCAGCTGAAGCATGGCCACCACCACTTCTTGGACCGGATGTTGACTCTGTAGCGGCTGACAAACTGGTCATGCAGGTCCACTCCTCCCATGTGTGTGTTGTAGTCCTGGATACACTTGGGCTGTCTGACCTTGTCCATAGTCCGCTTCTGTTTATTCCATCTCTTCGCCTCAGTTTCGGTGAACTCCCTCTCCATGTTCGACACCACGGTGACCACGCTGTTGTCATTCCACCTTACAATCAGCTTCTCTGCCTCAACCAGATACTCAGCATCTCCTCTGGGTGTCTTCTTGAAGGTCTGGGGTGCTGTGAAGGGAACGTTATGGAGCTGAGTTTGTCGCATCGTGCCACAGCTGCCATAGCCTCTCAGGGTCATCTCATCCACCAGGGACAGGGTTGTGAAGAGGTTGTCGTGGTAAAACTTGACTCCAGGTGGCACTTCAGCTTTCTCTGCCAGGCCAAGAACCACACTTGGACCCTGACCAAGTCCAGTTTCCACCAGATGTGTGTGGCTTCCTACATATGGCTCCATCTGATGGACAAACCCGGAGGAGGATGCTAAGCTCCATATTTTATACCCAAAACGAATAGGCTTCCCTCTAATAAACTGTTTGCACCCATGCCTTCCAAAATACTCAATCATCATCTCATCTACTGCCACATGTTCTGCTATCGGGATTGCGTTGTTGATGTCATTTAGATGCTTAAAAAGGGGACGCACCTTGAAGAACGGGTAAGCTGTGATCTTCATGTTGTCTACTAAATGAACAGAAGACATAATTTCATCAAACCTGTTCCTCCGCATGGCATTGTTGCTGACATCACAATCGTCTGACCAGAGAAGACGCCGCCTTGGGACTGTGTTGTATCCACTGATCAACAGAATACCGTAGAATGTAAGAAGTTCATCCTCAGTCAGGTTGAGCGTTTTCCCTTTTTGTTCAGCGTAGAGATTGGACATTTCCAGTGTGACATCTCTGAGGGACTTGGGATAAAATGTGAGGAAGATATCCACTGGATCATCTGATGTGAAGCCAGGATCATGTTCTTTGGGGACATAGCGAGGGATCTGATATTTTTTGTTGGCTTGTGCTGGTGCTTTGGCCGCAATTTTGATTTTTTTGAATTTCCTGTCTTGGTTCTTAGTTTTGTGGAGCATGGGCCCAACAATCTGACTGGTCACCTTTTCATATGTGCCACTGACCTTTCTAGTCTCTGTCTGACTCACTGAGGATGAGCACCCAGGATCATCATCGGGGGGATTTGGCAGCTGCATGTCCGAATTAGGTAGAAAGCCTTCACCTTTGAGTATTCTTGATGGGAGGCGGTTATGGTCACCAGTGGCCTCATCATCAGATTGGTCACTGTCACAGTCTGTGTCATGTGCGTGCATTTCTGACTCAGGCACAACTGTGATGTCCGCCACAGTTTCAGAGTCCTGCAGCATGGCCAGGATCTCTGCTACGGTGTACCTAAGGAAAGGACAACATACATGTTAGCTAGCAAGCGAATTTTAGCTAGCAAGAAAATGATGTATGGTAATGTATAAAAATCCTATACACAGAGGCCTTGAATACCTGTGAATTTATTTAGCTAGGAATTATTCTAAAAGGACTAAAATGAGCCATTGTACATCATTCTACAATTTTAAATAAGTAAATTAGGAGCAATCCTGCAGACAGTGTTTTCCTTTAGTTAGCGACATGCTATGTGCCCACTGGCAACTTTTGTTGCCACTCACAGAAATAAGCCCATGAACAAAAAAATATTTATCCTAGGTACAATTTTTTTGGGGAGGGTTACTCTAGAGACTTGAATGATTAAATAATTATAAATATGTTTGGGGGGAAAGTCATAAGAAATTTATGAAAATTACCTCTTTCCAGGATGATTTGCATCCGCCATGTCTTCAGCCAGAAAGAGCGGGAAGCAGATGATGTCATGCGATAGGAAGCACTTGGAAACGATTTTTTAAAAATCAAAACCTTTGTCTAAGTTGTCTACTAGCATATAAGTGGAAAAAGTTGCATTAGTACCTTTGAGATTTTTTATTGTGAGTCGAAAATGACAGTGATAAACTTTGGCAACAATTGTTGCCAGTGGGGCAAAACATCACTGGACACCTGAAGGACCTCTATAGCACTTGCTGTCTGTAAAGGGCACACAGCATTTTGCAGAAGTGAACACTCCTGATCTTATACATGATATATCTGTAATTATGATCATAAATTAAAGAAATTCAGCAAACAATCAAATTAAATAATCTTGTATGATCAAACGGAAAAACAGCACACTTAACAAAACTGAAGTGAATTAAACTTCAGTTGCAAGTTTAAAGTCATGACACTGGCTTGTGACTAAGCACTTTGTGACAGTGGTGAATCAAAGACATAAATCATATGGCTAATATTCAATTTGCATTCATTCACTATCATAATTAGAGCATTATGGGCCAGAAGTCGAAGGTCTAAAATAAACAGTAACAGTGCTGGAGGAATATACTCATAAATCCTTCCAATGAGGAGGAGCCAATGCAAAACCTAAATATAATCCAGCTCTTCTTTCCTGACTGGAGAGAGGACGACAGAGAACAGACGACAGAAGCTTCAACATGATAGGCTGTAACATGAGACTGTTGCTTTTAACTGTCTGGTGCACAGGTGAGAAAATATTCTCTGTCTTTTAAAATTTGCCAGCTTGCAGAAAATCACAATTTTCTTGTTCTTTTACCAGGTGCTTGTGCCCAGACTTTAACAGAATCTGAACCAGTGGTTAAAAGGCCTGGACAATCACACACATTGACCTGTACAGCCTCTGGATTCACACTGAGCAGCTACTATATGGCATGGATCAGACAGCCTCTTGGAAAAGGACTGGAGTGGATTGCCTGGCACGATAGCAGCAGTGGTAGCAGGAGATTCTACTCCCAGTCAGTCCAAGGCCGCTTCACCATCTCCAGAGACGACAACAGACAGCTGCTGTTGCTGCAGATGAACAACCTGAAGACTGAAGATTCTGCTGTTTATTATTGTGCTCGAGAGCCACAGTGATTAAAGCTGTTTTAGTTCCTGTACAAAATCCTCTAGCTTTCTACATACAGTTTATTTTGTACTTATTAATATTGATAAATTTCTTGTGTAGTTGTATAATGTAGTATACAACTACACACAGACACACACACACGTGTATATATATATATATATATATATATATATATATATATATATATATATATATATATATGTATATGTATATATATATATATATATATATATATATATATACATATACATATATATATATATATATATATATGTATATGTATATATATATTGAGGCGACTTTTGTTGTGATTTGGCGCTATATAAATAAAATTGAATTGAATTGAATTGAATTGCTTGTGATTTTATTTGTGTTTTTTTTTACTTACAAATCCATTTACATTTTTTCTTTCTTCATAAGACTTTGAGAGGCTGATTAAAAGATCCAGATAATCTCACAAACTGTCTACTGACTTTAAGCTTACACAAAGTACTTAAGTGTGAGCTACTGAGTTCCTGTTGATGTGTTTAATCCATGGCCCTTCAATTAAGATGTACAACAGCAAATAAATGACCAAAGAGGTCTCTCCTATTTATTTCTTGTCAGCAGCTGTTTATCTCATATGATGCTAAACTGAATATTACACTTAATATTACATAATACATAACATACAAAGATATATTTAGTGAATAAATTGTTCTACAAATTTGTTAGAAATCCTGCCACAAGCCCGGAGTTCTGGTGACCTCCCACAATGCATCATTCACTTCTCTTCCTCTCTTTTTGTATTACATGCTGCTTTTACAAGTTAGTATCTTTTCCAGTATTTTTCCTTCTCTTTGTTCTTTTCTTTTCGATATTCTTTGGGCACTTTATTAGATAGTGGAGCAGTGATGAAGTCTGCTGCACCCTGACATGAGGCATATGGTTACCTGGTCACACACCAAGGTAAATTTGCACTCTAATATTTCAAATCAATATGCAAACCAAATGACTTCCTGTTACACAGTTATAAAGAAGTCACTTAAAGTGAAACAGTGATCAGAAGGTCATACAGTCAGCTTCAATCAAAAAACATGTTTCCCCATTGCCTTCCTACTGCTGTTGGCAGCAGGAAGCCGCAAGTCACTGTAAATTTGTAAACTGTAAATGTGCAGCTTTTCTTTTAAAATAAAATTCAATCATTTGTCCTGCTTTACATCCAACTTTTTACAGATGTAACATGTGTAGAGTTGACACAGCCAGCCTGTGAGACTGTGCAGCCAGGCCACAGTAACACAAACCATCAAGGAACCTGGACAAAAACCCCTCACAGTCTGTTTCAATAAAAAGCTTCCAGAACTGGAGCTCTCAGACCACTATCCTGTTCACTTCCACTTTCAGCGGACAAGTTGGCTTTTAGCATATGTATTTAGTATAGGTATTGTTGTATTCTAAGTTTTATTATTTGAAAAATTATAATTTTCCATTTTCTCTGATTTTTACTTTAAAAGAGTGGTATTCAGTTTTAGGTACTGAGGTTCTCAGTCTGAATCAGTGGTTAAAACGTCTGGAGACTCCCACAGACTGACCTGTACATACTCAGGGTTTCGTGGTGATATTAGCGCTGCTTGGATCAGACAGGCTGCTGGAATAGTTTTGCTAGACATGTACTGCTGTTGGTTGCAAGAGATACAGAAGCTTTGACCTGATGAATTTCAATATCAACATGTTCTCACTGAACATAAACACTGAAAGCATGGACAGAGTGTTCATTTCTTTAGAACTGGACTCGATTTTTCATGTTTATCACAATCTCACAGTAACCTGTGGGTCTCTTATTCTCTGAGTATTAACATCTTCTGTCGTTGATTTTATTTTCATTTTATTTTAAAAGAGAGAAGTGCGAATATTGAAAATAAAACTGGACAACTTTAGTTGCTCCTTAATTATTTTTTAATTTTCCAGTGCTTTTTGTTAATCACATAATCCTGATTGTGGATTACAAATATCTTCATAACTGTTGTTAACTATTTGCTTGGGAGTTGACAGCATTAATAATTCTTGATATTACAGTTTAATTAAGTGTGAATTGATGCTCTTGAGATGTTTTTATGGTCTCTGACAAAATCTGAATCAGTGGCAAAAAGGCCTGGAAAATATCCAGAATTAACCTTTACATGCTCCGGATTCACATTCAGCAGCTACAATATGAACTGATACACACTGGCACTGCTAATATCTGTTAGTCTCAGTTCATCCAGGGTAGGTCCATCATCTCCAGAGATGACTCCAACAGTTTGTCTGCTGGAGTAAAATCTATTTTTTGTAATATTAAGCTTGATAAATGAAACAGGTGTTAAGTGGCATTTAGCAGTAACCTAACTATCTTTTTATAAATATTTACATATGACAGTAAACAATCGAACTTCAAGAAATTTAGTTCAAAAACTCAGCCGATCAAAATGATATTTGCATAAATCACCTGCAGTTCAATCTCTTTGACAATCTCTTTGGAGACAGACTAATAGAAAGATTTATGTGTATGCTGAACAGAATTGATTTTTATTTACTTCGTTCATACTTTACAGTAAAATGAACATTAATCATAAACACAGAAACTCCGGTGCTTAAACAAATGTTTCAACATAATGTACTTTTCTAAATGAGTATCAAGAAGGATTTTATGATCAAAGAAAAAAGAAAAGAAAAAATGTAGAATTATAAGGATAGGACTGTCTTACCTGAACACAATTACTTAACAAATAAATACATTTCAAATAATAATGTAATAAAATGATCAGTACTACAAGCTACAGTGTGGGAGGAGCTAATGCAAAACTGTTCTAGTTTATGTTTACATAAGTGTTAGAGAGTTTAAGACAGAGAGTAAATCATTGATGTACCCACTGTAGACTGAGCAGAGAGAAATAGCTTTCATCATGTTCAGACTTCATATCTGGTTCACTTTTCTCATTCTCTTAATGAACTGGGCTGGTAAGGATCATAGGTTTACTTTTACTAATGAAAACACATAAAATGTCTGCATCATTGTATCTAATGAGCTGTTTGTCTGTAGGTACTGAGGGTCAAACACTGACTGAATCTGAATCAGTGGTTAAAAGGCCTGGAGACTCCCACAGACTGACCTGTACATACTCAGGGTTCAGTAGCGATTACTGGAACGCTTGGATCAGACAGGCTGCTGGAAAAGGACTGGAATGGGTTGCTACTATCAGTGGTAGCAGTGGCACCATCCGCTACTCTGAGTCATTCAGAGGCCGGTTCACCATCTCCAGAGACAACAGCAGAAAGCAGGTGTATCTGCAGATGAACAGCTTGACGACTGAGGATTCAGCTGTTTATTATTGTGCTCGAGAGTCACAGTGACACAAAAGGAAGTAACGCTGTACAAAAACCCATGAAAGTCAAACACTGCTTTCAACTTTCAACATTACTTTTCCAGAGACTCACAGAAAAGAAACATCAGTAGAGTTGAAAAAGAACCCCTCAGTGCGTGAATAGGAAAAAAAAAATCTAAATCATAGAGTATGAGTTGCACATAAAGGATTTAATTTGGTCACATCCAATGATTTTTCCTCTTCACCCTTTTTGGAGGGTGAATGCTAATCTTAAAGATGCTTTATACTGTGTGAACTGATGGTTCCATTCCACTCTTTGCTGGACTGATAGGCGCTATTGTTGTTCCTTACTTCCAATCACCTCAAAGGAGGTATGTTCACATGTTCTCAAGATGACTCAATTGAATTTGTTAAAGTCTTAATAATTTGTAATGATAATAGTAATACTGGATTGCATTTATATAGCGCTTTTCGAGACCCTCAAAGCGCTTTACAATTCCACTATTCATTCACTCTCACATTCCCACAATGGTGGAGGCAAGCTACAGTTGTTTCATTTTCTTTCTTTCTTTTTTTTTTTGCCTGTCCCATTTGGATCTTTAGCCATCAGAATTATTGTCTGAAGGCCAAGAAAGATGCCAGCGGATTTACTTTACCAAGTGGATCATCATGGCCTTGCCATATTGATTAATCTGATTGACATTTATTATTGTTATGTATTTATTTTATTTTGTTTTCGGTTGTTACAGACGGGACAGACATGACTGGGGGATAGGAAAGGAAGAAAGAAACCATGAAAGAAAGAGGGAGAGAAAGAAAAAAGAGGGGAGAAGAGATAGTGAGAAAGGGGAGAAGAAAAAAAATCACCTGGATCACCTGTCAAGAGAAGAAAAAACAGAAGAGAAAACAAACAAAAAAGAGAGAGCAACTTAATAAACACAAAACCATCACAATAAACTAGCTAAAAGTAAATAACAGTAGATACTAAATATTAAATGTTATTGTGCAGCACGCAAGATCGACAGCGCACAATGTGCTTTGAGGTAGCAGCCAAGAAAGGTGTAGTTTGTGTCTGTGTACACCTGTGTACCCAAAAACCCAAGGAGGACCATTAACCATGCCGCCTTCCTGGGAAGAGCTGAGGAGAGCCCCAGACGAGGGGTGTTAGGTTTGTAGCATAAAGCTATTTGCTGGAACGTTCAAGACAATTCTACTACACAGCAAAGCAAGACACAAGTCGGCAAAGTTCTTTGTATTGCTCGTGCACGAGGGAAAGACCTGTGACAAGCATCGTTCCTTCGCTTGACCCCAGTTGCCCTCGTCTGCTCCCTCGTAACACTGCTCTTTATTGCGGTTACATGACTATGCATAGGTTCATTAACCTATGATGTCTTACATAGACGTACATGTGAACAAAGAATACCAGTCCGTGCATAGTGTAGGTATGTGTGTGTGTGTGTGTGTGTGTGTGTGTGTGTGTGTGTGTTTGTCAAGATGTGACCCTGTGAATGACTCCCCCAAAGATGGAGCCAGGGGTCCAGCGGTCCACCTAAACAACAGGCACTTATAGTTGAACAGATACAGAGTAGGTGTCCTCCCATAGCATAAATCAGTAAGAGAAGGTATGACCTCTCTCATGACCTTAAGATGTGTGTGTATGCCAGAGTGCTCTGGGAGGCACACAGAGTCTTTGCAGACTGCTAAGGATCAGACCTCTATCATTATGCAATCGATTATAAAACTCTAAGCATATATGAGTACATATTTCTAAGCATAAATGACAATCCACAATATAAACCTAACAAGGGGTCACCCAGGAGCCACGGAGCAGAGGCCAGAGGGGGCTGCATTAACTTGCCCGCGGGCTCTGCTGGCAGCCAGCTGTGCCAGAGAGGACCGAGCCCCAGGCCCGGAGGCCAGAGGCCTGAGGGCCCCCCACCCCCTGGAAGGGGCCCAACCGGGTCACAGGCTCCAGGCCCTTCCAAGTGGCCACCAGGAGTGAGCCGGTACATACATGAGCGCCCAGCCCCAGACACCAAGAACCATCAACGCACCGATATCTGAGGGCATCAACCTGGGTGCGATATCACTGCAAAGTTTGAAATAGACATGCACTTGCAAGTGCTGCAGTAGAAATAAAGAATGACAGGGACTGGGTCCATACGTATAATTCACACAAACACAAACCTTGTACTACTTCTTTTAAATAGTTTGGAGTTTGAGATCTTTCTTAAAAACACAGATGGTTAAAGCACAGGACCTGTGATATGAAACAGTCTCTTGAGAGCACCCCACCTAGCCCCCACACCTTTCTCGTATTGTAAGTTTTAACATTTGAAAATTTCTGTATTACAAAGTAAAAAGAGACTATAATAAAGTCACTGAAAAAAATATTCTTCTCTATTTTTTCACCTTAACGTGGTCTTTGCATGTCTTAGTGACCATAAAAGCTAGACCAGCAGAAGCTTAGCCTTCAGGTGGGACACCCAAGTTGGTCAGGTCTTAGGGTAGAGGCCTGCAAACCAATTACATGACAAAAACAGTTACCCAGAGTAGGGCTGCCATAATTAGTCGACTAGTCACGATTACGTCGACTATCAAAATCGTCAACGACTAATTTAATAGTTGACACATTGTTTGAAGCTTTGTAAGATCCCGAAAGACGCAGGAATAAGTAGTAAGTAAATCAGTAAAGTGAGTAAATCGGTTTGACTGAGATTAAAGTTATCGCTTTCACAGAGCTGAAAAAACATCAAACAGAAAACTGATTAAACAGAAGTGTGAGAATTTACTCCAGTGTCCTGTTATAGTTTAGATAGCAAGGAGCAGACGACTGAGTTTATTAAACTCCACCGAGACAATCTGCAAATTTCATTAAAAGTTTAATAAACTACCATCTTGTCTTTTTTTTAGTTAGCACATACTTCAAGCTGTAAGCTAATGATAGTTATATAAAAGCAGATGCATGCTGGTGCAATAAGCTGTTCGTTTTACGTTCAATGGATGCCTGATCTGATTAGTCGACTAATCACAAAAATAATCAGTGACTAGCCAACTATCAAAATAATTGTTTGTGGCACCCTGAATCCAGAGCACCCCACCCAGCCCCCACACCTTTCTCGTCTGCATTGCCACCTTGTGCCCCCTTTATATTTCTGTCTGCCCCCTCATATATGCCTGTCTAGAACCAGCCCAGAGTACAAGGCCAGTTTACCATCTCCAGAGACAACAGCAGATAGCAGGTGTTTTTGCAGATGAACAGTCTGAGGACTGAGGATTCTGCTGTTTATTCAGGTGAAGGCAGTTTTCCCATCTCCAGAAAAACAACAGACATGTGCAGATGAACAGTGTAAAGAATGACTGACTGAAGCTGTTTGTGCAAAATCTTAGAGTCATCCTCTCTATATGACAGACATTTATCAGCTGTTATCTTTAATTTTACTTTTAAAATAATTTTAATATATGAAACAATGTCAATTTTAAGAATGTTTTAGTATATCTGACATGTTAATGTATTATATTCTACACTTTTTATTACAAATGTATTGTTCCATTAATTATTATTTATTTTGAAGTAACTAAAACAGAGCCATCTTTCATCTTTTATGGAATACAGTATTCAAATATCCATCTCCATGTTTTATTTATACCAGAATGTGAAGAATTCTAAAGTTAGTATTTGCTAAATCAATTTGTTTGTCACGTTTTTTGGAGTTTTTTTGTTCATAACATGTTAAAAACAGTACAATTAGAATAATATTGGCGCTAAAATTACAACCAGTGATATTACAATACTCAGTGACATTTGGTTGTGAACAGTTTTTGATTTCTGCAGCCATATAAATGTGGATTTAAAATGTGCAAAATGATAACTGTTTAAAAACCACTCACAATAAATACTTTTGGGTAAAATGATCTACCACTGGTTTATCCCAGCAAACCAAAGCATTAGTAAGCTATTACAAGGTTTTAAGATTTTTGAAATAATACCAAAACATGTAAAATTTATATTATTTAATATTCTTTTTAATTACTACATAGTCTACAAAAAGAAGAAAAAAAGCATTTTAATGTATCAATCCACTGATTTTAATACAAAATCCTTAATACTATATTGTTTTCAGATATATTAAATGCAATGAAACAATCAGTTGTTTCACTGCTGTTATACTGACTTGTGAAATAAAAATTTACCTATGTAGGTCTAAGTAGGTGAATAACAGATGTAACATGCACACTCTTTGATTGGCTCCGGTTAGACCAACTATGATAAGTATGATCCTGTGCAAACTCATAGGCTTTCTCTGTTACTGGGTTATAAAAACTTTACATCAGATTGTGAAGCAGAGTTCACAACACAACAGACACCAAACAATATGTTGTCTGTAGCTCTGCTAGTGTTTTTAGCTGCTGGATGTGAGTCTCTGTAGATTTGTTATAGCCAGCATTTCTTCTTTGTCTTGTAATTTACAACAACACATGTCTTTTTTCAACAGGTGTCAAGTGTGAACAGCTGACACAGCCAGACTCTTTGAGTGTGCTTTCAGGTCACCCTCTGACCATCACCTGTAAGGTGTCTTATTCCGTGAGCAGCTATTGGACTCACTGGAATAGACAGGCTCCAGGAAAAGGACTAGAGTGGATTGGAAGAGCAGCTTCTGGAAGCACACCTCACTACAGTCCTTTACTTAGAAACAAGTTCAGCATTTCGTCTGTGAAGGTTCTCAGTTATCCAGGTCATCGTAGTCTAAGGAGCTTGGAAAGAAAAGCGTCTGGACTTCTTTAAGTTGCTTGAAGACGTTTCACCTCTCATCCGAGAAGCTTCTTCAGTTCTAAGGTCAAATGGCCGAGAGTCCCAGATTTAAACCCAGTGGGAGTATCCCCCAAAGAGGGACAAAGGACCCCCTGGTGATCCTCTAATCACATGCGCCAAGGTGTGAAAGCGGGTGTGGGACCTAATCAGCCAGGGTTTCGGGTTTCGGGTGAAGTTCAGCATTTCCACCAACTCTTCCAGGAATACAGTGATTCTAACTGGACAGAATGTGCAACCTGAAGACAGTGCTGTGTATTACTGTGCCAGAGACTCACAGTGACACAAAACACTAGTGGACTTGAACAAAAACCATTCAGTGTCTAAACAGCTCTAACATTAACAAACCACAGGAGGAGCTCTTGGACCACTGATGCTTTCAAGTTGTCATCAGTGTTAAAGGAAGTAGCTGTATATATGGCAGTGATAAGATGCACTACTAACAATATTAAAAAACATGCTTCAGTTAAGATGAGCATAGTACGTGATTTGACTGAAGACTTCAACCAACTTGAGACAAATATGTTTCAATGCACTTCTATGTAGAAATAACTACAATCATTCATTAATCCAGACATGACTGGAACATCTGTGTGGCTGGTTGATTTGTGCTCTCTGTATGGTAGTTAATGCAAAACTTGAATGGTTCTGAAGAATACTGTTGTGACTGAATTTGTCCCAATTCTTAGTTAGTGTACAGATGAAATATTTAAGAACATTCAACACTCTGGACTGTTGTTGCTTGAGTTATCTACTGAGGGATGTATTTGTGTTACATCCTCTCCTTTTATAACCTGTAGAGTGACAAATTTCCAAAGACAAGAAGAGAGAGCAGCTAAATTGGGTCCTAATGGTACTGCAAACAGAGAAATGGTTAGGGCCACAGCAATCCACTGTGTAACTCAAAAAACTTTCAGGCAGTGTTTTAAAACTCACACATGACTCAAAAAAACAAACAGTGTGTGGCATAAACGCTAATCACACTTGGCAATCTTTCTTCTATAAAAAACTTCACATCAGATTTACAGAGGAATTTATCAGATCAGACAGTGGCTGCTAGAATTACACTAAAGAAAAGAGCAACAGTGAATAATTCATATGCTTTACACAGATGCTTAAAATATAGTAAACAAAAAAAGGATTAAAAGTTCTTATTATTAGATAACTACAGGCCAATCCTCATCCACAGTGCTGTGATCAGCAGTCCATATGATGATTGTGATACCAAATATGCAAAATGGTTGCATTTGAGTCTATTATTAAAAAGCGCTATATAAATACAGGCCATTTACCATTTATCATATTATTACAAGATTTGAGAACTAAAATCTTTGGCAAATTGATAAGAAAATATAGATGTGGTACACATGCAAACTGACATTAGAAGTTTAAATGTGCACTTTGTTTCTCTTACTGACATAAACACACCTCACACCTGGTGTTTGTGATGCTCCGTTGCTCTTTGCATTCTCTCACTTCTGTGTTTTGGTACTTTTTTGAGACCTGGTTGTTACTCAGTGCTTCCGCTTGCTGCTTGCCCTGATCACTCTGCCTTATCATGCATAACAACTGTGCAACAGACTTCCTGCCCTAGTTTCACCTTACTGAACAACTCTAAACAAGATAAGATAAGATAAGATAAGATAAGATAAGATAACCTTTATTAGTCCCACACGTGGGAAATTTGTTTTGTCACAGCAGGAAGTGGACAGTGCAAAAGTTATGAAGGACAATTAGAATAAAATAAAATAAGAATAAATACAGTACACAACTGTACAGAATAGAATAAAAATCGAATACTATATACAGTAGAATAAAATAGAATAAAATAAACAATAGGATAAAAATAGAATACAAATGCTATATACAACAGAGTGAAAAATACAACGGTTGCCAGAAAGATTATTGCACATTTGTGATTATTGCACATTTGTGTTATTGCACATTTGTGGATGTGTGTGTATGATCAGTTAAAGTCTTTGTTGTGGAGTCTGACAGCAGTGGGGAGGAAAGACCTGCGAAATCTCTCCGTCCCACACCGTGGGTGCCGCAGTCTCCCACTGAAGGAGCTGCTCAGTGCTGTCACAGTCTCATGCATGGGGTGGGAGATGTTGTCCTGCAGGGATGACAGCTTAGCCACCATTCTCCTGTCACTCACCACCTCCACTGGGTCCAGAGGGCATCCTAGAACAGAGCTGGCCCTGCGGATCAGCCTGTTCAGTCTCTTCCTGTCCCCAGCAGAGATGCTGCCGCCCCAGCAGACCACACCATAAAAGATGGCTGAGGCCACCACAGAGTCATAGAAGGTCTTCAGGAGTGGGCCCTCCACTCCAAACGACCTGAGTCTCCACAGCAGGTACAGCCTGCTCTGCCCTTTCCTGTAGAGGGCGTCTGAGTTATGAGTCCAGTCCAGTTTGCTGTTCAGATGAACACCAAGGTACCTGTAGCTGTCCACAGTCTCAATGTCCATACCTTGGATGTTCAGTGGTTGCAGTGGAGGATGTGACAATGTGAAAGTACAACTCTAACATAGCTTAATGACAACTGAAATTGAAGAGTTCTGCATTTACCAGAATCTGAAGGTATGTATAACTTTGATAAGATTAAAGTTGTTCCTTGTTGTGTTCACACATTATAGTTATAATGAGTTATGTCAATCAAACTAATCTCTTCTTTATTTCAGTGCCATGGATTGTGTCGCCAAACATCACATTGTACCCAGTCTTGGATGGGGAATTTGGAATCTCACCAGTAAGGCTCATCTGGACCCTCAATGGTTTCTTTCCAGACAAACTGGCTTTGGAGTGGTTTCAGGACAAATCACCACTAAGTCAAAACAAGAAGCCAAGCAGAACGAAGCTACAAAGTGAAGGGACATAGCAGAAAACCTTCAGCCTGAGCAGCAAACTCTCAGTGTGGGGAAAAGGATCAACTTTTTCCCACACTGCTAATCACAATTATACTGAATATAAGAAGACAATAAGCATTTGTCACAGTAAGTATGTACAGCTACTGTCTCAAAGCCCATATTCAACATTAACATTTGCAGGTATATCTTGAACAAATTAAGAGCAGTCTAAAGATAAAGTTCATAAATTAGCATGTTTTTCTTTAACTCCACAGAAATTCACCTTCCATTCATGTGAAGATTCCCAAGTTTAAGACTTAAGCGTCAGACTCTAATGTGCAAGGAACATGTTGGGTCCACACTAATTTTGATGCCACAATCTCCTGGCTGAGAGATTGGCACCACAAATGAAAAAATATGCAGAGAGTAAAACACAACTCTTATTATCAGTAAACTTTTTCCTTGAGTCGGTGGAAGCAAGTAAAGCATTTAACATGCAGAGGAGAGCAAAAGCGTGTCAGATCTGCTGAGAAGACTATAAATATTGCAGGTAAGATGATATTAGCATTACAGGAAATTCAGACATCTTATGACCAAAGAGGACCTTAAATAATATTTCTGCTTTGTTTCATTGTCCTCCACTTCAAACTCCTTTGGTAGAAATCAGGATCTTGCCCAGATCTGCTGAAGGGAACAACTGTCCTCACATGACCTCTACACCACCTTACAAGTCAATGGTGATTAAAATAAAAAAAAAAGAAAATGTTATGATTTTCCTGAAGACTGAAGGCGCTGGCCTCCTTTTAATCAGTAGTCAATTCACTGTCCCTCAGACATACTGGAAGAAAGACAGAAAATATACCTGCAAAGTCAATAAGTTTATAGTCAAACTCTACCAGCTATATTTTTGGTAACAAGCTACTCTTGCTTCCCTTTTAGGCAGCTGATTTAACTTTGTTGTTTTATACTTTAATGTTTTCTGTCAAATAGATAAATTGATGCCCTGATTTGTCTCACTTTAGTGGACCCATCAGTGGAGCTTCTTCTGGTCCAAAGTAAGGAGTCAAGATCACAGACACTCTTATGCTCTGGATGGGTCTTCAGCGCTCACATTAGATGGTTTAATGAGTCTCAGCAAAGATCTCCAACAACCACTGATATCAGCATGAGTGTAGATGGACATGCTAGAGTGACCAGTCAACTTATAATTGATCACTCTGAGTGGAAAACAGGAAAGATCTTCACTTGTACAGTATCTGACAGGTCTCTGAATAAAAATATCACAAGAAATATCAATCTATGTTCAGGTAAAGTGAAAATGCTATTATTGTGATACACAATAAGATTTTCTTGATTTTGTTGTTTTTTTCCTAGTACCTCCATCATCCTCACAGCTAGTTGGGGTTTATGTTCAGGGACCATCACCACTGTAGCAGCCTGAGAACAAAGGACCCGTGACTGTTATCTGTCTTCTGGTTGCCCCTAGTCTTAACGATTTCTCCATCACCTGGAAATCAGCTGGCAACAAAATTCCTGACTGTTATGTCCTTACTAATCCTGCAGTGAGTCACAACAATGGGACAGAGACTCAACAGAGCTTCCTTAATGTGTCAGCAGAAAATTGGG
The DNA here is from genome assembly GCF_036321145.2 of Pelmatolapia mariae. Lineage (NCBI taxonomy): Eukaryota > Metazoa > Chordata > Actinopteri > Cichliformes > Cichlidae > Pelmatolapia > Pelmatolapia mariae. The sequence goes on from NC_086230.1 coordinate 15,297,679, forward strand.
ATGCAAATAAACAAGGGTTTTGTGAAGGAAAACATCCATGTTCCAATCAGGGCAATGAAGACCATATAAGCAAAAGCACAGGTAATGTTAGAAATGTAACAAATTGCTTACAGCTCTTTCTAAACTTCATGTTCCTCTGGTTGTGACTATATTTTTATGGTTCTCTCCCTTTAATGTTTTTCAAGACCTTCGTGTGCCAACAGTGAAGATAATGCAACCAAGTGCCTCTGAACTTTCTATGTCAGACATTCCTAACCCTTGTTTGCCTAGTGTCTGGATATTCCCTTGCTAACATCAAAGTGTTCTGGGAAGAAGATGGCAAGACTCTCCCATCCATGCATTACGTTAACAGTCCTCCATGGAAATACTTAGGGAGCAGCTCTTACTCTGTCAGCAGCAGTCTAAACATATTCAAAACTGAAGACAAAGGGTCTACGTATTCTTGTGCATGAGTCATCTGAAGCACCTGTTGAAGTCACTATAACTGATGTGTTTGGTGAGCTGCTGTTTAGCGTTTAACATTAATCTTTTATTTCCATAATATTCATTTGAACAAAACTGACTAAAAATTATCAACTTATTACTAAAACTGTAATGCACATCTTTCCATCTTTCCATCAGTGATCTACAGCCAACCATCAGCCAACCTCAAAAAAACAATGAGGTTTTCACCCTCATAGTTTTTTTCATCATCACCACCTTATTGGGTATCATAGCTGCATTGATTAAGGTAAGCGCCTGTCATTTGATTGTTTAAAAGTAAGATTCCAGTCCAATTTTCAAAATTATACTGTGCATACCATTATTATTATTATTATTATTATTATTATTATTATTATTGTTGTTGTTGCTGTCTTTGATGTTAATTTTTTCTTATTAGTTTTTGTTTTTGTTGATTCATTTTAAGCCTGTGCTATTATTACAGTTTGAACAGCATGTATGCTGACAAGTTTGGACATGTAATGCTTTGTGTTTCCATTGTTATTAATTGCATTGTTTATACTTTACAAAATGTTTTTTTTTGTATTTTAGTTTTGTACTAAGTGTGACATATATGCATGTTGAAGTAAGAAAACAAATACAAAAATGAATAAAGGAAATTAATGACTAAATACCTTAATTCCTTTGTGAATTTAGAAACATGCTATCTTACCTCAAAGAGTATTATGATGACACATACTAGTATAACACCATGTTTATCCTTCAGAAAATTGCTTCATGCTCCAAGATATTGTAATTCTCAGATTTTCCACAAGAGTGAGACAAAGCTCCATGTGCAGAAGCAGCAATATAGTTTCCACCTCTATGTGAAAAACTACTCATGTTGTGATTTTAAGATGCCGATAAATGTGTTGGTATGCCAGTGGTGTTATGAAGAGGTGCAGTCATTTGAAAGCACAAAGACTGTTGTTGTAACTCTTCTTCTTTGCAAACACATCTAGTGTCTTTGTAGATCTGTACACTCCCTGTCTTTGAATGAATTGCATTTGTGTACTTTGTGGGTTTAGAGGAATTCACAACTGGCAGGGAGAGCACTAAACACACTAAAGCTTACTATTGGCAATCTGTGAAGTGATCTGTTGCGCATTCAGATTATCCAATATTTTCATATTAACAAAAACACATTTATTAACATTGTAATACCAGTATTTAATACACTACCAGGACACACCTTCTCATTTATTGTTTTTTTCTTTATTTTCATGACTATTCACATTGTAGATTCTCACTGAAGGCATCAGAACTATGAATGAACACATATGAATGACCTGACATCATGGCTCCTCCTTGCCGTAGCATTTTTGTTGTACCTCATCGATTGCTTTTTTGCTTCCCCCTGAGTTCCTGTGCTGCTCACTATTTCACCATGTACCAGGACACCCTGATTGATGGTCAGTTGATGATGCTTACTCAGATAACATTTTATCTGTCTCACTCGTTCCTCTCTGTTTTCATCTCTTCAGCTGTTACAGGTCAGAGTATGGAGTCCATTCCTTCCAGTCCTGTAGTGAAAAGGCCTGAGGAGACTCTTAGTCTCTCCTGTAGAGGATCTTGTTTCACATTTAGCTGCTGTTCTATGGATTGTATAAGACAGCAACCAGGAAAAGAACCAGAATGGATAGGAGAAGGCTATTTAACTTCCAGCAGAAACAGATATGTGAGCTGTTTGAGTGGACATATAGAATTACCAAAGACAACAGCAACAGTATGACATATCTGAGACTTCCATCCTAAAACCAGAAAACTCTGCTGTGTATTACTGTGTGAAAGACAAACAATGGTTTAAGTAATGACATAAGCTTTACAAAAACCTTCGGCCATACAGCTTCGCAAGAACCTACAGGGGGCAACAGATGATCAAAAATTTGATGTTCAACTCACTGACACAAAAACACCTGCGGTTATTGTCTATGAATGCTTTTAAAATATAAAAAACACTTTTGATTATAGTGAAAAATAATATGTAAAAATATCATTCAAAAACACTGAAACACAATTTTTAAGAGGGATACAAAAATAGATAGAATGGCACATTCAAGAATCCTGGGGTAATTTTCCAAATTATGCATTCACACAATATGTTTGTAGGATCATCCTCTGTGAATCAGAGCTTCTTCCTGAGTTAAATAATAGATACATATAAGATTAACACAATTTTAAGTGAGAGGGCTCTTGTGAGAAGGGCTCCTTCTCAATATGCAAAGTGAACTTCCTGACAGTCTGCTATTAAGACTTGAAATCATAGCACCGGTTAAAGATGAAGATGAGACGTTCTCATCAGATCACCTTCAGTACCAACATGTTCTCATTAGCTCTGCTGGCTGCCTAAGGAGCTTGGAAAGAAACGCGTCTGGACTTCTTTAAGTTGCTTGAAGACGTTTCACCTCTCATCCGAGAAGCTTCTTCAGTTCTAAGGATCAGTGGTGGAGAGTCCCAGATTTAAACCCAGTGGGAGTATCCCCCCAAAGAGGGACAAAGGACCCCCTGATGATCCTCTACCTAATCACATGCGCCAAGGTGTGAAAGTGGGCGTGGGTCCCAATCAGTCAGGGTTTCGGGTGAGCTCATTGTGAAACCTGGCCCCACCCTATCATGTGATTTCCTGAGGTCAGATGGCCCAGGATGTGAGTGGGCGTTAAGGCGTCTGGGAAGGGATCTCAAAACTGGATTATAGATGGCAGACAGTTGGTGTCGTAAACCACCGCCTCTGTTCAAAGATGGTCGCTCACAGTGGACATAGATGGCCTCTTTCACTCCTCTTTCAAACCATCTGTCGTCTATGTCCAAAATGTGAACGTTGGCATCCTCGAAAGAGTGACCTTTATCCTTTAGATGCAGATGGACTGCTGAGTCTTGTCCCGTGGAGGTGGCTCTTCTATGTTGTGCCATGCGCTTGTGAAGTGGCTGTTTGGTTTCTCCGATGTAGAGGTCTGGGCATTCCTCGCTGCACTGTACAGCATGCACCACATTGTTATGTTTGTGTTTAGGAGTTTTGTCTTTGGGATGAACCAGTTTCTGTCTGAGTGTGTTGTGGGTCTGAAGTACACTGGGATGTCGTGTTTGGAGAAAACTCTCCAGAGTTTCTCTGATACACCGGCTACATAGGGGATGACAACGTTGTTGCGTCTGCCTTTCTTATCTTCCCTCGCTGGTGTCTGATCTTCTTTTCTGTGCATCTTTGCTGACTTTATAAATGCCCAATTAGGATAGCCACATGTTTTAAGTGCTTCCTTTACATGTGTGTGTTCCTTCTTTTTCCCTTCAGGCTTAGAGGGAACATGTTCTGCTCGGTGGTGTAGGGTCCTAATTACTCCAAGTTTATGTTCCAGAGGGTGATGGGAGTCAAAGAGGAGGTACTGGTCCCTGTGTGTGGGCTTCCGGTAAACTTCAATGTTGAGGTTGCCGTTTTCTTCAATGTGCACAGCGCAGTCCAGGAAAGACAAGCAGTTGTCCTTAGTGTCTTCCCTGGTGAACTTGATGTTTTTATCCACGGCGTTAATGTGCGCAGTGAAGGATTCCACTTCTTGTGTTTTGATTTTGACCCAGGTGTCGTCTACATATCTGTACCAGTGGCTGGGTACTCTCCCTTTAAAAGAGCCAAGAGCCTTTCTTTCCACTTCCTCCATGTAAAGGTTGGCTACAATAGGTGACACGGGGGAGCCCATGGCGCAGCCATGTTTTTGTCTGTAGAAACCCTCGTTGTATTTGAAATATGTAGTGGTGAGGCAGAGGTCTAACAGTGTGCAAATCTGATCGGGTGTGAAGTTGGTCCTGTCTTCCAAGGCTCTGTCTTCTTGTAGTCGTTTTCTGACAGTCTCATAGTAGTGGGTATGCAAGTGAAGAGAGAGACTACATCAAAGGACACCATGGTTTCATCTGGGTCCAGGGAAAGTTTCTGGACCTTGTCGGTGAAGTCGGTGGAGTTCTTGATGTGGTGTGGGGTGTTCCCCACGAGAGGTGCAAGGATGGTAGCAAGGTGTTTCGAGATGTTGTAGGTGGCTGAATTTATGCTACTAACAATGGGTCTGAGTGGGATATCTTCCTTGTGGATCTTAGGAAGTCCGTAAATGCAGGGTATGGCATCACCTGGGTAAAGGCGGTCGATGATTTTGCCATGTGAAACAAATTAAATAAACTTTTAGTTGTTTTTTTCCCCAAAATTTAAATTTTAATGTTGATTCAGATGTTGTTGTTTTTTTTTTATCTTTAAATCTTAGGTATGTTATGCAGCATATTTGTCCTTAAGACTTCACAACTAATTTTTACAGTCTGTATTCTTACCATTTATTCATGTTTATTATTCACAACAAGCCAAATAAAAATGTAAATTGACTACTTTCTCTTTCATTAGTATTCTTGTTGTTTTAATTTTAATGAACCCTAATAAAAAACACATTTTGTCATTACACTGCAAATATGATAAACCAGCTATATTAAACATCATTAAGTACTAAAAGCTACAATTAAACCGAAGAATAACTATCTTTATAAGCCCCTCCCTTTTCTGATATCATGATGCAAATCTTCATCCCGTGCTGGTCTTTTATATTGCATAGAGCACCAGAAATCACATCTCCACCAGGATGATGAATACACTCACTCCTCTGCTCATTGTTCTCTCTCTGCCCTGTAAGTTGTCTTGCTTCTTATTTTTCTTATATCAAAAAACATCAAGTGATACTCATTTGTGGCCCCATTACAACTTTCCAGGTGTCTCACTTGTTCCTCTCTTCTTTCATCTCATCAGGTGTTACAGGTCAGAGCATGGAGTCCATTCCTTCCAGTCCAATAGTGAAAAAGCCTGGAGAGACTCTTAATCTCTCCTGTAGAGGATCAGGCTTCAGTTTTGATTGCTGTGTGATGATCTGGGTCAGAGAACCTGCAGGAAAACCACTGGAATTGATCGGGAGCGGCTTCTCAACTTCCATCAGAAACAGTTATGCAAGCAGTTTGAGAGGACGTGTAGAAATCAGCAGAGATGATAGCAACAGCATGGTGTATTTGAGGTTGTCCAATTTGTGGCCAGATGATTCTACTATTTATTACTGTGCCAAAGAGAAACACAGTGGTTAAAGCAGCTGAAAAGGCTTTACAAAAACATCCTGCCATCTATTTTTAGAAGAACCCAGAGGAAGCAGTTGTTCCTCAAAAACAGGGACACCGGCTGTTGAGACAGTTGTAAGAAATTTCTTTAATAAAAGAGATGATGATGATAATAAACAACATTATTTACAAAAAAGCAAATAATGAAAATAATGGACATGGATAAAAAAAGATTGCCACCTATCAGACGTTTATTAAAACTTTTAAATAAAAATATTTTTAATAATACCAGAAGCTCCCATGCTATCACCTTGAGTACCAACCTGTTCTCTGTAGCTCTGCGGCTGCTGGATCCTGTGACTCTCACTGAAGTCGAGACACTAACAGCAGGATCACAGCACATTAAGTGTTACTGTTATTACAGTGATATTCAATGTTTTTTCAAAAATATTTAAACATGAACAGTTGGCACAGCTTTCCTCTTGAAATGTGCACTCACTGAATACTGAAAACAACATTTACAGAAAAAAAATCTTAACTTTTGTGGCACAGGTCTAACTGTCTATCTCTGTGAACGTAGAATAAGATTTGAAATGTCAGTTTTATCTTTTATTTTCTGTTTATGAATGCCCACATAAACTTGGGTTGTAAAACATATATTTGAATAAAAGAAATCAATTAAAGAAGTTCTGAACTGATATGACAAACCCATTTTGTTTTACAATTCTTTATGCTATAATTAAATTATTTTATGTATATGATATAAAATGAAAGCTTAGACAGATGGATTCATCTTTTTTTTAACTTTCAGTGTGTATCAAAAGTGTTTGGAAAACAAAATCTGCAAATTCAACACTTAATTAAACAAGAGACATAAGCTGAATTTTTTTTAAAGCAAAAACTGTTTTTTTTTCCTGTTTAGTTCATATAAACCTCCACTGTTTTAAATAATTTAAGCACAATAATTTAACACCTTTTTTGCACAACCCATTTTCCATAGTTCCATTTCATAGGAAAATACCTTGCTATAACCCAAATGTTTCTGCAGTCAGAAACACATATTTAACTTACGGGTTGCGTAATATGTGAGAGTTGTTTTTACAGGTGGAAACTTCAGTAACCTTTATGTTATAACATTTTTGTATCTATGTATGTAAATTACACTTACTCACAGTCTCCTATAAGAGTTGAGATCATGCCATCAGTGACACAAAGGAGGAAAATCATTGAGTGCAACATGTTCTCTGTAGCTGTGCTCCTGCTGCTGCTGGTTTCTGGATCCTGTGAGTCTCAATACGGAAAAGACAGAATTTGATTATAAGATTCTGCTGAAACACAGATTCAGTATTCAACATGTTTTCTATTTACAGGTGTAAAGTGTCAGCAGTTGACACAGACAGCATCTGTGAATGTGCAGCCAGGTCAGCGTCTGACCATCACCTGTCAGGTGTCTTATTCTCTAAGCAGCTGGAGGACAGCTTGGATCAGACAGCCTGCAGGGAAAGGACTGGAGTGGATTGGAGATGCACATTATGGATACCCCACATTTTACAAAGATTCACTAAAGAACAAGTTCACCATCAACTTAGACACTTCAAGCAAGACAGTGACTTTAAATGGACAGAATATGCAGCCTGAAGACACTGCTGTGTATTACTGTGCCAGAGAGCCACAGTAACACAAAACATCAGTAGAGCTGAACAAAAATCCCTCAGAGCTTCAACATGTGTAACATCCTCCACCAGCAGAGGAGCCCCCAGACTACAGAACACTGTTATCTGCTGCATGTCGCTGTTTAGCACTGGAGATTGCCATGATAATATATAATTTTTAAAGTTATAGTTATGAATAAAGTGTTACATTTTATATTTACAATTCAACCTTAATAACTTGCTCAATTTGACATTTTTTCCAAGTGACAATAATATATTTTGATACTCATTTATATGATAAGTTTTTCCAGCTAAACCTTTGTGTAAAAGCACCTGTAATGAATGTTAGAATTGGTTGTGTTTCATTATTTGCAAAAAAAAAAAATACAAATCTTGGCACTTAGCAAAAAACAAAAGCTTGGCACTAATGAAGGTCCCAGTAGGACAGGGCTGACTTTTCCACAGATCCACACTGATACACAGATTCTCTCATAAAAACACCAAATAGCTCTCCTCTCCTTAGCAGAAATTATATTTGTCACTTCCCATATATTTGTCCTCCCAATGATATCCTGATATTAATCTTCAGGCTTTGCAGTTTGCATGTTTTCTCTGTTTCAATCATCAGAAAAGTTGGAAAAGTCAATGACCTTTGTGTCTGTCTGCCTGGATATCAGGCTGTGCCCTCTGATTTCTTAAAAGAAATCCTAAGGACACTTCACATACAATGTGAAGACAGCACTGCTGTGCCCAGAAACTAATTATGTCGAAAGCTTGCTCCGCACCATTCTACTTGTCCTTAGAAGACAGGAATGACAGGGACCGGATGCATACAGTGCATATGAAGATCATAGCAAAACAAAACAAAACAAAAACTATGTACTACATGCAGAGCAGGGCAGCCAGTGCGACAGCCAGTTCTCAAACTAGCAGTCTGGGCAGCACGCTCTGCTTCCTATATGAAGCTATTATAACATATCATTCTATTCATCTGTTAGTTGCTAAAAATATTTCCTAAGTTCTTTATATACTGCTGAGTTTACTTTGTAGGAGGAGTTTATGTAAAACTGATACCTTGAGTAGATTTATATATCATGGTACTCAATCTACCAGAGACACTGCAGACTGGACAAAGACATCTGACCTTAACAATGATCAGGAAAGTTTATAGTGGTCTTTTACTGATTTTGTTTTTTTTCTTGACTGGTAAGAACGTTTCTACATTTTTTTATTCAAATTAAATGTTATGAAGTAAAGTCTTTGGAATAATAAGCCATCAACATTTCTGTAGGTACTGAGGGTCAAACACTGACTGAGTCTGAACCAGTGGTTAAAAGTCCTGGAGACTCCCACAGACTGACCTGTACATACTCAGGGTTCAGTGGTGATTATAGTAATGCTTGGATCAGACAGGCTGCTGGAAAAGGACCGGAATGGATTGCCTGGATCAGCAGTGGCAGTAGCACCTGGTACTCTCAGTCAGTCCAAGGCCGGTTTACCATCTCCAGAGACAACAGCAGAAAGCAGGTGTATCTGCAGATGAACAGCTTGACGACTGAGGATTCGGCTGTTTATTATTGTGCTCGAGAGTCACAGTGACACAAGAGGAAGAAACGCTCTACAAAAAGTCAGCACATCAAAAGATGGAACAATTTGCTGCCAGCTATATTTTCCCCTTAAAGTTACAGAAATGACAGTTAAGTTATTGAAACTCTCAAAGATGTAATAACACTGCCTCAATGGGAAATGCTTTTATGATGTCTTGTCTGAAATTAATTTCTCATCAGTTGAAAAAACAAAAACAAAGACACATTAAAATCTAAATTTACTGTGCCAGAGAGTCACAGTAATACAAACCATCAGTATAGCTGAATAAAAAATCCCTTAGAGCCTCAACACTGGTAAGTGTTAATACCTCAATAGGTCAGTCATGACAAAACAAGAAAATGTCCATAATTAAGTCACAATAATATGACAATGACAACAAAATTCAATTTCACATCCCTAATCAAATTTCCACTCCCTCACTGTGATAATCTTCATGCAGTTTATAACAGCACAAAACATCCAAATTCCACTTGCTGCTTGCAGGTTAATCGATATTTCTATTTCATTCTGTCAGTTGTAATCTGTATTAAAACTAAACTTCCTCACAGACACATATAATAACTTGACATGGTGCATTTTGTTGAACCAGAACAAGAGAAGAGTCCAGAAGATCACTTTCAGCACCAACATGTTCTCTGTAGCTCTGCTGCTGGATCCTGTGAGTCTCACTGAAAAGAACCATTGACATCATGGATGATACACACTGTTACTTACAATTAAATGCCTTGTGAGCAGTTGACACAGCCAGCCTCTGTGACTCTGCAGCCAGGTCAGCATCTGACCATCACCTGTCAGGTCTCTTATTTACTGAGCTACCACACAGCTTGGATTAAAAAAAAAATCCTGCAGGGAAAGGACAGGATATTCTGTAGACTGCAGATTCATACAAAGATTCACTGAAGAATAAGTTCAGTATTGAATTTAAAAAAGTTCAAACGACAAAGTGACTTTAAAATTGACCAGGTTTGCAGACTGAAGTCACTGGTGTGTATTACCATAGAGTCAGAAGAAAAAAAACAGCCCATCAGCATAGCTTAACAAACCCCCTCAGTTGTAGCATCAAACTACCAGAGGAGGAGCCCTCAGAACATGAATGAATTCAAGATTATTTTTCTCTGGAAGTCAGTTTGTTGATAAATTCTCCAAGGTGAGCAGATAAGAGCCGTAAGCACATCTTATAATAATAATGATAATGATGATAAAATGTAATAGGATTAAAAAAATTTCAATGAGAAATTTAAATATAGTGAGATGAAATTATGCTTGTTGATTTGGGCTTTTGTTTGAAATCTCATCATCTTTACTTTTTCAAGGAATTTGTCTCTTTTGAAAGACAGATAACTTGTTTTTAGGTTGAGATAGAAATTATTTAATGAATTAATATAATATATCTGTAAAGAGACATCATCATCATCCACAGACCTCCAAAAACCTGTGCAGATACTCAAAATGCAGACCACAGTTTCTCATGAAATACTTAATCATCCTTTTTTTGCTTCCACAAAAATCATTATAATATCTATAATATTAATTATAAAACTGTAGCACTGCAGTTAATGTTCCCATGACTCTTCATTTATGTTTTCTCCAATATTTTTATTACTGATATGATCATGTTTGTGTTTTATTATCAATAAACGTCATTAAGAAAATTGATAATAGTATCTTCACCTTCACTTGTTCTATTGATATAATCAGTGGCTGACTTGAAAACAGATTTATATATTACATATGCTAACTACATGGCTAATTGTGACTGGTCTTAAAAAATTGTGGGGTGAATGCAAAACCACAATATTTTTGCATGTTGCTCCTCCTCTATAAATCTGACTTCAGAGAAGGTGACAGGTAGCTACGGACACACAGTTTGACAGTATGGAGTACAGGACAGGACTGCTGCTGTTAACTATCTGCTGGGCAGGTGACAATATTCATAGACCTGATATTACACAACATTTATTTCTCTCAACAAACTGTTTAACTTAGTGTGATTTGATGCACTTGACAGGTGTTGATGGTCAGACTCTGACTGAGTCTGAACCAGCAGTTAAAAGGCCTGGAGAATCCCACAGACTGACCTGTACAGGCTCTGGATTCACATTCAGCAGCTAGCCTATGAACTGGGTCAGACAGGCTCCTGGAAAAGGACCGGAGTGGATCGCTTTTGTACACACAGGCAGTTCTCATTTCTTTTACTCCCAGTCAGTCCAGGGTCGATTTACTATTTCCAGAGTTGACTCCAGCAGTAAAGTCTATCTACAGATGAACAATCTGAAGACTGAGGACACAGCAGTTTATTACTGTGCCCAAGAGACACAGTGAGAAACAATAACAAGAGAGTCATACAAAAACTACTTCCTCTATTTGCCAACAACACAAGGAATACTGAATTATATCAAAAACAGGATGCCATTTTCTTTAGAAATGCAAGATGAAATTTTCCTTAATGTACTCTAATGCTAAGTGGTAATTCACATGTCACATACAATGCTATTCTGTATTAAAGTGATATCAAATTTAAGCACAAATAAGTGAATTTCTGTTCTTTTTCTCAAATTGTTCTGTGTGTAAACAAAAAATGTAAAGAAAAAGACTCTGGAAGATTAATTAAATAAGTGACTAAATCTTTTTTTTTGATAGTGTTTTTGTACAGTGGAAAAAAGTGTTATAACCTACCAAAAGTCAATTTGGTTTTTGCTTTTCATTGTTTTTTTAAGATTAATGTGCAAAATGTTTAATGGGAAGTGTTTTTTTTTCTTCTAGTATATAATATATTCTAATATATTTATAGAAACCTGTGCTGTTTTAAGTAATTAATACACTGAGACAATGAAACATACTTGATATATAAAACATTTTCTAAAGTTCCTTTGTGTCACTGTGCTGAGATCACAGGCACTAAGGAGTTGACTATTTTATTTACATTTTTTAAATAATTTTATACAAAACAAGCTATTAAAATAGAATCATTTATTAGAAAACATCTCATTTGATTTATTAAACACTACAATCATATTTAACAATGATTCATTCGAGGTTGTACATGTGGGTTTCTGATAAATAGGTCCCTCTGGCTTTCCTAGCAAATGGGAAATTAAGGTCTCTTCCTGACAATGTGACACAGTTTGTTGCTGAGAAAAGCAAAGTTATAGCCAAGCCACTTACACCTGTGGTGTGCTGTCAAATACTGCACATTTCTGTGTTCAATAGAAATAAAGAATAATAAAAGAAATCTGTGCCAGAAAGAGTACATTAGGAGCACAGTGGCCAGCACTACTAGCAGTATGAGACATAATGTTCTGAAAATAGTGTGCGAATGATTGTCTTGAAAAAATGGTCAGTTTTAATATTTGAAAATTCTAATTTGCTTTAAAAATGTGAACAATTTAGTTAAAATAAATCAACAATTGGCAAAATGTTTATTATCATTTTTTAGTTTTTTACTTTGTCAAAGAGCAATATTTTTTGCTGAGGAGGAGGAGTCAATGCAAAACTCATATATTATCTAACTTTATAAGTGTTCAAGCCTAAGTCAGGGATGCAACCTCTTATAGACACAGCAGACTGGGCAAAGACAACTGACTTTAACAATGACCAAACCTGTTCATTTAGTTATTTTCCTGATCCTGTTTTGTTTCTTGGCTGGTAAGGACATGCATTTTGCTGAGCAAATTAAATGATATGAAGAAATGTGATAACTAATGAGTGGTTAACATTTCTGTAGGTACTGAGGGTCAAACACTGACTGAGTCTGAACCAGTGGTGAAAAGGCCTGGAGACTCCCACAGACTGACCTGTACATACTCAGGGTTCAGCAGTGATATTCATGCTAATTGGATCAGACAGGCTGCTGGAAATAGACCGGAATGGATTGCTTATATCAACCCTAGCAGTGGCACCTACTACTCTCAGTCATTCAGAGGCCGGTTTACCATCTCCAGAGACAACAGCAGAAAGCAGGTGTATCTGCAGATGAACAGCTTGACGTCTGAGGATTCTGCTGTTTATTATTGTGCCAGAGACCCACAGTGACACAAGAGGAAGAAACTCTGTACAAAAACTCAGCACATCAAACCAAGACCTATTTTTTTCTATCATCCATAATCATACATCATCACATTTAAAAACAATGAAAAAGATTTATCAAGAGCTAATATTGACTTATCCTGTATAATTACGTTAAAAGATTTTTTTTTTCTTCTTTTAAAAAAAAATGTCCTAAAAAATATTGGATTTATATTTTGGGGTCAGTGTCCAGAATTTCAGTGGCAACATGTTCTTTGTAGCTCCGCTGCTGCTGCCGCTGGATTTCATGAGTCTCTGTGATGGTGCAGCCAATAAAGCTTCAGACCATCACCTGTCAGATCTCTTATTCTGGGACCACCTAGTGGACAGCTTGGGCAGTCTGCAGGGAAAGGACCGGAGTGGATTGTGCTTGATACACTGGGGCACTCAATTTAAACATTAACTGTTGAACACATTCGGTATTAAATGAGAAACTTTAATCAACAGAGTGACACAAAAGTGACAGAATATGGAGCCTGAAGTCACTGCTGTGTAACAACCATCATTAGACCTGAGCAAAAACCTCTCAACTGCCTGAATAGTTGTAACTTCCACCTAGTGGTATGGTTATGCAAATCTTCAGGCTATGCAGTTTCTATCTTCTCCCTCTGCTTGTTGTAAAGATTTTTGTTTCCTGTTTAAATAAATGTATGAAAGTTTGTAATCTCATGAAGGGACGGGAAAAATATCTCACATTGTTTGTGCATTTTTAAGGTCAGTCTGAATTATTTAACATACAATGTGTTATGTAGAAATTGCAATGACAGAGTTTGTGTTTATCTGTGAGGTGGAGGAGCTGATGCAAACAACGACCTATATGAAACTATGATGGCTGAATATGTGATAAAGAATATAAGGCAGAAAATACATGATTAACCTCCACTGTAGATAAGAGCACACATGAGAATTCAAAGCCACCTGAGGAATTGTATTCCCAGTAAAACTAATTATATTATCGATCAGAAAAGCCTCAGTGTTGACAAGGCAGAGTCATGGCAAATTAATCTAAATAATTTATTTAACAAATGAGATCAAAAATAAGACCTGAGTGGCAACAAAAAGAAAAGTTAATCCACAGTTAATACCACCAAGGCAACGACAACAGTTTGATGCTGAGTCAAGCAAAGTCACAGCTATGCCATCTGAGACACACTTATGTCTGTGGTTTGCTGTCAAATACTGTACGTTTGTGTGTTCAGTAGAAATAAAGAATAACAGTGAGCAGAAAAAAATAAAAAGATGAAGTACAGGTAGCACAGTGGCCAGCACTAGTAGCAGTATACGATACAATGTTATGAAAGTAGTGTGTGAATGACTGTCTTAATACATTGTCAGTTTTAATATGTAAATATTCTAATTTTTTTTAATTACAAACAGAATATAATAAAATCATAGAAAACTGGCAAATTTTACATATTAATTTTCTATTTTATTTTTTCTTTGTTAAACAGCAGTTTTTTTTACTGAGGAGGAGGAGTCAATGCAAAACTCCTATATTCAAGAACTTTATAAGTGTTCAAAATTACGAGTTAGGGACCCAACCTCATATACACACTGTAGATTGGACAAAAACAACTGACTCTTACAATGACCGGACCTGTTCATTGAGTTGTTTTCCTGATTCAGTTTTTTTTCTTGGCTGGTAAGGACTTTTTTTTAAACAACTGATATAACTGATATACATATAAAAAAACTGATTAAACCAATGAATGGTTAACATTTCTGTAGGTACTGACAGTCAAACACTGACTGAGTCTGAACCAGTGGTTAAAAGGCCTGGAGACTCCCACAGACTGACCTGTACATACTCAGGGTTCAGCAGTGATATTTATGCTAATTGGATCAGACAGGCTGCTGGAAAAGGACTGGAATGGATTGCTTATATCGACCCTGGCAGTAGCACCATCTACTACTCTCAGTCATTCAGAGGCCGGTTTACCATCTCCAGAGACAACAGCAGACAGCAGGTGTATCTGCAGATGAACAGCTTGACGACTGAGGATTCTGCTGTTTATTATTGTGCCAAAGACCCACAGTGACACAAGAGGAAGAAACTCTGTACAAAAACTCAGCACATTAAGCCAAGTCATAATTTGCTTTCTGCCATTAACAATTTCATCATGGAACAATAAAAAAGCTTCTTTAATCAAACATTTTAAAAATGACATAAATATTTTGGGTTCATGTTTTTTATTAGTTATTTATTCATTTTACACACTCATATAAAAATCGGACAGGACTGGTTGGCACTAAACAGCAGTGTGATCTGGTGCCTTCCCTTGCTAAGCCCCTCCCACACACTTCAGAGGAGATGTTAGGTGGTATTTCTGTAATACAGTAGTCACTGAATTAGTTTTGTTCAAATTTGGATGAAATTGTTTTATTTTCATTTTTTGTTCATTTGTTTCCTTTTCTCTTAATCCTGTGAAGTCTCTCACTGTTACAGTCATCAAACCTGTAGTTTACTCACTGCTCAGGTGCCATATTTGCAACTTATCGCAAGTTATTATGGACAACAAGCCTTTCCTTCACTGTTTCACCACCTGCTGCTTTCAGGTTTAACTTTTGTTCAAAAACACTAAGGTGTGTGTGGGGACTGGTAACAAATGGGTCCAGAACGGAATGAAAGGAAAACAGACAGGTGTTATAAACAAATACACACAAACATTTTAAATATCGCATTTTTATTTGTTTATTCACAGGGGATATAAAATGATTAAAAAAAACTGTACATGGACATACATAACTATAAAAATCATGATTAATAACTGAACTTTAATAGTTACTTTGCTGAATAAAAATGGGTATTAACTCAATCAAACCTGCAACAGTTATATTGTTTTATTTACAAAAAGCTGTAAAAAAAAATACATAAAAACAGTGCCAACTTATGATCTACTAATTTGTTATGAAACATGTCATTTTTTTTAATTTACAACACATGAAATCTCAGTAATACACTTTCAAATATTATTAAACTTCTACTTAAAAGTCATGTAATGAACTTTAGAAATGGTTTTGTTTTCTTACTTTCAAAGAATCAATGCAATGTTCCTGAAATGAGCACACTATCAGCAAAACACTATATGTGTAAGCAGCCTACTGTTTAGTTGAAGGCATAAATATTACATATGAAATAATATATCATGCTTTTGATTTATTTATTTATTTATTATTTATATTAGTTTTTACAGCAAATGTCAGCATCACTGGGAAATAAACTTGCAGCAATTATATTTTTGCAATAAAAACATTGAGAATGATTAACATATCAGAAAGAATCATATTTAATTCATTACTTAAATGTCCAGCATTAACATATTTAACATTTAGCATTTAAAGTTACGCATTTGGCTTTCTGATAATAGGTTATGCCCTTCTGGCTTTACCAGCATGTAAACAACAAACAGCACTGCTGTGCCTGCAAACTTATTACTTCCAATTGCTTCTGTGTGTCTTGTAATGATCAATGGCAGTAAGCAGGTGTATACAGATGTATACACCTGCTTACTGCCATTATATACTAAATGGCATTGAGCAGGTGCAAAATATGTACAAAAAAAGTACAGAAAGAAGTGGCCAGCACTAATTCAATATAAGACATAATGGTATGAAAATAGAGTGTGTCAGTTTTAATATTTGAAAATTCTAATTTGATTTAAAATTACAAAGTATAACAAAATCATAGAAAATTGTCAAACTGTACATGTTCATTTTCTAGTTTATCACTTTGTTAAACAGCAGTATTTTTTGCTAGGGAGGAGGAGTCAATGCAAACGTCATTTATTCTGTAACTTTATAAGTGTTCAAGAGTAAGAATCAGGGACCCAACCTCATATAGACACTGCAAACTGGCAAAGACAACGGACTTCAACAATGATCAGATCAGTTATTTTACAGATTCTGTTTTTTTTTCTTGGCTGGTAAGGACATACATTTTTGTTAACAAATTAAATAATACGAAGAAATGTGGTAACTAATGAGCTATTAACATGTCTGTAGGTACTGGGGGTCAAACACTGACTGAGTCTGAATCAGTGGTTAAAAGGCCTGGAGACTCCCACAGACTGACCTGTACATACTCAGGGTTCAGTCATGATATTGCTGTAGCTTGGATCAGACAGGCTGCTGGAAAAGGACTGGAATGGATTGCTTGGATCGATAGTGGCAGTGGCAGTAGCAAGTACTACTCTCAGTCAGTCCAAGGCCGGTTTACCATCTCCAGAGACAACAGCAGAAAGCAGGTGTATCTGCAGATGAACAGCTTGACAACTGAGGATTCAGCTATTTATTATTGTGCTCGATAGCCACAGTGACACAAGAGGAAGAATCTTTGTACAAAAACGGGGAACCAGCATTGATTTTTGTGGAGCCTTTGTCCATATGTATGCCTAATCACTTTTTTCTGCACATGCTGATCTGGTGCCAGGACAAACAGATCAGACCTCAGGCTTAGTTATCTTTGTCCCATCTCCCTGTACGCACAGTCCTGATCAGCTCCACTGATATTTGAAGAAGGAGGTGAGTCAAAATCATTTTGTCTAAAAAGGTCTAATTGCAGGCTAATTGCCCTTGGGAAAGGTATGTTTATTCTATACATTATTTACCCCATTTTATATACAGAATGTGAATTTAAATTTACCTCCAGACAAAAATCAATGTTTAAACACACACACACACACACACACACACACACACACACACACACACACACACACACACACACACACACACACACACACACACACACACACACACACATATGTATGTTTGCCTGGCAGCACCCCTGCTCCTCAGTGCCTGAACAATTACAGGAAGTCACCAGAGGAGGAGCCCTCAGACCACAGATGATTACAGTACCAGGCCACTAACACAAACGGTCTGTGTTTTATGCCACTCTGTAGAACTAGTTTTAATTTCAGTGGTAATAAAATAGTACTAACTGAATTATAATTTAAGGTACAGTATAAAATTCAACTTCAATAGCTCAAAGCTCAATTGTTGACAAAATAAAAAAAAACTACTTTAATATGTAATTAAGTCCTAGTAACATGTGACATGTATATTTGAAGCATTTGAACTAAGCTTCTACTTAAAAATCATCCTGTAACTGAGTTTAGAATTGGTTTTATTTCTATTTTTGGAAAGAAATCAATGCAGTGTTCATGAAATAAATGTATTATCTCCATTATCTCCATAGTTTACTGTTTAGTAAAAGATAATGCATTTTGATTTAATATTAGATTTCACAGTTAAGGATACTTTGTCACATTCACACTCTCTCCCAATGATATTCTGATACAAACCTTCAGGCTCTGCAGTTTGTCTGTTGTCTGTCTTTTTTCAGGGTTTTTATCTGCCTTCAGAAAAGATGCTGAGTTAACGGTGTCTAAGGCACTGTCTCAGAACAGATCCTTCATCAAAAGATGTATAAATATAGATCTATGCGAGGTGGTAAGCTAGTGAATTGAGGAGAAAAAAATAATACATAATGTTTGTGCATTTTTAATGTTAGCCTGGATAATTCAAATTGTGTTCTGTTTGAGGAGGGGCAGATGCAAACTATGTTCTCTAACATGTTTAAGTAGATGTACAATATGACTACATGATTAGCCACCCATATACACAGAGCAGAGACAAATGGCTTTAACAATGAATCATCCTAATTTTATGGCTGTTTTTCTCACCCTTTCAATTTGCTGGGCTGGTAAGGACAGCACAGTCCTTTTACATTATTGTTATATAACAATACAGAAGTTAATTGTTTCTGATTGTCTGTAGGCATCAAGGGTCAAACACTGACTCAGTCTGAACCAGTGGTAAAAAATCCTGGAGAATCCCACAGACTGACCTGTACATACTCAGGGTTCAGTGGCCATTATGCTACTGTTTGGATCAGACAACCTGCTGGAAAAGGACTGGAATGGATTGCCTTCATCTGGGGTGAGAGTAGTGGCAGCTTCTACTCTCAGTCAGTCAGAGGCCGGTTTACCGTCTCCAGAGACAACAGCAGACACCAGGTGTATCTGCAGATGAACAGCTTGACAGTTGAAGATTCTGCTGTTTATTATTGTGCGAGACCCACAGTGACACAAGAGGAAGAATCTTTGTACAAAAACTCAGGACATTACCAAAGGGAAATTTACTTTCTGCTGTTCACATTTATAGTGCACTGCAAGTCAACATCATTAACACAAAAAGACACAACAAGGGCACAAGGATCTGCAAAATATTTAACAATATCTGTTGGGATTAGTCATCAATTTGATAATCTATTTCAAAAATTGACTGTAAATTGCACTCAGCATCTTGTTTAGTTGTCAGACCAAATATATTAATCTTTAATAGTATCTTTTTTTAAAGATAAGACTTATTTATCATTACTTATTGCAGCCTGAAGGGAAAGGACTGGTATGGATCTGAATATAATCCTCGTAATTTATTCAGCAAAGATTCATTAAAAGTTAAGTTTAGCATCAATTTAGACTCTTCCAGCAAAGCACTGACTGCAAGTGGACAGATTGTGCAGACTGAAGACACTGCTGTGTATCACTGTGGAAGAGAACCACAGTATCAAAACATGACTCAGTAGATATTCCTTTAACTAAACTCTGCACAGATACTTTGGGTCCGCTGTGTTTACCTCAGATTGGTTTTAAATAAGCAAACATAAGAATTTGTCTGAGGGTGTTTTTATTGTTGTTTTTGTTGTTCTTTTTTAGTAGCTGTCAGAAGCCCCAGTTAAAAAAAGAACATTTTAACTGACTTGGCACTGTATAAACAACAAGTTAAATAATATAGTAGATAATATAATTTATTTTTTTATTCAGTCAGAAGCTAACTTCCACCTAGGCTAATATAAATATAATATATTTAGATTATAATATTTTTTTAATATAAATAAAATATATAGATTTACAGAAGAAGGGAAACTTCCAGAAGATTTTTTTTCACCTGATTTTTTGACAATGCTTAGTTTTAGTTTAGATTCATTTGTTTGAGTTTTTTTCTTATTGCTGTATGGAGGACATATGTCAGAGGCAGAGGAAAATCAGTGTAGGAGTTTTTACTGCTTTACTAAAATTATTGACATTTTAATATTTTTATTGTACTTTTACGCCCTATCTTGGTTGTGATGAGCAGTATGTTTCTCACTGTTATATTGTCATGTTCTATTACAGTTCAAACAAGTGTGTATCACGTGCCTATTGTGCGAAATGGAAGTCTATAGTTGTGTAATTGTGTAATATTGAGAAAATATAGATGTTTGTTTAAAGAACTGTTTTTGTTTCTTGCTTTGTGCTTTTAATATTTTAGATATTTCTTGTTAAATTTTACAGATTTACAAAATTTATGTATCATTGACAGTCATTGAGAGCAGGTTAGCCAGTGAATATTTATAAGACTAATTTGATTAAATGACAAAAAAACATAATATACAAACATTTTAAAAAGCAGTTTAGCAGATATAATTGAATAAACAATTATCAAAATGAAATTATTATGTCAGTTTTACATGAGGTGACCAAAAACATTGATATAAAACACTTTAAATGTAAACATAAACACTGTGTGTTACATTAAGATGAGATAAATTTAAAGATTTCAGGAAATAAAAATATAAAAATATTTTTAACATCAAAATGTACAGTTTTAACACAGAATATATAACATAAATTTATTGCATGTAACAAATGTACAGATTTTTTCATGTTCTTGATGACTTTATAACAGAGGATTTTATTGTTTGTTACAGAGATTACATTTAACTCATCAACATACTCAAAGACTCAATAAAGCTGCTTCATTGGGAAATTGTTTTGGTAAAATTGTTTTTTTGTTTGTGTTTTAAATAATATTTTTATTTTAATTATTTCAGTTTTTTATTGTTAATTCTGATTGCCACAGTGTTATCTCTTATAATCTGTCAGCTTCCATCTACATGCAAAGCAAACTTCCTGACAGTCGACTATAAAAACTTGAAATCATGGAGCCAGTTAAAGCAGAAGAAGAGAAGTTCGCATCAGATTATCTTGAGTACCAAAATGTTCTCTGTGGCTCTGCTGCTCCTGCTGGCTGCTGGATCCTGTGAGTCTGACTGAAAAAAAACAAACAAAAAAAAACACTGACAGTATGATCACAGCATACTGACTGTTGCTGTTACATAAAACATGTTTTTTTCACAGGTGTGAAGTGTGAACAGCTGACACAGCCAGAGTTTGTGACTGTGCAGCCAGGTCAGCGCCTGACCATCACCTGTCAGGTCTCTTATTCTCTGAGCTACTATCGGACATCTTGGATCAGACAGCCTGCAGGGAAAGGACTGGAGTGGATTGGAAGTGTACGTGATGGATACAACACATATTACAAAGATTCACTAAAGAACAAGTTCACCATCAACTTAGACACTTCAAGCAAGACAGTGACTCTAAATGGACAAAATATGCAGCCTGAAGACACTGCTGTGTATTACTGTGCCAGAGAGTCACAGTAGCAGAAACCATCAGCAGGCCTGAACAAAAACTCTTCAACGTCTGATTAGTTGTAACATGAAGCCACCAGAGGAGGAGCCCTTAAACCATTTATGGTTTAGGAGTGGTTAAATAAGAAAAGGCTTGTATACTTTCTATAACAATGAAAAAATAAAATAAAATAAAAATAAAAATAAAGAAAATATGAAAATACAATAATTTTACTCAAAGACATAAAAAAATTCTGATATATGCTACACCCATAACTTAACTTGATAAGCCTAAGTTTAATCAAACTCACTTGTGCCCAACATAAAGACATAACATAAACAACTATAATGCAAGTCTTTAATGAAATGTCTTCAAATTAGAACTTAAGATTTAGTTTGGTTGTTTTAACTTCAGTGAAGTTTGAGTTTATAAAGCTTCATAGATGTCACTGAAAGAAAAAAAGTGTGCATGCTTCAAAGCCTCTTATTCTATATTATTAGACTTTACGAAATTAACAAACTAAAAAGTGTAGTGCTTAATATTCGCACTGTAAGAGCGCATATTCAAGTGTTCAGAAATAATAGCAAATGTTTACAGTAGAAGAATAAGATGAACACATACGCAGACATGCTGCAGTTCATGAATTCCTGCAAAAAATGCAACATGATAAAAGTTATGAGTGCTATTGACAATTTTGCATGAGCTAAGGTGTGGTTCTCTAACAGATGGAGGAACAGATACAAGGTTCACTTTTCCCTAATTAGATGTTTGTTTGTAGGTACTGTTAAATCCTAACTGAGTGTGAACCAGTGGTCAAAAGGCCTGAAGAATCCCAGAGACTGATGGGTATAAAGTGAGAGTTTGACAGTCATTACTGGAACGCTTGAATCAGACATGCTGCTGGAAAGGTAGTGCACTGCTACTCTGATTGAAAAGAATATTACTCTCAGCATTTACCATCTTCACAGATAGCAACTGATTCTGCTAAAGAACAATTAATTAATTAAATTAATTAAAATTAAATAAAGATTGAAATGTCTGTGAAGCACAGTAACTGAAGTATAAATTTATGTATCTGCTGTCAGTAAAATAATTTTGTAAAACTAGGTGGAAGCAAAGAGGGAGAAATACATATTGTAAATTCAGTCTCACTGTCTTGTTAATTGTTCATTTTAATCATTAGAAAATTCTGCACTGTAATCATATACAGTAAATATGATTTACTGACAAATGTGATTTATACATTTTCCAACTTCTGCTTCTCACTTTGTAAAAAAGAGGTATTTTTTGTTGAGTAGGAGGAGCCAATCCAAAACTGATATGGCCAATGCCTTCAAATGTTCATCTGCAGAGTAAAAGTCACAGACTGCAGAGTGGACACCAACAATGACTTTTACAATGATCAGACCAAACTGTTTCGTTGTCTCTCTTATTTTGTTTTCTACCTTGGCTGGTAAGGATACATAAATCTGTTGGACAAACAAACATTCTTTTAATGAAAATGTGATCACAACAATAAGTTAATATTTCTGTAGGTATTGAGGGTCAAACACTGACAGAGTCTGAATTAGTGGTTAAAAGGCCTGGAGACTCCCACATACTGACCTGTACATACTCAGGGTTCAGCAGTGATATTGATGCTGCTTGGATCAGACAAGCTGCTGGAAAAGGACTGGAATGGATCGCCTATCGCAGCAGTGGCAGTGGCTACATCTACTACTCTCAGTCAGTCAGAGGCCGGTTTACCATCACCAGAGACAACAGCAGAAAGCAGGTGTATCTGCAGATGAACAGCTTGACGACTGAGGATTCAGCTGTTTATTATTGTGCTCGAGAGCCACAGTGACACAAGAGGAAGAAACTCTGTACAAAAACTTAACACCCCAAGTCAAACCAAAACTAATCTTTTCTTTACTTCATTATCATGTACACATTCAGAAAAAAATAGTCACATTAAATGTTCATGGTTTTTGTGTGTTCTGACTATCTCCACATACCTGTGTTTCTAATCAGTCAGTGTTTTTATGCAAAGAAAGTCTGATGATTCTTTTAAAGATATTTCTTATTTGTTTACGTACTGATAATTTACTTTTATTTATAATTAAATGGTCATTAAATTTAGCATTTAAAAAAATAGTAAATAGCTTTAAATTATTTTCGGCCACAGCATAATTTCTGCTAAAGCTGTATTTAAAAGCCATGTTCTCATATAATAAATATTATCAACACTTCATTACTTTGAAATAAAAAAAACCCAATGCTGGTAAAGCATGCACATTTTCTGAAGCAGCACAAAATTAACATTATAATAAGCACACACAAAAAAAGCAAAAGAAATTGAATGATTCATCTATAACTGGCTGTGATAATTGCCCCTCCCTCCCCATGACTCTGATGCAAAATTTCTGTTTGTATAGAGTACTTCTATCCTGCACTAACTGTGGAGCATCAAAGGTCAAATCCCCAGCCTCAGGATGATGGACACACTTACTCTCTTGCTTGTTGCCCTTTCTCTGCCCTGTGAGTGATCTTGTTTCTTGCTTGTTTATTTTATTGGATAAGACTGAGTGATGACACCTGTAATATTTCTCTCTAGGTGTTACAGGTCAGAGTATGGAATCCATTACTTCAAGTCCAGTAGTGAAAAGACCCGGGGAGACTCTGAGTGTCTCCTGTAGGGGATCTGGCTTTACATTTAGTTGCTGCAGTATGCACTGGATTAGGCAACCTGCAGGAAAAGGCCTGGAGTGGATGGGTCATGTTTATAGCGATGCAAGTAGAACTGACTATTCAAGCAGTCTGCAAGGACGTATAGAAGTCACCAGAGATAACAGCAACAGCATGACCTACCTGAGACTGTCAAACCTAAAGCCAGAAGACTCTGCAGTGTATTACTGTGCAAAACACACAGTGTTCAAAGTGCACTGAGAGGCTGTACAAAAACTTGCAGCTCTACAGTTTCACAGTAACAGCTGTTACCATAACTTCTGAATGTGTATTTATGAAAAGCATCACCTCAGGATATAAGGATATAAAAGATGTGTAAGAGTATATCTCAAATATCCTGAGTTTAGTATTTAATTTATGTCAGCATCACGTCTCCTTTAGTGGACTTTTTTTTAATAATTTTTAACCTAATTAGTTCATCATTTGACATGACCATTTTTTTATCAAGCTCTGCCTTGTGTGTTGAAAAATCATATCAACAGATCCTCACATTTTGTACAAACTAGGAATTCAAGTGTGATCTTCATCCTTAAAAATAGTTCATGAATTAAAACGATATAAGACATTATTTTTTGCAGGAATGTGTAATAATTGTTTATTGTTATTTTTTTTTCTCTGTGATAAATACCTGTGGTAGATAAACCAACAAAACATTTAAGTGCCACATTTTTCATTCACAACTAATACAAACAATCAAGTATTATTATATTATTAATACACACAATCACAGTCACACACACACTCAGACACACTGATGCACATTAAAGGGACGGTTGATGTTTTACATTTTGTTACAGGTCTCCATTTTGTCAGCGTATAAACAAATGTATATTTCCACAACATGAATAATTAATAACAAACAAAAACACAAAAACAGTATTTTTAGGAGGAATCAGTGTAAAACATTTCCATTTCACCTCTACTTATGTGACTGCTTGAACACTGAGTTTACAGTTGAACAGGATGGACTGCAGGACAGGGCTGCTGCTTTTAACTATGTGTTGAGCAGGTGAGGAGTCTTACTGATCTTGATTTAATAGCATTTATCTTTGTGTTACTGACATATTTCACATGATGTTATCTTGCTTGTATTAACAGGTGGTGATGGCCAGGCTCTAACAGACTCTGAACCAGTAATTAAAAGGCCTGGAGAATCTCACAGACTGACCTGTACAGCCTCTGGATTCACATTGGCTGTAGCTCAGGAGGTAGAGCAGGTCACCTATTAATCGGAAGGTTGGTCGTTCGATCCTTGGCTCCTCCAGTCTGCATGTCAAGTATCCTTGGGCAAGATACTAACCCCGTTTCTCTCCGATGCATCCATCGGAGTATGAATGTGTGTGAATGTAGTTAGAAAAAGCACTAAGTACAGATAAAGTGCTTGTGTGAATGGGTGTGATTGGGTGAATGTGATATGTTGTATAGAGCGCTTTGAGTACTCCGGGAGAGTAGAAAAGTGCTATATAAGAATCAGTCCATTTACCATTTACCATTTACATTCAGCAGCTACCCTATGAACTGGGTCAGACAGGCTCCTGGAAAAGGACTGGAGTGGATCGCTTTTGTACACACAGGCAGTTCTTATTTCTTTTACTCCCAGTCAGTCCAGGGTCGATTTACTATTTCCAGAGATGACTCCAGCAGTAAAGTCTATCTACAGATGAACAATCTGAAGACTGAGGACACAGCAGTTTATTACTGTGCCCAAGAGACACAGTGAGAAACCGCAACAGGAGAGTCATACAAAAACTACTTCCTCTATTTGCCAACAACACAAGGAATACTGAATTTTATCAAAAACAGGATGCCATTTTCTTTAAAAATGCAAGATGAAATTTTCCTCAATATACTCTAATGCTAAGTGGTAATTCACATGTCACATACAATGTTATTCTGTATTAAATAGTGAAAACAACATTTTCAGAATAAAAAAGTACTTATGAGCAGCTGTGACAATAGTTGAACTGTGTATCTTCATGAAAGAGTTTTGAAATTTTCCTTTAAAAAAGAAAATACTGTCCACTAGCCTTGCAGTATTTATGTATTAAAAATAATTTGTTTAAACTTCATTTTAAATCAAAGTGATATAAAATTTAAGCACAAACAAGTGAATTTTTGTTCTTTTTCTCAAATTGTTCTGTGTGTAAATAAAAAAATGTAAAGAAAAAGACTCTGGAAGATTCATTAAATAAGTGACTAAAGCTTTTTTTGTGATAGTGTTTTTGTACAGTGGAAAAAAGTGTTATAACCTACCAAAAGTCAATTTGTTTTTTGTTTTTCATTGCTTTTTTTTAAGATTAATGTGCAAAATGTTTAATGGGAAGTGTTTTTTTTTCCTTCTGATATATTGCAAGTTTATAGAAACGTGCTGTTTGAAGTGATTAATACACTGAGACAATGAAACATACTTGATATATAAAACATTTTCTAAAGTTGCTTTGTGTCACTGTGCTGAGATCACAGGCACTAAGGAGCTGACTATTTTATTTACATTTTTTAAATAATTTTACACAGAACAAGCCATTAAAATAGAGTCATTTATTAGAAAACATCTCATTGGATTTGTTAAACACTGAGCAATACAATTTTTAACAATGATTCATTCGAGGTTGTACATGTGGGTTTCTGATAAATAGGTCCCTCTGGCTTTCCTGGCAAATGGGAAATTAAGGTCTCTTCCTGACAATGTGACACAGTTCGTTGCTGAGAAAAGCAAAGTTATAGCCAAGCCACTTACACCTGTGGTGTGCTGTCAAATACTGCGCATTTGTGTGTTCAATAGAAATAAAGACTAATAAAAGAAATCTGTGCCAAAAAGAGTACATTAGGAGCCCAGTGGCCAGCACTACTAGCAGTATAAGATATTATGTTCTGAAAATAGTGTGCAAATGACTGTCTTGAAAAAATGGTCAGTTCTAATATTTGAAAATTCTAATTTGCTTTAAAAATGTGAACAATTTAGTTAAAATAAATCAACAATTGGCAAAATGTTTATTATCATTTTTTAGTTTTTTACTTTGTCAAAGAGCAATATTTTTTGCTGAGGAGGAGGAGTCAATGCAAAACTCCTATATTATCTAACTTTATAAGTGTTCAAGCCTAAGTCAGGGATCCAACCTCATATAGACACAGCAGACTGGGCAAAGACAACTGACTTTAACAATGACCAAACCTGTTCACTTAGTTATTTTCCTGATTGTGTTTTGTTTCTTGGCTGGTAAGGACATGCATTTTGCTGAGCAAATTAAATGATATGAATAAATGTGATAACTAATGAGTGGTTAACATTTCTGTAGGTACTGAGGGTCAAACACTGACTGAGTCTGAACCAGTGGTTAAAAGGCCTGGAGACTCCCACAGACTGACCTGCACATACTCAGGGTTTGGTTATGATATTGATGCAGCTTGGATCAGACAGGCTGCTGGAAAAGGACTGGAGTGGATTGCTTATATTGAGGATGATAGTAGCGATATCTACTACTCTCAGTCAGTCCAAGGCCGGTTTACCATCTCCAGAGACAACAGCAGAAAGCAGGTGTATCTGCAGATGAACAGCTTGACGTCTGAGGATTCTGCTGTTTATTACTGTGCCAGAGACCCACAGTGACACAAGAGGAAGAAACTCTGTACAAAAACTCAGCACGTTTTTTGTGATGCTATAATGTTCTGCTGTTTTATATTATATACTTTGGTGGTATGTGTTCATGTAAATGTGAATATTTTCATCTGCCTTGCATGTAAAGGAATTTTAAGAAATAATAATTAACAAAAACATTGGAATCTAAATTTATGTTCTAAATAACAATTTTCTGTTTTTTACTGTTAGTACTACAGTAAAACTTCAAGGTGATCCATAACACAAAAAAAAAAGACTGCATTTTGAAATTAATATTAGATTCAACAGTTAATGACATAAAAATCAATAAAAAATTTATTGTATAATTTCTGTTACTTCCACCTAGTGGTATGATTATGCAAGTCTTCAGGCTATGCAGTTTGTATCTTCTCCCTCTGCTTGTTGTAAAGACTTTTGTTTCCTGTTTGAATAAATGTATGAAAGTTGGTCATCTCATGAAGGGACGGGAAAAATATCTCACATTGTTTGTGCATCTCTAAGGTCAGTCTGAATTATTTAACATACAATGTGTTATGTAGAAATTGCAATGACAGAGTTTGTGTTTATCTGTGAGGTGGAGGAGCTGATGCAAACAACGACCTATATGAAACTATAATGGTTGAATGCGCGATAAAGAATATAAGGCAGGGAGTACATGATTAACCTCCACTGTAAATAAGAGCACACATGAGAATTCAAAGCCACCTGAGGAATTGTATTCCCAGTAAAACTAATTATATTATCGATCAGAAAAGCCTCAGTGTTGACAAGGCAGAGTCATGGCAAATTAATCTAAATAATTTATTTAACAAATGAGATCAAAAATAAGACCTGAGTGGCAACAAAAAGAAAAGTTAGTCCACAGGGCAAGAACAATACCACCAAAGGCAACGACAACGTGCCGGACACAAACAGTTTGATGCTGAGTCAAGCAAAGTCACAGCTATGCCATCTGAGACACACTTATGTCTGTGGTGTGCACTGTAAAAAAATCCTAATATAAAAGTATTTTACTGTGTATTTTACAGTTTTGTTCTGTTCTTCTAGAATATCATTAAATTTACATAAATAGACTGTGATTTCACATTTCAAATGTAAATTAACGTAAAATCACTGTAATGTAATAAAACATAATTTTCTTGTTTTTTAAAAGTATTTGTCTGTGCATATGCATATTTAGATTGTTAAAATACATTCACAAATGTATCATGATTTCACAAATATGTGTCCATTATTTGAAAGATTGAACTGTTAAAATCAAATGTAATGCTATGGAAAAATATATAAAATGATTCTCATAAACTTTTTTTACATCAAATAATTATTATTATTATTGCTATTTAGGGCGATCGTGGCTCAAGAGTTGGCAGTTTGCCTTGTAATCGGAAGGTTGCGGTTCGAGCGCCGGCTCGGACACTCTCGGTCGTTGTGTCCTTGGTCAAGACTCTTCACCTACTGGTGATGGCCAGAGGGGCTGATGGTGCGATATGGCAGCCTCGCCTCTGTCAGTCTGTCCCAGGGCATGCAATCCATTGTTATTTAAACCAACTGTTAACTGTATATTTCTGTACATTTAAGTATTATTATTCATATTGCCACATTCATTGACCTTGTTTATAGGTAATTTCATTGTTTAATCACATTAAAATGTTCCTAATTTAATGTTTAAAAGCACTTGAAAAAGGCAAAATCCCATGGAAAATTAGGGCAACAAACTGTATTGTCATTACTGAAAATAACCGTATTTTTATGAGAAAGTTATTTTTTGTTATTTTATGGTATTATTTTGGCGCCCCAGCTGCCGGAATATTACTGTTTTTCTAGGATTTTTTTTTTTTAACAGTGTGCTGTCAAATACTGTACGTTTGTGTGTTCAGTAGAAGTAAAGAATAACAGTGAGCAGAAAAAAACAATGAGTGGATGCAAAAATGATGAAGTACAGGTAGAGCACAGTGGCCAGCACTAGTATCAGTATACGATACAATGTTATGAAAGTAGTGTGTGAATGACTGTCTTAATACATTGTCAGTTTTAATATGTAAATATTCAAAAACAATTTAATTACAAACAGAATATAATAAAATCATAGAAAACTGGCAAATTTTACATATTAATTTTTATTTTATTATTTTTTTCTTTGTTAAACAGCAGTTTTTTTTACTGAGGAGGAGGAGTCAATGCAAAACTCCTATATTCAATAACTTTATAAGTGTTCAAGGTTACGAGTTAGGGACCAAACCTCATATACACACTGTAGATTGGACAAAAACAACTGACTCTTACAATGACCGGAGCTGTTCATTTAGTTGTTTTCCTGATTCAGTTTTTTTTCTTGGCTGGTAAGGACTTTTTTTAAACAACTGATATAACTGATTAAAAAAAAACTGATTAAACTAATGAATGGTTAATATTTCTGTAGGTACCGAGAGTCAAACGCTGACTCAGTCTGAACCAGTGGTTAAAAGGCCTGGAGACTCCCACAGACTGACCTGTACATACTCAGGTTTCAGTAGTGATATTTATGCTGCTTGGATCAGACAGGCTGCTGGAAAAGGACTAGAGTGGATTGCTTATATCTATCCAGGCAGCAATTATATCTACTACTCTCAGTCATTCAGAGGCCGGTTTACCATCTCCAGAGACAACAGCAGAAAGCAGGTGTATCTGCAGATGAACAGTTTGACGACTGAGGATTCTGCTGTTTATTATTGTGCCAAAGACCCACAGTGACACAAGAGCAAGAAATGTTGTACAAAAACTCAGCACATTAAGCCAAGTCATAATTTGCTTTCTGCCATTAACAGCTTCTTTAATCAAACATTTTAAAAATGACATAAATATTTTGGGTTCATGTTTTTTATTATTTATTTATTTATTTTACACACTCATATAAAAATCGGATAGGACTGGTTGGCACTAAACAGCAGTGTGATCTGGTGCCTTCCCTTGCTAAGCCCCTCCCACACACTTCAGAGGAGATGTTAGGTGGTATTTCTGTAATACAGCAGCCACTGAATTAGTTTTGTTCAAATTTGGATGAAATTGTTTTTTTTTTTTGTTTTTTTTTTCATTTGTTCCCTTTTCTCTTAATCCTGTGAAGTCTCTCACTGTTACAGTCATCAAACCTGTAGTTTACTCAGTGCTCAGGTGCCATATTTGCAACTTATTGCAAGTTATTATGGACAACAAGCCTTTCCTTCACTGTTTCACCACCTGCTGCTTTCAGGTTTAACTTTTGTTCAAAAACACTAAGGGGGCAACAGAAAATCTCACTTCAAACAAATCCCACCTGAGTGGGATTTGTTTGAAGTGAAAGCATCTAATGCAAGGCACTGCTTTCACTTCATATTTGTTTGAAGGATGTGGTTTTTAGAGACTTTTGTAACTGGAATCTACACATACACAGAAACATTTTAAATATCACATTTTTATTTGTTTATTCACAGGGGATATAAAATAATAAAACACTGTACATGGACATACATAACTGTAACAATCATTATTAATAACTGAACTTTAATAGTTGCTTTGCAGAATAAAAATGGGTATTAACTCAATCAAACCTGCAGCAGTTATATTTTATTATTTAAAACAAAAACTGTAAAAATAAAAATAACAGTGCCAACTTATGATCTACTAATTTGTTAGGAAACATGTTATTTTTGTATTTATTTAAATTTCAGGAGTTAGACTGGAATGGATTGCTTGGATCGATAGTGGCAGTGGTAGTAGCAAGTACTACTCTCAGTCAGGCCGGTTTACCATTTCCAGAGACAATAGCATAAAGCAGGTGTATCTGTAGATGAACAGCTTGACGACTGAGGATTCTGCTGTTTATTATTGTACTCGAGAGTCACAGTGACACAAGAGGAAGAAACTCTGTACAAAAACTCACCACATTAAAATGATATTTACACAAATTACCTGCAGTTAAATGTAACTGACCGACTGATATAAAGAACAAAAAAAGGAAAGTTTAATTTATACTTGTATGCTAAACAGATTTTTTTTCGATGTACATTGTTCTTCCTCACAGTCAAGTGAAACATAATCATAAACACAGAACCTCTGATGCTTTACCAAAACTTGACAAAACCCTAAAGTGCAAATAGATCAGCATTTAGAAAACATTAAACAAGCAGACACACATGAAAAAACATATGCTGGAGTTTTCCCTTTCTGATTTTCTGCTTTCCAAAAACAAGTTCTTAAACAAAATGCACTTATCTAAATGAGTATCAAGTAGGATTTTAACATAAGAGAAAAAAAAAAGAATTTTTTAAAAAAAAGTGTAACTAAAGGTATAAGACTGTTTTACCTGAACACAATTGCTGGCCTGGGGCAATGGCCTGGAGAATATCCAGAATGAACCTGTACATGCTCTGGATTCAGCAGCTACAAAATGAACTGGGTACACACTGGCACTGCTGATATCTGTTAGTCCCATCATCTCAACTGATGACTTCAACAGTTTGTCTGCTGGAGTAAAATCTATTTTTGTAATATTAAGCTTGATAAATGAAACAGATGTTAAGTGGCATTTAGCAGAAACCTCACTATCCTTTTGTAAATATTTAACTGAATATTTACATGTGGTAGAAAACCATCCTCTTTCAAGAAATTTGGTTCAAAAACTCAGCCAAAAATGATATTTGCATAAATCTCTTTGGAAACAGACTAATAGAAAGATTTATGTGTATGCTAAACAGAATTCATTTTTATTTACTTTGTTCGTACTATATTGTTAAATGAACATTAATCACAAACACAGAAACTGTGTTTATGATTAAGTCTGGGAAGTCTGGGTTCAGGAGAGCACGATTGTCCTGGAGGGACGTTTCCTGCCTGACACACAATGCAGCAGTGATGCGTCGTGTGCCTGGCGGGACTGTCGATTGAGGACATAGAAGATTTATACCTATTCGGAACCATGATAACAGGGTTCTTGCTGATCTGAGCTAGCTCAGTCCTGGCTTATCGAAGATTAAAGAAGGCGTTTACGTGGGATCCAAAACCCCACAAGGCTAGTTGCTATAATCGAAGCCATGGGGACAGCTGTGAGTACTCAGACTGTGCCAGACTGGGCTTTTTGAAGGCAGATATAGAAAAGGTCTTGGAGAAGCTCACGGCTCTTCAATGGAAAATTGACAGACCTGGTGACCAGTGACGGACCTTAGATCGGCTGTAAAATTGGATGCAGCTTGTTCGCACTAAGCCCAAACATCCGTGATTCTCTCATGTTGCTACCTGTGTTGCTGCTAGAAGGCCCCAAAGCCGAGGCCAGCTGAAACAATAACAAATTCTTCTCCTTGATAACGCGACTGTATTTTGACTCTCTGCGCCACACCCCTCAAGGCCATCTGGGTTGACTCAGAGGACTGTTTACTTTCGCTTGACCGGGTGAAAGGACACTCTCTCAGTTGAACTCAGGATACACATACACATGCACATACACACAGACGAAGATACACACTCACCCCCCACCCCTTCGAAGCGCTTCCGATGCTTGTACCCCACACAATGCAGACAGCGGGTTGACTGGATCAGTGCAGAGATCCCGCAGGACCGGATGTTGCTGTCTGCACTGGCTTACTCTAACCCCTCTTTACCCACCCTTGTAGCTTGTCATGTAATTTCACGGTGTTATGATGCTTTTTGTGCTGAGGAGTTTTTGTTTTCTGTTCTGATACTGATCCCCTATCAGGAGCTCAGTCTGAGTAGAGTTCTCTTTTTTTCTCCTCAATTCCCTATTTTGTAGTACATTTCAGTTTTTCTTTACACTTGTTCTGACCTGTCTCCCCAGTGTGATGTTTGTGTAATGTATGTATGGTCGGAAGGCGTCCAATTTTGCTGCAGGCAACTGCAAGTGACAAATAAAAGGGCTTCATCATCATCAAACTCTGATGTTTAAACAAATGCTTAAACATAATGTACTTTTCTAAATGAGTATCAAGTAGGATTTTATGATCAAAGAAAAAATAAAAGAAAAAAAATGTAGAATTATAAGGACAGGACTTTCGTACCTGAACACAACTGATTATAAAGTAAATACATATCGAATAATAATGTAATAAAATGATCAGTACTGCAAGCTACAGTGTGGTTCTGTATTTGAGGGAGGAGCTGATGCAAAACTGTTCTAGTTTAACTTTACATAAGTGTTAGAGAGTTGAAGACAGAGAGTAAATCATTGATTTACCCACTGTAGACTGAGCAGAGAGAAATGGCTTTCATCATTATCAGACCTCATATTTGGTTCACTTTTCACATTCTCTTAATGAACTGGGCTGGTAAGGATTATAGGTTTACTTTCACTGATGAAAAGACAAAAAAAAATGTCTGCATCATTGTATCTAATGAGCTGTTTATCTGCAGGTACTGAGGGTCAAACACTGACTGAGTCTGAATCAGTGATTAAAAGGCCTGGAGACTCCCACAGACTGACCTGTACATACTCAGGATTTGGTGGCCATTACTGGAATGCTTGGATCAGACAGGCTGCTGGAAAAGGACTGGAATGGATTGCTTTGATCGACACTGGTAGTAGCACCTACTACTCTGAGTCAGTCAGAGGCCGGTTCACCATCTCCAGAGACAACAGCAGAAAGCAGGTGTATCTGCAGATGAGCAGCTTGACGACTGAGGATTCAGCTGTTTATTATTGTGCTCGATACTCACAGTGACACAAGAGGAAGAAACTCTGTACAAAAACTCATCAGACTAAGTCTAACACTGCTTGATTGCTGCTCAAATTACAGAAAATGCATTTAACTCATTCCTCACACTCAGAAATGCAATATTTGATGGTTTTATTAAGCCTTTTATAAAGTTTTACAATAAATACTTTTTTGGTGGATGTTTAAATTTAAATATTGTTATCTTCCGTGTCTGAATTGAGAATTTTTGGTTTTAAAAAAATTCACTATAATTGTTTTTAAGTAATATTTCGTTTTAATTGTACTAAAATTGTTTCTTACTTATACTAAATGCCACAGTGTGATTCGTTTTCTCTTATAATCTGTCAACATCCATATGTATGCAAATCAGACTTCCTCACAGGTTGATATAAAGTCAGAAGAAGATGAGAAGCTCCCATCAGATCATCTTTAGTACCAACATGTTCTCTGTAGCTCTGCTGCTGCTGCTGGATCCTGTGAGTCTCACTGAACACAAACACTATGATCACAGCACACTGATTCTTACTGTTACTACATTCAACATGTTTTCTCTGCAGGTGTGAAGTGTGAACAGCTGACACAGCCACCCTCTGTGATTGTGCAGCCAGGTCAGCGTCTGACCATCACCTGTCAGACCTCTTATTCTCTTGGTTACTACACAGCTTGGATCAGACAGCCTGCAGGGAAAGGACTGGAGTGGATTGGGATGAAAGATACTGGGGATTCTCACTATAAAGATTCACTAAAGAGCAAGTTCAGCATTGACCTCGACACTTCAAGCAAGACAGTGACTCTAAATGGACAGAATGTGCAGCCTGAAGACACTGCTGTGTATTACTGTGCCAGACGCCACAGTAGCACAACACATCAGCAGAGCTGATCAAAAACCTCTCGGTGGTTGAACAGTTGTAACATGAAGCCACCAGAGGAGGAGCTCCAAGACCACTGATGAATTGAAGGGTGTTTATACTTAGGAAAAAAAATGGGAAAGTGGCATTAAGGAGTCACTATTCTTACAGTTTTTTCTGAATGCTTAAACCCTAACTGTGATTCTTATAGCACAATTTCTAAAACTATTAATACTTATAGCAAAACCACTCACTGAGTTTGCAAAACTAAAAGCACAAACACTGCTTTGCACTCAGTTTGCCATTTTGTAACACACACTTTGCAAACCTGTAGCTACAATCCACTGCACAGCACTCTTTTTGCAGAACTGTAAACACAACTCACTGCTTTACACTCAGTTTGCAAAGGATCAACACACTCCTAGCAAAACTATACACATTTATGGCCATTATTTACACTATTTTGCCAACTGTCTGGCACACTGTCACATGTGAAAACTTTTTTAGATAATTAGTTCACTTTGCAATCAGCCTAAGCACTATAATACAGGTAAGCTGTGTGTGTGGAGTACAGTGGAGGGAGCAGGAAGAGTGAGAAGTAGAGGAGGCCGAGGAAGAGGACGTGGAGGTGAAGAAGTAGGACGAAGAGGACAACAAGGACAAGGAGGAGCAAGAGGAGGACGAGGAGGGGGGAGAGGAAGGGTAAGAAGAGTAAGAAATAGAATTGCTGATGACATCAGAGCTACAATAGTGGACCATGTAATCAACCATGGAGTGACCCTGAGGGAAGCTGGCCAACGGGTTCAGTCTAACTTGAGCCGCTACAGTGTAGCAAGCATCATAAGGACATTTTGAAATGAGAGTCGGTTAGTACAGTCACTTTGCACTAAGATTTGTAGCACTGCCATGCTAATGAGAAACACAACAATACCATAGATGTAAAATTCCAGAAGATATTTTCCCCTGTGCCTTGGACTAGAGCAGCGCTCCCCAACTCCCGGGCCTCGGACCGGTACCGGTCCGTGAGTCGTTTGGTACCAGGCCGCGAGAGTTGAGGCTCAGGTGTGAAATGTATGGTTTTCAGGGTTTTTATCGGTTTTCAGCGTTATTTTGTTGTCGTTTTTATCGTTACAGTTTTTTCTGATTGCTTACAGTTTTTGCCCGTTGCTTGAACACTATAAACCCATGCTTAGACTAAAGTAACACAACTTGAAGCTTTTGTTACCATACCTCAAACACATGTACCCATTCCTTAAGCAAAAGCGCTGCTTTGCACTCTAGTTGCAATTATGCAACACACTTGCTCCTTTATGCAACACACATGGTCCTGCATACTACACTCTATTTCATACATAAGACACTTCGGTCAAAAAATGAAATGTCAGGGTGCCATTTGGAAAACACATGTATCCAAAATACAAAACACATCGGGTAATTGCAACCACTCAAATACATACCTGAATGCACTGACTTGCAAAACTGAACACCAATTAGCCAACTACAAAAAGCCCTCAGTTTAGCCATGTCAAGAACTTTGCAAGCATGGATGGGGGGAGAGCAAGAGGAAGAGGAGGAGGAGGAGGAAGAGGTCGAAGAGGCCATGCACGGACCCATATTTGTGATGACATAAGAGCAACTTTGGTGGACCATGTCATCAACCATGGCCTGACCATGAGGGAAGCTGGGCAGAGAGTCCACCCACATCTAAGCTGCTCCACAGTGGCATCTGTAATACGAACATTCAGACTAGAAAACAGGTATGTCGTCACCTCTCCACCTTCTACTCTACTCAGATGGTTTGTATAGCACTGTTCCACAGTATATCACATTACCATATCAAGTGTACAGGGTATTGCAGGGTGCTAATGCTCCTTTTGCAGCCAAAGTGGTAGTTTTTGTGAAACATACCATGATTACTTATATTGAAGTACAGTGTTGTACAGTGGATGATACAGTATATACAGTAAAGTACTATAAGAAAAATAAGCAAACCTATGACAATATGTGGTTGTATGTCTCTGGAATGACTCGAAGACCTTCTGGGGGAGGACGCCAACAGACGGCGGGATCCATGAGCCCACGTATGCACAATTGTCATGATTTTTTGTGTTTACATGACAGTGTTTTTTCTATTACTGTATTATGTTTTTGTTTTTGTTTTTTGCTTTATCTGAATTCATGGTACTACAATGTACAATATTGAGTAGGCCGATTTGCTTTTTTGGTTGTTTGAAATGTGTCTCCTGAAAATGTGCCTTCTGAATAAACAATGAAAATCAAAGACTGCAGTGTTTTATATAAAGTAGACTAGTGTGTTCCCCCTGATCTGAAAGTGTTTGCATATGATGCAAGTAGGTGTCATTTTGTCAACAGAGTTACATTTTGACACAGGAATGTTAGGTTTTTGTTAGCAGAGATTAGGTTTTGAGAGTAGAGTTTCAATTTGGCACAGATGTGAATGGTATATTTCCCAGTGTTGTGTCATGTTTACTTGTGTTTAGGGTTTTGGCACAATGAGCGAAGTTTTGCAAAATGTGTTCAAGCAACGGGCAAAAACTGTAAGCACATTTTTTGTAATTATTGGCTATTTTTGCAAAACTCTACACACAAATAAGAAAACCTGTCACCCAGTTATCAAAACATTGTAGTTCTCTTGCAAACGCGAACACAGCTAGATTAACTCTTCACACCTTCGTAAAAATGGTGTTTTCGTATCAAACAGTACACACAAGCCATCGTCTACTAAGCACACAATGCGCCAACTGCACACTGATGGTATGAATACAAAACACATCTGGCTTTTGCCTTCTCTGTGTACAGATGTCAATTTGAGGTCACACTTTTGTCATAGTGTCATGTAAACATACAAGGATCCAAACTTCAAGTATTGGTGTTTATTCACACTCATCAAAACCAAGACAAAGTCAGAACACAAAATAGGAATTTCACAAAAAAAAGGAAAAAAAAGACAATCAGCCTACATCATGTCGTCTTTCTGGGTCCGGCCACAAAATTTCGTCCACATCGCATGCGATATCCTCCAGTCCAAGGCACCGGGGAAAATATCTCCTTGAATGCCGTATCCAGGCCTGACATGATGCCTGGTCAATATCTCCACATGCCTCCTCCATTGCCTGTAAAAGGGCTACCTGTTGATGAGGATTACGGTCGTACACTTTCCAGCGCCAGGCAGAGAAGAACTCCTCGATGGGATTTAAGAATGGAGAGTATGGAGGGAGGTTGAGTGCCATGAAGGATGGGTGGTCTGTAAACCAGTTGCGGACCAAAGCGGCCCTATGGAAACTAACATTGTCCCATATGATGACATATCGGGTCTGCTCTGGTCTCTGAACAGTGAGCATGTCATGCAAGGTGTCCAGGAATGCAATAATGTGTGCAGTGTTGTATGGGCCTATGGTTGCATGATGGTGAACAACACCATTTTGGCTTATAGCTGCACACATGGTTATGTTACCACCACGTTGTCCTGGGACATTGATGATGGCACGGTGTTCAATAATGTTCCTGCCACGTCTCCTGGTTTTACTGAGGTTAAAACTGGCTTCATCCACAAAAAGTAGCTCATGTCCCATTGCATCTGCTTCTAGTTCCATCACTCTCTGGACAAGACAAAACAAATGCAACACATCAGGCCCATGCACAGCACTACAGTATGCACTTCCAAATTCAGAACCAATGACACTAGCTTACCTGCACATAGTCATATCGCAGTTGCTTTACACGTTCTGTGTTTCTCTCGAAAGGAACTCTGTAAATTTGCTTCATTCTTATTCTGTGGCACGCAAGTACACGACAGAAATGCTTCCACTGTGTACATTTTGAAAGATGGTGTCATTATCAATTATGCGCTGCTGTATTTCGCGCAGTCTTATTGCATTATTGGCAATCACCATGTTCACTATATGGGTCTCTTGCTCTGGAGTGAACATTCTGCCTCTGCCCCCAACGTCTGGACGTCTAGCAATTCCGTAAAGTAACAATTTCAGTATTTTTGCATGTATGGTACTGTTGTGTTTCTCATTAGAGTATGGCAGTGCTACAAAGTACTTACCGATTCTCATTTCGAAATGTCCTTATGATGCCTGCCACAGTGTAGCGGCTCAGTTTAGGCTGAACCCGTTGGCCAGCTTCCCTCAGGGTCATCCCATGGTTGATGACATGGTCCACTATTGTAGCTCCGATGTCATCAGTTATTCTGTTTCTTACTCTTCTTACCCTTCCTCTTTCCCCTCCTCGTCCTCTTCTTGCTCCTCCACGTCCTCTCCCTCCAACTTCTTCACCTCCACGTCCTCTTCCTCCAACTTCTTCACCTCCACGTCCTCTTCCTCCAACTTCTTCACCTCCACGTCCTCTCCCTCGGCCTCCTCTGATTCTCACTCTTGCTGCTCCTTCCATTGTACTCCACATAGACAGCTTACCTGTGGCCTGTTTATAGTGCTTAGGCTGATTGCAAAGTGGACTGGTTATCTAAAACAGTTTTCACATGTGAAAGTGTGCCAGACAGTTGGCAAAATAGTGTTAATGATAGCCATACATGTGTATAATTTTGCTAGGAGTGTGTTGGAAATTTGGTAATTGAGTGTAAGCAGTGAGTTGTGTTTAAATTTCTGCAAAAAGAGTGTTGTGCAGTGAATTGTGCCTACAGTTTTGCAAAGTGTGTGTTACAAAATGGCAAACTGAGTGCAAAGCAGTGTTTGTGCTTTTAGTTTTGCAAACTCAGTGAGTGGTTTTGCTATAAGTATTAATAGTTTTAGAAATTGTGCTATAAGAATCACAGTTAGGGTTTAAGCATTCAGAAAAAACTGTAACTCGCTTTTCCTGGGTCTTTTCACGTGTGTTATGAATAAATCTTCTTTTTTTTGGTACCGGTACTAGTTTTATTTTGTTGTGTTTATCCGCGACACCTTAAAGGCCGGTCCGTGAAAATATTGTCGGGCATAAACCGGTCCGTGGCACAAAAAAGGTTGGGGACCGCTGGACTAGAGGACATTTCATGTGATGTAGACGAAATTTTGTGGCCAGATCCACAGAGATGAGACAATGTAGACTGATTTCTTTTTTTTCCTCAGTGAAATTACTATTTCGTTTTGACTTGGAAATAAACACTTGTGTTTGTTTTGATGTGTGTGAATAAACACCAGTACTTGAAGTTTGGATCCCTCTATGCTTACAGATCTATGACAAAAGTATGAGCTCAAACTGACATAGCCTACCTTGTTCACAGAGAAAGCAAAAGCCAGATGTGTTTTTCATTCATACCATCAGTGTGTAGTTGGTGCATTGTGTGCTTATTAATTTGATGGCTTGTGTTTACTGTCTGATACAAAAATACCATTTTTACAAAGGTGTGGTGAGTTAAGCAAAGGTTATTCGCTTTTACAAGAAAACTACAATGTTTTGCTGATTGGGTGAAGAGTTTTCTTATTTGTGTGTAGAGTTTTGCAAAAATAGCCAATAGTTACAAAAAATGTGCTTAAGCCATCAGAAAAAACTGTAATCAAGGTAGCCGTAGCAACATATTATGCTCAGAACAGTTCAGCACCAGTTTACCATCTCTAGAGAAAACAGAAGAAAACAGCTGTATCTGCAGATGAGCATCTCGATACAGCTGTTCATTATTGTCCTTAAGACACACAAAGCAAAGACCCTATGCTTTCATAATCTGTCAGAACTTTTTCATTATTATATTTTAATTTTTTTTATTATTATTATTATGAAAAAATGTTTTCACAGTCTATTGATACAGCAATTTATTTCTTCAGATCCCCTTCAGAAGGAAGTTTGGCTGGAGGCATTGGCTGCTGGATGCTGTGAGCCTCACTAAGGCAGGGAATCTGATATAATGACCACAGCATATTACAATGTTTATTGTAGTATGCTTCTTTTCCTCCACAGGTGTGAAAAAGTTTGATCGGTTTACACAGCCAGCCTCTGTAACTGTTCAGTCCGTGTTCAGTCTGAGTGTGATACGACCTGCTGAAATTAAAATTCTCCAAAAGAGTGATGTTATTCTCCTGGAAGAAGTCCCTTGTCCTGTGGGCATTGTGTACTGTAGCATTGTCCTGTTGAAAAACCCACTCATTACCACACAGATGAGGGCCCTCTGTCATGAGGACAGCGGCTACACCCCTGCACCTCCTGAAACTCCATTGTTCCACTAAAAGAAAAAGCACGGAGACATGCTCATAAAAAATGTTTGTCTCACTCCCATGCTCTACTTGGAACCCTGCTAAGATCCAACCATGCAAAATATGATTTTTTTGGCCATTTTTTAAGAACTCTTAATCTTTTGATCGGGACTGTATTTAATAATCGATTAGTTTCTTCTAAATGCATTGCAATGCATCACAATTGTATAATCATTATATGATTAATTGTGTCAGCTCTATTAAATGTAAGATTGTATTGCTTGATTGAATGTCTTGTCTATTTGTTTTTGAAATGGCCAGTTTGCTTTATTGTGCTTTGTATTTGGAAGGAAGGAAAGAACGCTAATCTACACCGAGCATCTGAAGAACAACATGCAAGTCCTCAAACACATTGGATCCAAAACCTGTTCCAGTCCCCCAGACACCATCAGAGACTGTTTTGAAAGCCCTCTACTATCAAGTCTGGATAAAAAGAAACTTTGTCAACCACTCCAAGTATCAAGTGTTTTAAATTTTATTTCACTGTTTATTATGTACTTATTTGTTTTTGGTTGTATTAAGTTCAATATTAATTAGGTCAGTTCCTTTTTTTTCATTAATTTGATTATTTAATATTGACTGTTTAATTTAATCATTGTTTCTATTGGTTTTTGTTAATGTTTCTTGCAAATTATAACAAAAAGTCAAAGAATGTAAATTTTATGCCAATCAGCCCTATTATGTTTAGTACCTCATTTGTTGGACCTTAATTTTTTTAGACAACCTTCTGGCTACAACAGCTGTGAGTAATTTACTGTAAATATGAACTTCGGAATTAAAAAACACATATTTTGTATTATACAGCTCTTCTGTGCTTTGTCAGTAGGAGACGGTAATCAATCTTATTAAAAAATGTATTTTGACAACAGGTTTACATTATATCAGTTTTTTATTTCAATGTAATTATTGTACAAAAACCAAAGTTCACTGTGAATTTTACATTTATCAACAAAGTATAGCGTTATGTATTCTGCATTATCACTATATTTTCCACGGTGAAATTCTGGCAACCACAGCTGCCAGTAATTTACCGTAATATTGAACTTTTTAATATTTATTTTGCACAGTTTTACTGTATTTAACAATGCAAGACTGTAATCAGGTTAATGGAATGTCTGTTGTTTTTACAAGAATTACCATCAGCAGGTTTAGGATTCTTTATTGTGAATTTTACATTAAGCAACAAAGTTTACCGTTATATAGTCTACATTATCACTATATTTTCCACGGTGAAATTCTAGCAACGACAGCTGCCAGTAATTTACTTTAAAATTCAACTTTTTAATATGATACCGTACAGTTTCACTGTATTTAACAAAGTAAGACTGTAATCAGGTTAATGGAACGTTGTTTTCACATGAATCACGCATAAACAATTTTACAACTTAAATTCATAGTTATTTTCCGTAAAAAAAAAAAATAAAAAAAAAAAATTACTGTAACATTTATGGTTACCAAAATAGTATACCGTTTTGTGTTCTACATTTACAATTTATTTTTCATTGTGAAATTCTGGCAAGCGCAGGTGCCAGTAATTTACCGTAAATTCTACAGTTTTTTTTTTACTGTATGCAGTCTAATGGTTACATGTTAGTATCTTTTTCTCTGAGCAGGTATACAGTTTTATCAGATAGTGTGCACAAATTACTGCAAAGTTTCACTAAAGAACATGCTCAGTTTTGAATTAGACTTTGACAGGGTGACAATAAATGGACAGAATGTGCGGCCTGGAGACAGTGCTGTGTATTAACGTACAGGACAGAGACACTGAAACACAAACAATTAGAGGACCTGAACAAAAACTCCCCAAAGTCTAACAACAAGCTGAGATGAACACATAAGAGGAGAGGCTTTCTCACCAGAACGCTTAGATAATAAAGTTTTTTTTAAATCTATTTTATGAAACAATAAAGAAATAAAAGGAGTGAATAGATGTGAAATATTCCAGTCTCCCATAATGGTTAGATAATGTTTTTTTTACTCATTTGTTAAAAACAAACAGCAAAAAACTGAAAAAAAAAATAAAGAAAGAAAAATATATATATTATTTTGTTTTTTTAGTATAGTTTAGTTAAATTTCTCCCAGTTTTGATATTGCCATCATTCTTCTATGCTCTTGGATCTTTGACCAAATGTTTTGAGTTGTATTTTGGATTCATGATTCTTTCTGTTGCATTAAGAAGATGATTTTAGTTCAAGCTTTGCAAGGTTCAGTCCTGAGTTTTATCTGTCTGTTGTGTCTCCATGTCTACTTATCCATGTCCATGTCTCAGTGTGTGTTACTTCCTGTCTTATTTTGATAGTCCCTTGTCCTGCATGTGTTCTGTTCTGTCTTCTTTCCATTGTCTCGTTAGTCAGATTTAGTTCATCTGCGTTCCCTGGTGTGTTCCATCTCCTTAATTACCACATATGCCTTTAAGTCCTCTTTTTCACTTTATTCCTTGTTATGATGTCAGTCTACATGTTCTCCCCTGTGCTGTGTGCTCCATGCTTTGCTCCCTAGTTTGTAGTTCTATGTAACTGATTCATGCCTAGCCATTCCAAGAGTCATTTTTGAAT
Source organism: Pelmatolapia mariae (assembly GCF_036321145.2). Lineage (NCBI taxonomy): Eukaryota > Metazoa > Chordata > Actinopteri > Cichliformes > Cichlidae > Pelmatolapia > Pelmatolapia mariae. The sequence continues at coordinate 15,341,646 of NC_086230.1, forward strand.
CCTGTTTGTTAGAGCTTATAATCAACATGAGCGTTAACACTAAGGACTCATAATGTTCCAATTATTAACTTTAAATAGCTGTTTAAACCTTGGATGCATGAGTGGGTCAAAAATGACCTGATGAGATTGTTTTCTTACAAAAGTTGTTATTATTTCATGTTCCAGCTGTTCCTCAAAGAACACGTTTTTGATACCATGCCATTTAAAATTTTAACTTACCTTTTATACATTTTACAAAATTGTCATTTTTGTATTACTACCCCAAACTTCCATAAGTGGGTCAAAAATGACCTGCATTAATTTCCTGCGGAATTTCATAGAATATTTTGATTCTTAGCAACTGTTACTGTCAGGAATACATATTTTGTGGGCCACAAAGGGTATCACCCGTTGAGAACAGTACATCCGTGTGGCCCGAAGATCTTCTGTAATTGTGATGCCCGTATCCGCTATGTAATTTTTTGAATATTTTACACAGGGAGATAAACAGGGGGAGTTCAGAAGAATCTGAGGGAAAACATTGTCCAGCAGTTGTGTAGTAGACTCAGAATGACAAGACACAACATCACCACAGATAACTTTTTCGCCACTGTGCCTCTTGCCCAGTGTCTATGGAGACACTATTTTTTTGGGAGTCTACAATAGGACAAGGCAGACATCCTTCTCCTGATGCAGGCATCTGAGTCATGAGAGGTTTAAAGCATAGAGTGGATTCAATGGCAGCCTTACCATGGTCAGCAATGTCACAAAAAAAAAGACTGGCTGTTGTACTCCTGAATTTAATGTATCACAACAAAATGGTGGATGAAAATACCAGAAAGGGGAAAAAACAATCATCACATTCGACAACAAGACCAAGGAGGCATAGACACCATGGACCGGACTGCTGGCACCTACACCTGCCAGATATTCCCACTCTGAATCCCTACACCTTTTTCACTGCTCAGCACCCAGAATTTCAAAATGGTATCATCAGTGCATGACAGGTCTTCCTCACTGAGCTCTTAAAGGAAGTTGCCACAACACATATGAGGAGTCGACTGGAAGATTGTCCCCAAATGTAAACCCCAACCAGTAGAGCAATGGGAAGGTGTGGGGGTGACAAAAGCCACAACTTGGCCACAGGAAAAAAAAGCAGACAGGGCCAGCAAAAGACAACAAAGATTTCAGATCCAAGTGATGAAGATCTTAGAGTCAGCAGTTGGTATAGGAAATGCAATGGACCTGTGTGCAGGGATTACAGCCAGAAACAGGTACTGTTACTACATACAGTGAGGTGACACATAGTACATAGTACACAATGTAATGAAAAATTAAAAAAGTGGCATAAAACACAATGATTTTTAACGTTTTGTTACCCACTTGTGGAAGAGTTTACGGACCAGTCACTCATGCATCTGTGGGTTAATAATAAATATATATGGAGATTTTTACTCATGAATCAGAAATGAATTGGTGACTACATTTTGAGAACCAATTATTATTTATTATCTAATAAATTTTAAACAAAATTTGTGCAGTTACAATATTTGTTTGAATAATTTGATGTCAGTGCTGTGCTGACTTGAATCTGCTCTTAATTTCAACAGATCAAATTCCCATCAGTCTCATCAGGTAATTCCTTTATCCCAGTATACAAAGCAGTCTCCTGTAAGAGTTGACATTATCCTTTTTTTTTCTCCACATACTGTATGTGAAATCTCAGATGCCAACATAGCCAGCCTGTGTTAATATGCAGCCAGACCAGCCTCTGACCATCAGCAGTCAGGTCTCTTATTCTGTGAGCAGCTGGTGGACAGGTTGGATGAGAGAGCCTGTAGGTAAAAGACTGGAGGGAATTGGAAGTGCACATTATGGATACAGCACATCCTACAAAGACTCACTAAAGAACAAGTTCACCATCAATTTAGATGCTTCCAGCAACAGAGTGACTCTAAATGGACGTAATATGCAGCCTAAAGACACTGCTGTGTATTACTGTGCCGGAAGCCACAGTAACAGTTATTAAAAGGCCTGGAGACTGTCACAGACTGACCTGTACATACTCAGGGATCAGTGGTGATATTCATGCTGCTTGGATCAGACAGGCTGCTGGAAAAGGACTGGAGAGGATTGTTTGGATCGACTATGATGGCAGATTGATCCAATACTCTCAGTCAGTCCAGTCAGGTGTATCTGCAGATAACAAAATGACAACTGAGGATTAATTCAAATGATCAGAGCAGTGACATGGCATTTGCAAAACATGTCATTTTTTTCCTTACCCTCAAAGGAGACTGCTTTTTGTCTGTTTCTCTGCAACATCATTCAACAAAGAAATTTAAAAAAATAAAATGACCATTTCATATGGTTTTAATTAAAATTTTTTGGAATTGGTGACTATATTTTGAGAATAAAATATTATTTATTAAGTAATAAATCATGAAACAGTTGTGCATTTATAAGATTTACTTGAATAATTTAATATGTGTTGTGGAGAAATTTGTATGAGATGAAGTGTATTCCTCTTTGAGAAGGAGATTACACAAATTCTGATATTTACATATGTGTTGCTAAATATAACACAGGGACAACATGATTGGTTTACTAATCATACCACTGTGCCACCGCTGGGCAGAGACATGACTTTTACAATGAACTATCGTGGGTCTATGTTTTTTTTTCTTATATTCTCAGTTTACTGGGCTGGTAAGAATGGAACTTTGATATTGCAAAAACTGATTATAACACAAATTATATGTTTGAAATACAGCTAATTATGCGTTTTTCTGTAGGTACTAAAGGTCAAACTCTGACGCAGTCTGAATCAGTGATTAAAAGGCCTGGAGAATCCCACAGACTGACCTGTACATACTCAGGGATTAACAGTAATTATGATACTGCTTGGATCAGACAGGCTGCTGGAAAAGGACTGGAGTGGGTTGCTTGGATCTACTATGATGGTAGTCTGATCTCTTACTCTCAGTCAGTCAGAGGCCGGTTTACCATCTCCAGAGACAACAGCAGAAAGCAGGTGTATCTGCAGATGAACAACTTGATGACTGAGGATTCAGCTGTTTATTATTGTGCTCAAGAGCCACAGTGACACAAAAAGAAGGAATGCAGTACAAAAACTCTGCACTTAAAAAAATATGATATTTTTTTTCTGCAGTTCAACTGTACAAATTATTAAAAATCATCACACTGAATGAAACAATGAAACTCCTAAACTGTTTCATCAGGAAGTTAACCTGCAATATTGTGTTCATTGGTGTGTAAGTGTAAATGGTTTCATTTGCTTTGCTTTAAGTTTTATAAATAAAATAAAAAGGGTGAAAGAATCTCTGAGCTAGTGTTGTGAATTATATATTTATGTGTATTGTACACAGCTCTTCTTCTTCCTCCTAGCATTTTTCCCGCTCTGCGGGGTCCACTTCATAGTGACACAAGAATTCATATCACTTTGATAATTTGGCATTGCCAATCTGTTTACGAAGCAAAATTCACAGACTCACAGTGATGTCAGTGCTGCTTGAATGTGTTGTTTATTTCAACAGAGGAAGCTCCCATAAGTTCACTTTCAGCTGCTGTTAGTTTGTGGATCCTGTTGAATTCAACAGTGAAAGGTAACTCAAAGTATGATCATAGTACTCGGTTAAAACAGTCATTCAGTATTCAGCATTTTTTTCCACAGATGTGGAATGTCAGCAGTTGACACTGACCATCGCCTGATAAGATCCCCTATTTTGTGAGCAACTGGATGATTCATTGGATCAGCAAGCCTGTGGGTAAAGATCTGGAGTGGACTGGAAGTGCACATTATGGATACAGCACATCGTATGAAGATTCCCTAAAGCAGCGGTCCCCAACCCCCGGGCCTCGGACCGGTACCGGTCCGTGAGTCGTTTGGTACCGGGCCGCGAGAGTTGAGGCTCAGGTGTGAAATGTATGGTTTTCATGGTTTTTATCGGTTTTCAGCGTTATTTTGTTATCTTTTTTATCATTAACTCGGTTTTCCTGGGACTTTTCACGTGTGTTATGAATAAATCTTCTTTTTTTTCGGTACCAGTACTAGTTTTATTTTGTTGTATTTATCCGCGACACCTTAAAGGACGGTCCGTGAAAATATTGTCGGGCATAAACCGGTCCGTGAGGCAAAAAAGGTTGGGGACCGCTGCCCTAAAGAACATGTTCACCATTAACTTAGACACTCTTAGTTATTTAGTTACTCTAAATCAGGGGTCTCAAACTTAAATGAGCTGTGGGCCACTGCTGGCACTGTCATCTCATTGGAGGGCCGCTTTAAGGTTCAAGTAATACAAAAACAAAAAAAAACAAACAAACAAGAAAATACCCTCAAATATTTCTGACAATGTTGTGTTTTTTTTTAATGTTATTTTAAATATTGTGTAACAAGACAAAACTGCAAATGTGAACTGATTTTTTTTTTCTCACTCTTAACTAACTGAAGGTACGTGGCAGCACTTCTGCTATAATTTTGTTTGCATTCAACAAAATAAAAATGCAGACATAAGTGTACACATTAGTTGTTGACTGCTAGTGAAAGTTGTTTTCTTTACAAATAACTCTCTCACTGAACTAACATAACCAGTCCCTCAACATGTTTTTACTCTCTGCTCATATTGCCTTCATATGAAAGAATTTTTTGCTCTTTAAAGAACTTATTTTAACACTATACTCAACAACAAATGAATCCTCCCTAACAAAAAAAGTAACGTCAAGGGACAAATTGCATTATATTTTTTCACGTAAATATACGGGCAAGTAGGAGACCCCTGCTCTAAATAGCCAGAAGATGCAACCTGAACCTGAATCTAGTTTTATTTTCTGCGGGGTGGAGTAGATTCAAAACCCAAATGTTTTTCTTCTCTATATATCTGACTTCAGAGAAGAAGACGGACTTAAGGACATACAGTTTAACAGTATGAACTACAAGACAGCAGTTATTGCTGTTTGTCTGGAGATTGCCACAGACTGACCTGCACATATGGGTTCAGCAGTGATATTTATGCCGCTTGGATCAGACAGGCTGCTGGCAAAGAACTGGAGTGGATGGTGAAACTGCTTAGTATCACCTACTACTCTCAGTCATTCAGAGGTCAGTTTACCATCTCCAGAGACAACAGCAGAAAGCAGGTGTATCTGCAGATGAACAGCTTGATGACTGAGGATTCTGCTGTTTATTACTCTACTCAATAGCCACAGAAACACTGTACAAAAACATAACTTGCCAGGTGTACTTTTGCAGCTTTTCTGTGATTTCACATGTTCACTTTTTTATTCAACTGCAAATTTTCTTACCAATACTATTATAATTCTTGACTCCCAACACTACACTGAGTATTAAAACAATTAGGTAATAAAAAAGAAACTAAAAAAGGTTAGCAGTTACTTTTCATGTCAGTCTTCAGAAAGCTTCTTATTGATTTTAAATAGAAAAATAGAAAAAGTGCTCCCGTATGAAGGTGTAGTGGTCAGCACTGTTGCCTCATAGCAAGAAAGTCTTAGTTTCAAATCCACCATCTGGCTTGCATGTTCTCTTTGTATCCGAGTGGGTTCCCTCCAGGTACGTCAGGTTCCTTCTGCAGGACCTTACTTCAAGTCACCTTTGACATCAGCCATGTTCTCTGTATGTACGATCCATCTGCTGGCAGTTGGACTCTGTGAGGAGCTGCATATGAATAATAAATACAGAAAAAATGCTAAATATTGAGATGAATGATGGGTAACCCACATTGATGCAAACCACACACTAAGCTGCACAAATACCCAGCAATCATGAAAATGAATCATAGCTCTTTATTCTTAAAGTCTCCTGAAAATGATAATATTGTTTCTATTATTATATTATTTTTTTTTTTCCAATCTCTGAGTGTTTTTGTTGTTGATATAGTTAGCTTTAGCGTTTTCAGAGCAATTGGACAAATTAATATAACTGGGTGGGAAACATACTGTTGCTTTTAATTGTGTCACCAGATGGCACTGGCCCTTTCAGGATGCCCCTCTCGGCACTGGGAGCTGTATAAAATCCTGCTTTCTCTTGGGGCAGTGCAGTTAAAATTCATGTCTTAAACTTAAAAATATTCCTTTATGTATAAAGGAAGTCTCCTCCTCAGGACTATTCCAGCTGTTTGTGCAATGATTGAAATGGATCCCACCCTGCATCCCGTTTAAAATACCGCTAAGCTGCCTCAAGTGCCTTGTAGGAGCTTTATTTTCCTACTAAAATAAACAGTAAAAAGTGCAATTTCCTATTATCCCTGTTCATTCCAGATCTGCAACCTCTGAAGGAATTAACATATTTCCTGTGAAAATGCAGGAAATAATGTCTTTCTGCAAAACGTTCACCAAGTTTGTTTAAGGCTGGAAGACATCATAACAATAATGTGCTGAAAAAAAATAAGTACAGGATGTACCTATTCATATTTCTGTTGCTATTGAATCTTTGGGTCCTGAAATTAATCAAGTGCCTTTTGAAAGAATAGATAATTAGGTAAATTGTGTAATTAAGATGCTCTTATTGTCAGGGTCCTGGGTCTGAGCGACCCAGGGACCCTGAGCAGTTTTGGACTTATATTATAATGTATGTATTTTGTATTGCTGTCCCTCGTTCTCCCTGCATATGTGTCTGTGTGTGTGTGTGTATGTGGGTGTGGCCCTGGCAGGTGATTGGCCACACCTGAAGACCATGTCACACCTGCAGCTGATCAGGCCTCGTCGGAGGAGCTACTTGAGAGTGTGGTGGAGCTTTCTCCGACGCGGGATCATTGCGTTAGACTCCACGTTAGTTTTCCAGTTTAGTTAGTGTGTGTGTGTATGCCCGCGGTTGTATGTGTCCTGACGGCTGCCTCTATTTGTGTCCCCAGGAGAAGTGTGGAGCACCAGACAGCAGCCAGCACGCGGAGTGCTGAGACACGGGAGCGGAGAGCACTGAGACACGACACGGGAGTCAGGGGAAATTACAGGGGATTTATTGTCATTATTCTATTCACTGTAAATAAACGCACTGTTTATACACAGAGCACCGCGACTGGGTCCTCCTCATTCCCTACACCCCCCACGGTCTGCCATGCCGTACCGTGACAGAATGATCCCGCCTAACATGGACCCAGCGGTCTCTGAGGAGAGGCTCAGGAAGGAGGTGATGGACAAAGTTTACCGCCTATGCGAGTCGTGGTGGGAGAAGCCCGGGGAGGTATTGCGTCGCGCCGTGGAGAGGCGGCTGCAGGAAACGCTTTGTAAATTCCCTTGGCTGGTGGACTCCCTCAATCCAGTCGTCCTGGATTTCTTACTCTCGACCCTCCACCTCCACTCTCCTCCTCAGGCTGCTCACCAGCCCGGACAGTTGGTGGATTCACAGCCTGAGACGCTGGCCCCGACATCTACACGGAAACGATGTTTTCGCCGCCGGCGTTCCTCACCGCAGCCGAATTCTCGGACATCTCAGGAGCCGGCTGTGGTGAGTAATAAGGACACTTTTTCATTTCTCACCTCATCTGCTTCTTTGTTTCCAGTGGATGGCGACACCGCTGACGCTACCGTAAGCCAACCCACCGTGCAGCTAACGTCGCCTCATTCAGCAATCTCCACACCGCTCACCTCTTCACCATCTGTAGCGGTGCCACCCGCTACGACACCACCCGGACCTGCTCGGCCCGAGCCGGAGGAGCCCGTGCTGCCCGAGCAGGAGCTCAGTGGGCCGGAGCAGCCAGCGCCGGAGCTGGAGCTCTACGAGCCGGAGCCAGCACCGCCGCCGGAGCCGGAGCTCAGCGAGTTGGAGGAGAGATCGCTCGCGCAGCTATGGGATTACTGCCAAAGCGTAATCCAGGCTGTAGACCCACACAAGAGACATATACAGGTAGTGGCCTTTGACAATTATCTCTCATCCACTACCTTCACCATGAACTTTTTGGACATTAACAAACTTAAGCCATTGGTCACTAGTTTAAGGGTGAGCTCTAGTTTTGAATTATTCGGCTTGGGTAGCCCGAGCAAGGAGAGTTCAGCTGCTCTCCTAGAGGTTCTAGCCGCTTGGTTTTTCACGCATCGGTGGAGGACTTTCCCGTCGATGCTTGCGGCACAATTGCTTGATCCTCCATTACAGAAGGGATGTCGCACTCGCCATCATCACCCCATTACACCTCAACCCACTCCTACGGTTTCAGCCCGGTCAGCTGGCGACGGACCAACAGCACTCATTACCGCAGTGAGTAAACCGGACTCATTTGTTTCTATTAATCCTGTCGTTGAAAATCAAAACACAGATGAACAGCAGAGGACGGTTTCCATACACCCGGCCCCGCCTTCACGGAGGAGAAGGCGTCCTCGCAAGCAACGTTCAGCCACATCTACACTCACTCCTGTGCTAGTTGAAGACTCAGGACCAGCGGCTCTGGACGCCACAGTGAGTAAAATGGACTCTGCCGGTGTTGTAAATTCTCTTCCTGTGAACATGGAAATTGAGACTATAGCCACTATGGCAATTAACGATGGAGAAACTGTAAGAAGTGTAACTGAACTCCCAGTGGAGATTTTTGGACCACCGACGGACGAATGTGGTCTGAGTGCTAATTCTGGGGCAGAATGTTGCATAATCAGCCCTGAGGTAGTTAGCTCAGAGTCGGTGGGGTCAGAAACTGTTTGCTTTACCTCCAAAACGTCAGAAAATGTTCACTCTGAGGCTGTGAGCTTGGAGCTAGGGAGTTCAGCGCATACAGACCCAAATGACATTTTGGCCCAGACTGGCCGTATGGAGACAGAAGTTCTCCCCAGGGCTTCCCCGGAGGCTGAACTAGAGGCCTCAGTTGCCTCTGGACCCCTGGAATTTGTTGAGCCAGCTGTAACATTCTCATCCTCTCCGCCCTTCATAGTAGCCACATCACCCTCTACTCAGTCTGCTGCCCAGCTAGTAACACAGTCTGCTGCCCAGCTAGTAACACAGTCTGCTGCCCAGCTAGTAACACAGTCTGCTGCCCAGCTAGTAACACAGTCTGCTGCCCAGCTAGTAACTCAGTCTGCTGCCCAGCTAGTAACTCAGTCTGCTGCCCAGCTAGTAACTCAGTCTGCTGCCCAGCTAGTAACTCAGTCTGCTGCCCAGCTAGTAACTCAGTCTGCTGCCCAGCTAGTAACTCAGTCTTCAGTCCAGTCAGCCTCTCATCTTCATCCTCAGTTGGAGGTCGATGTGCCTGCTGGACCACCTCTGCCATCATTTCACTCGTCTGTCCCTGCATCGCAGTCCAGTCTACCGGAAGTAGCTCATCACCTCCGCCCTCTGCAGCTACTTCTCCACCAGCGTCCCATCAGACTGCAGCGACCGCAGCACTCTCAGCTTCACTATCCACATCACCTACTCTACCTTCACCTTCACCACCTGCAGCTACCGCATCACCATCGTCACCTCCGGATCAACCATCTGTAGCAGCGCCGCTGCCGGAGGAGCTCTGCGAGCGGGAGAAGCCAGCGCCGCTGCCGGAGGAGCTCTGCGAGCGGGAGAAGCCAGCGCCGCTGCCGGAGGAGCTCTGCGAGCGGGAGAAGCCAGCGCCGCTGCCGGAGGAGCTCTGCGAGCGGGAGAAGCCAGCGCCGCTGCCGGAGGAGCTCAGCGAGCCCGAGCTGGAGCTCGGCGAGCGGAAGGAGCAAGAGGAGCCGGAGCATGAGCAGCTCGGCGAGCGGAAGGAGCAAGAGGAGCCGGAGCATGAGCAGCTCGGCGAGTGGGAGATCGGCGAGCGGGAGGAGCTCAGCGAGCCTGTCACACCCAAGCTGCTACCGGAGGAGCTCGGAGGTCCGGAGGGATCCGCTCAACCGGGACTGGAGGTCAGTGTGCCGGAGGGACCCCCACGTCTAGCGCGCCCTCTACGCCGCCCACGTCTAGCGCGCCCTCTACGCCATCGACGTCCAGCGCGTCCACGTCAGCGACCAGCGCTTCATAGGCCACGGGCCACCCCTCGCTGTTGCTCATCGGCGCAACGTCGCCGCCGTCACTGGACCCGGGGCAAGCCGCCGGAGGAGCAGCAGCAGCACCGCCGCCGTCACTGGACCCGGGGCAAGCCGCCGGAGGAGCAGCAGCAGCGCCGCCGCCGTCACTGGACCCGGGGCAAGCCGCCGGAGGAGCAGCAGCAGCGCCGCCGCCATCACTGGACCCGGGACAAGCCGCCGGAGGAGCAGCAGAAGCGCCGCCGCCGTCACTGGACCCGGGGCAACCCTCCGGAACAGTTTCGCCGCTGCTACCGGACCTGTGGCAGGCCACCGGAGCTGCAGCTCCGCCGCCACTGGATCAGTGGCAGGCCCCCAGAATCGTTTTGCCGCCACTGCCTGACCCACAGTAGGTCCCGCTGGTCTTGCCGTCCTCCGGGTCGGCCGCCAGAACTGTGTTTGCTGCCACTGGACCGGGGGTTGGACTTTTGGACTGGGTTTTTCTTTTGTTGTCTTATGGTGGCTGTTTTACGGAGAGGTTTTGGGGCCCTCCGTCCTGGACCCCCCGCCACCCGCCCTGGGTTGGTGGTACTGTGATTTTTGTTTTGTGTTTTTGTTTTAGGGTCGTCGGGAGCTGAACCTTAGAGGGGGGGGTACTGTCAGGGTCCTGGGTCTGAGCAACCCAGGGACCCTGAGCAGTTTTGGACTTATATTATAATGTATGTATTTTGTATTGCTGTCCCTCGTTCTCCCTGCATATGTGTGTGTGTGTGTGTGTGTGTGTGTGTGTGTGGGTGTGGCCCTGGCAGGTGATTGGCCACACCTGAAGACCATGTCACACCTGCAGCTGATCAGGCCTCGTCGGAGGAGCTACTTGAGAGTGTGGTGGAGCTCTCTCCGACGCGGGATCATTGCGTTAGACTCCACGTTAGTTTTCCAGTTTAGTTAGTGTGTGTGTGTATGCCCGCGGTTGTATGTGTCCTGACGGCTGCCTCTATTTGTGTCCCCAGGAGAAGTGTAGAGCACCAGACAGCAGCCAGCACGCGGAGTGCTGAGACACGGGAGCGGAGAGCACTGAGACACGACACGGGAGTCAGGGGAAATTACAGGGGATTTATTGTCATTATTCTATTCACTGTAAATAAACGCACTGTTTATACACAGAGCACCGCGACTGGGTCCTCCTCATTCCCTACACCCCCCACGGTCTGCCATGCCGTACCGTGACACTTATAATATATTTCTGAATCTGACAAATGACTGAATTAGTCAGTTTTGTCAAGAAAATAGGAGACATATTTTTAAAAATCACAGGTGCACAGATGTGTTATAAGAAAAAAACAAGAAATTAAACTTTCTTTTGGATTTGAAAATGTGAATGAGTAATACGGTACAACAAATGCTAAGTAAAGGTGAGTCCTGGCAAGTTTATATCACACTATTATATTATGACTTGTTGGCAGCTGGATCTCGTGAGTCCCTTTTTATTTGTCAAACTTAATAGTTTAGTTTACCTAATCATCTGTTAAAAATAATATTTTCTATTTACAGGTATAAAGTGTGAGTAGTTGACACAGCCAGCCTCTGTGACAGTGCAGCCAGGACACCGTCTGACCATCACCTGTCAGGTCTCTTATGCTCTTAGCAGCTACTGGACAGGCTGAATCAGGCAGGCTGCAGGGAAAGGACTGGAGTGGATTGGAATGAGATGTGATGGCTGCAGCAGCTCATATTACAAAGATTCACTAAAGAACAAGTTTAGTATCAACTTAAACCCTTCCAGCAGAACAGTGAGTTTAATTGGACAGAATATGCAGACCTCTAATGACATGGTCTGTTGTGTGGCAAGGTGACAGTGGACCCAGATCAGGACTCAGCAAACAGGCTTGAACTCTAACACAGCTTTATTTGCTGGTTACAGGCAGATTGCACTAATGAGCTGTTACCATGTCTTTAGGTATTGATGGTGAAACATTAACTCAGTCTGGGCCCGTGATTAATCAACAAATCGGCCCTTAAGTTGACCAAAAACCCAAAAGACCTAAAACTTATCACTGATTTCAGCAGGAGGAAGTCTGACCTTCAGCCCATCTTCATCATTGGGAAGTGTGTGGAGAGCTTCAAATTCCTGGTTTCTAAGGATCCACACGAGGATCAACCTCAAGTTGAAGCTGCTGACCATCTTCTACCACATCTCCACTGAGAGTGTGCTGACATATTGCATCTCTATGTTGTTCTCAAGCTCCACTATGGCACACAATAAGCCACTAAGAAGGGTCATTAACATTACCAGAACATCACTGGACACCTGAAGGACCTCTATAGCACTTGCTGTCTGTAAAGGGCACACAGCATTTTGCAGAAGTGAACACTCCTGATCTTATACATGAGATATCTGTAATTATGATCATAAATTAAAGAAATTCAGCAAACAATCAAATTAAATAACCTTTTATGAACAAACGGAAAAACAGCACACTTAACAAAACTGAAGTAAATTAAACTCCACTTTAGAGTTGCATGTTTAAAGTCATATCACTGGCCTGGGACGAAGCACTTTGTGACAGTAGTGAATCAAAGACATAAATAATAGGCTAATATTAATTTTGCATTAATTCACTATAATAATTAGAGCATTATGGGGCAGGAGTTGAAGATCTAAAAGAAACAGTAACAGTGCTGGAGGAATATACTTATGAATCCTTCTTATGAGGAGGAGCCAATGCAAAACCTAAATATAATCCAGCGCTTCTTATCTGACTGGAGAGAGGACGACAGAGAATAGACGACAGACACTTCACCATGATGGGCTGTAACATGAGACTGTTGCTTTTAACTGTCTGGTGCACAGGTGAGAAAATATTTTAATGTGTCTTTTAAAATTTGCCAGCTTGCAGAAAATTACAGTTTTCTTGTTTTTTACCAGGTGCTTGTGCCCAGACTTTAACAGAATCTGAACCAGTGGTTAAAAGGCCTGGACAATCACACACATTGACCTGTACAGCCTCTGGATTAACACTGAGCAGCAACTATATGGCATGGATCAGACAGCCTCTTGGAAAAGGACTGGAGTGGATTGCCTGGCATGATAGCGGCAGTGGTAGCAGGAGATTCTTCTCCCAGTCAGTCCAAGGCCGCTTCACCATCTCCAGAGACGACAACAGACAGCAGCTGTTGCTGCAGATGAACAACCTGAAGACTGAAGATTCTGCTGTTTATTATTGTGCTGGAGTGTCACAGTGACAGAAGGTGCTTCAGCATCTGTACAAAATCCTCTAGCTTTCTACATACAGTTTATTTTTTACTTAGTAATATTGATAAATTTCTTGTGTAGTTGTATAATGTAATATACAACTACACACACACAGACACACACACATATAGGCCTAGCAATTACAAACAAATTAAGTACATTTTGTGTTGTTTTGTAAGAAGATACATTCTTCGTGATTGGGTTTCTCAGCATTAAAGACAATGGAATCATAAATGACACACACACACACACATCATAAACATTCAAACCACCTCCAAGCTTGTCTGAAATGTAAAATGATTACTTATCCTGTGTCCCTTACAATACACTCACATTGATAAGATCTGGCACACTGTTACTTTACCTGTAGCTGTTTGTGGCTTGACCAAATCATGCATGTTATTTAGTCTGAAAATAGGATATATAAAATAATTTATACATAAATTAATGTTATTCATAACATAACTATTCATAACAACTTTGTTCCTGTGTTTATCAGTTTTCCCAATAGGTTTGCTGCCTTAGGAATACAGACACTGAAGTGCATTAGCACAACACCGCTGTCTGTGCACTAAATAACATAAGTATTCAAGGCATAAAGTGCCTTGATTGAGCTTTACCTTTAGACATGATAATTAATCTCCTAAAATATTACAGTTTTTATTCCAAATTCTGTGTTACAGGGCAAATTTAAATAATGCAACAAGCTGTTCCTGACTTTACAGGATGCTGCAGCACATTCTTCATGCATATGTTTCAGTCAAGTAAACAGCAAACATGATTTCAAAAAATCAGCGGTACAGGGATCCTTTCCATAAAAAAGCAATTAGACTTTATTTTTTATGTGATTTCATGAGGTAATAAGGTTAAACAAATTTTAGGCAAATGTGATCTCGTGGCAAGTTTGGCAGATAGAATAGTGACTGCGCTACTTGCTCTAGTTTACAAGCACGTGCTTTGTTCTATGCAAACATCACTCAGCTTCCTCGCTACTCAGTCATAAAAACTGCTCACATTTTTGGGTGGAGATACCAGAACATCGGTCTCAATTAAACCATGTTTTCTGTAGCTCTGTTCCTGCTGTTGGCAGGTGGATCATGTGAGTCTCCTATATTTGTCATATTCATCAGATTATCTGTAACAACACAATTTAATCACATGTTAAAAATAAACTTTTCCTACTTGCAGGTGTACAGTGTGAGCAGTTGACACAGAAAGCCTCTGAGACTGTACAGCCAGGTCAACGTCTGACCATCACCTGTCAAGTTTCCTATTCTGTGACCAGCCGCTGGACAGCTTGGATCAGACAGCCTGCAGGGAAAGGCCTGGAGTGGATTGGAAGCAGAGTTGGTGCAACTTTAGCTTATAAAGATTCACTAAAAAACAAGTTCAGTATCAGCTTAGACTCTTCCAGCAACACCGTGACTCTGACTGGACAGAATATGCAGCCTGAAGACACTGCAGTGTATTACTGTGCCAGAGACCCACAATAACACAAAACATCACTAGAGCTGAACAAAAACTGCACTCTGCCTGAACATCAGTAAACGCACCAGAGGAGGCGCTCTAAGACCACTAATGATTTTAAAGAGCGTCCTCACTCTAACAAGATTTATATGAATTGATTGCTTAATAATTGTCTATTCATCTAATGAAAAAAACAAGAAACAACAACAACAATACTACTACCACCAATTATACAATTAATTACAACTATACAATTTTTTTCGGAAGGCGGGGGGTCATTAACTAAAAAATGATGCAAATGGAAGCTCAACTGATGTGTATTCTCAACACAACATATTATTAGTATACATAAAAGTCATTTTTTCACAGTACAATTAAACACACAAAAAGAACAACAAAATTTTGTTGTATAAAAATACAATCTGTGTGAATGTGCTTTTGGTTTGGCCCATTTTGTGAATGCACTGACTACAATAATTTTTTTTTTTTCAGTAAATCAGTATAATGATCCATGTTCTTGTTTGTCTTTTCCATATTTGGAAATAACCAAGAAGATTTCTTCACTCAATGAGAGGAGTAGTTATTCATCTTCTGAAGAAGTATTGTCAAGCCTTCAGGCAAGCTTGAGGCCTAAACTGTGCATTTTACTTGTAGTTAGTCTCCATAGTGTTCTTTCTATGTTATCAACAACATGAAGAGTGCATGATAGGGGATGATGATAATGAGATAATACAATAGAGTCAATATCATAGCAAAAAAATAAGCATGTGTCATTGGGGTCAGGAGCAGAAAAAACAGTAAATAAAAGATAAAGAAACCAATAAATAAATAAATAGAATTCTATTCATATCCTGAATGCTGTATCATAGATTGCAGAGAGAATTGCTGCTTGTAGCTTTTGTTGGGCAGATGATGATTTTCCCTGATCTTTAGTTAACATGCCCTTATTTTCTTTGGAGAACAATTCATGTCATTTCTTTTTTTAAAATTTTCTTTTCTTATTTTTTGTCTTTACAGGTGTGGATGGTCAGACTCTGACAGAATCTGAACCGATGGTTAAAAGGCCCAGAGAGTCTCACAGACTGACCCGTTCAGCCTCTGGATTCACATTCAGCAGCTACGCCATGGCCTGGGTCAGACAGGCTCCTGGAAAAGGGCTGGAGTGGATTGCTTTTATACACACAGCTAGTTCTCCTATCTCCTACTCTCAGACAGTTCAGGGCAGATTCACCATCTCCAGAGATGACTCCAGCAGTAAAGTCTATCTTTAGATGAACAGTTTGAAGACTGAGGACACAGCAGTTTATTACTGTGCTTGACGAGAAACACTGAGAAGAAGTAATAGGAGAGTCATGCAAAACTACTTCCCTTCGTCATTACCACTTAATAAGATACAGTAGTCTTATAGTAGTTGCTCTGATACGCCCTTTTAGTATTCCTGGATAAAATTTCTCAATACAGGATAAATTTCCATGATTACATTTTATGTGTAATTACTTAAGCACTAACTTTGAAAACAATTACTCATTCAAATCACTTCTAAGTACCACAAAGCCTTGCACCAAGGCAGAAAAACATTGCAAGTCTTGGAAGTGAAAACCAGTTGAAAGGCTGAATTTTCTTTTTACATGACACACAAGCCATCAATTAAATAAAAACACAAACACAAATTACAAACTAACATAAGATTTTGTCAGACTGTCATTGTCATTTCTTAGTATTTATAAGAAAATTCAGCACAGAAATTATTGCTAGCTGTTAAGGAGGGAGATGTGTTAACAGTCTTGCAAAGAGCGTGTTGTAATTTTGCAAGATGGGTGAATGTGCACTCAGTTTGAATACTGGAGACACTGATAGTAGAAATTGTAAAAAAGAGATAACATTTATAAATATTAACGTTATGTCTATTATTTGTTTTTACTGAACAGAAACGTGGTCTCAAGCCTCAGGAAGTGCCAAATCAAAATGGTTTACTTAATCAAACAGATCACATATTTATTTCTTTATTTGTTATTGAAGTGATTTCCAAAACTGTCACTCAATTTAAAGTTTATGCAAACATTTACTTACATGCAGCATCCACTCCAGTTTCACCAGTTAATATGTGACGCTGAGTTAAAGTGAGTTCACATGAGTCTAGTTAATGTGAGGAGGAGTCAATGCAAAACTTACACACCTTACACCTCTACTTATGTGACTGCAGGGAGCATGGCAGAGAGCAGAAGTCACACAGTTTAACATGATGGACTGCAGGACGGGGCTGCTGCTATTAGCTATCTGCTGGTCATCAATAAAATTCTGAAAAACATAAAGGAACTTATTATTATTCAATTCTGTTTTTACAGGTATTGATGGTCAGACTGTGACACAATCTGAACCAGTTGTTAAAAAACCTGGAGAGTCTCACAGACTCACCTGTACCACCTCTGGACTCCCATTTAGTAGCTGGTGGATGGCCTGGATCAGACAGGCTCCTGGGAAAGGACTGGAGTGGATTGCAACTGAGGCTAATGGAGGCACCAACTACCACTCTCAGTCAGTACGAGGCAGGTTTACTGCCTCCAGAGACAACAGCAGAGAACAGCTGTTTTTGCAGATGAACAACTTGAAGACTGAAGATTCTGCTGTGTATTATTGTGCTCGAGACTCACAGTGACTGGAACTAGTTGAACAGCTGAACAAAATCCTCCAGTGATCCTCAGACATTTTTCACTCATAAGTCCTTTGATGATTTATAAGACATTAGATTTTATTGTGATTGCTGTCCTGTTTGAAAATATCTTTTTCTGATTTGGAGAAATTACTTTTACTTTCAGTGTTGGTTATTATTAAAAAAAATTGAAAACAGGTGGAGCTTCAAGAATATATGTATGTTTCATGCATATATTCTATTTGTATGTTATTTAATACAACCTTTGCACATTTATCAGCTAAACCAACAGATAGCTCATTATAATCACACAAATACATAACTGAAAAAAAAAAAAAAACTAAATCAGTTTTGTTCATTTTTGGGGCAACTTTGACCAAACGGCACTGTGACATACATTCATACAACTAATAGAAACAAAGATTGATAGGCATTCAGCACATACAGTGCTGAGCCTATGACCTGGTACAAAAATGTCTTGGTACAGATAAAGCTCAGCAGCCAGCACAACAAAACTTTGGGCTGGTTGCTCAACCTAGCAGTCAGTGAAATGCTGACCTCTTCTATGAACCATACACATAAAAAGAACAGGGTGCCACACACACCACTACAATTAGAGCCATATTGTATATTTTAAAGATTGTTATCTTTAAAGGCTGTTGCCAGGACCAGAGGGGAGAGCAGTATGGCAGAGAAAGGCTTGCTTCTAGAGCCTCTTTTTTTTTTTTTTTTTTTTTTTTACTATTTTTCTTTTTCACAGGTGTAAAGAGTGAACAACTGACACAACCAACCTTTGTGACTGTGCAGCCAGGTCACATTTCACCACCAACTGTAAGATGTCGTATTCTGTGAGTGGCTACTGGACAAATTGGATCAGACAGCCTGGACGGAAAGGACTGGAGTGGATTTGAAGAGTAGCTGGATCTTCCACAAACTACAAAGATTCAGCAAGTTCAGCTAAATGCAAAGCCACCAGAGGAGGAACCCTCAGACCATAAATTTTTCAGTTCAGAGATGAAGTCCATTTGGCTTTTAGCAAATGTACTTTCAGCTGAAAGTCCATTTTCATATAGGTATAAAAAGTCTCTTGTTGTATTGTAAGTTTTATTATTTATCTATTATTATCTATATATTTTTGTCTTTGTTCATAAGACTTTGACAGGCTGATTAAAAGACTCAGATAATCTCACAAACGGTCTACTGACTCTGAGCTTACACAAGTAAGCTGTGAGCTACTGAGTTCCTGTTTCTGTTGATTGTGTTTAATCCATGGCCCTTCAGTTAAGATGTACAACAGCAAAGAAATTACGAAAGAGATCTCTTGTCAGCAGCTGTTCATCTTATATGATGCTAAACTGAATATTACACTGAATAAATTATTCTACAAATTTGTTAGAAATCCTGCCATAGGCCCGGGTTTCTGGTGAACCAGAACCCAGTATTTCCAGTATTTTTCCTTCTCTTTGTTCTTTTCTTTTTGATATTCTTTGGGCACTGTATTGAGTAGTGGAGCAGCGATGAAGTCTGCTGCACCCCGACATGAGGCATATGGTTACCTGGTCACACACCAAGGTAAATTTGCACCCTAATATTTCAAATCAATATGCAAACCAAGTGACTTCCTGTGACACAGTTATAAAGATGTCACTTAAAGTGAAACAGTGATCAGAAGTCAGCTTCAATCGAAAAACATGTTTCCCCATAGCCTTCCTACTGCTGTTGGCAGCTGGATGCCGCAAGTAACTGTAAATTTGTAAACTGTAAATGTGCAGCTTTTATTTTAAAATAAAATTCAATCATTTGTCCTGGTTTATATCCACCTTTTTACAGATGTAACATGTGTACAGTTGACACAGCCAGCCTGTGAGACTGTGCAGCCAGGCCACCGTCTGACCATCACCTGTCACATCTCTTATTCTATTACCAGCTACTGGACAGCTTGGATCAGGCAGCGTGCAGGGAAAGGACTGGAATGGATTGGTTCCATTTATACTGGAGGCTCTGCTTACAAAGATTCACTGAGTTCAATGAGTTCTAAATCGACTTAAACCCTTCCAGCAGAACAGTGAGTCTAATTGGACAGTGTGCAGCCTGAAGACACTGCTGTGTATTATTGTGCTGGATGCCACAGTAACACAAACCATCAAGGAACCTGGACAGAAACCCCTCACAGTCTGTTTCAATAAAAAGCTTCCAGAACTGGAGCTCTCAGACCACTTTCCTGTTCACTTCCACTTTCAGCTTACAAGTTGGCTTTTAGCATATTGATTTAGTATAGGTATGAAAAAAGTCTCTTTTGTATTGTAAGTTTTATTATTTGAAAAATGATAATTTTCTATTTTTTTTTCCCGATTTTTTACTTTAAAAGAGTAGTATTCAGTTTTAGGTACTGAGGTTCTCAGTCTGAATCAGTGGTTAAAACGTCTGGAGACTCCCACAGACTGACCTGTACATACTCAGGGTTTCGTGGTGATATTGCTGCAGCTTGGATCATACAGGCTGCTGGAATAGTCTTGCTAGACATGTACTGCAGTTGGTTGCAAGAGATACAGAAACTTTGACCTGATAAATTTCAATATCAACATGTTCTCACTGAACATAAACACTGAAAGCATGGACAGAGTGTTCATTTCTTTAGAACTGGACTCGATTTTTTCATGTTTATCACAATCTCACAGTAACCTGTGGGTCTCTTATTCTCTGAGTATTAACATCTTCTGTCTTTGATTTTATTTTCAAAGAGAGAAGTGCGGATATTGAAAATAAAAACTGGACAACTTTAGTTGCTCCTTGATTATTTTTTTAATTTTCCAGTGCTTTTTGTTAATGCTGATTCTGGATTAGAAATATCATCATAACTGCTGTTAACCATTTGCTTGGGAGTTGACAGCATTAATAATTCTTGATATTACAGTTTAATTTAGTGTGATTTGATGCTCTTGACATGTTTTTATGGTCTCTGACAAAATCTGAATCAGTGGTAAAAAGGCCTGGAAAATATCCATAATTAACCTGTACATGCTCCGGATTCACATTCAGCAGCTACAATATGAACTGATACACACTGGCACTGCTGATATCTGTTAGTCCCAGTTCATCCAGGGTAGGTCCATCATCTCCAGAGATGACTCCAACCAACAGTTTGTCTGCTGGAGTAAAATCTATTTTTTGTAATATTAAGCTTGATAAATGAAACAGGTGTTAAGTGGCATTTAGCAGAAACCTCACTATCCTTTTGGTTTAGGCATCATATTTACATATGACAGTAAACAATCCTCCTTCAAGAAATTTAGTTCAAAAACTCAGCCGATCAAAATGATATTTGCATAAATCACCTGCAGTTCAATCTCTTTGACAATCTCTTTGGAGACAGACTAATAGAAAGATTTATGTGTATGCTGAACAAAATTCATTTTTATTTACTTTGTTCATACTTTACAGTAAAATGAACATTAATGATAAACACAGAAACTCCCATGCTTAAACAAATGCTTCAACATAATGTACTTTTCTAAATGAGTATCAAGAAGGATTTTATGATCAAAGAAAAAATACAAGAAAAAAATGTAGAATTATAAGGATAGGACTGTCTTACCTGAACACAATTACTTAACAAGTAAATACATTTCAAATAATAATGTAATAAAATGATCAGTACTACAAGCTACAGTGTGGGAGGAGCTGATGCAAAACTGTTCTAGTTTATGTTTACATAAGTGTTAGAGAGTTTAAGACAGAGAGTAAATCATTGATGTTCCCACTGTAGACTGCAGAGAGAAATAGCTTTCATCATGTTCAGACTTCATATCTGGTTCACTTTTCTCATTCTTTTAATGAACTGGGCTGGTAAGGATTATAGGTTTACTTTCACTGATGAAAAGACAAATAAAATGCCTGCATCATTGTATCTAATGAGCTGTTTGTTTGTAGGTACTGAAGGTCAAACACTGACTGAGTCTGAATCAGTGGTTAAAAGGCCTGGAGACTCCCACAGACTGACCTGTACATACTCAGGGTTCAGTACCGATTACTGGAACGCTTGGATCAGACAGGCTGCTGGAAAAGGACTGGAATGGGTTGCTCTTATTAACCCTGACAGTAGCAGGATCTACTACTCTCAGTCATTCAGAGGCCGGTTCACCATCTCCAGAGACAACAGCAGAAAGCAGGTGTATCTGCAGATGAGCAGCTTGACAACTGAAGATTCTGCTGTTTATTATTGTGCTCGAGAGTCACAGTGACACAAAAGGAAGTAACGCTGTACAAAAACCCATGAAAGTCAAACACTGCTTTCAACTTTCAACATTACTTTACCAGAGAGTCACAGAAAAGAAACATCAGTAGAGTTGAAAAAGAACCCCTCAGTGCATGAATAGGAAAAAAAAAATCTAAATCATAGAGTATGAGTTAGGATTTAGTTTGGTCACATCCAATGATTTTTTCCCCTTCACCCTTTTTGGAGGGTGAATGCTAATCTTAATGATGCTTTATACTGTGTGAACTGATGGTTTTCTTTCACAAATCCTTACAGCACTTTGGGGGTACAGTGTGTGCGTGGGCCAGCGCTGGACTGATAGCTATTGTTGCTCCTTACTTCCAATCACCTCAAAGGTGTTATGCTCACATGTTCTCTAGAGGACTCAGTTGAATTTGTTAAAGTCTTAATTAATTTGTAATGTTAATAATAACACTGGATTGCATGTATATAGCGCTTTTCGAGACCCTCAAAGTGCTTTACAATTCCACTATTCATTCACTCTCACATTCACACAATGGTGGAGGCAAGCTACAGTTGTTTCATTTTCTTTCTTTCTTTTTTTTTTTTTGCCCGTCCCGTTTGGATCTTTAGCCATCAGAACTATTGTCTGAAGGCCAAGAAAGATGCCAGCGGATTTACTTTACCAAGTGGATCATCATGGCCTTGCCATATTGATTCATTTGATTGACCTTTATTATTATTATTAGGTATTTATTTTATTTTATTTGCGGTTGTTACAGAAGGGACAGACATGACTGGTGGATAGAAAAGGAAGAAAGTAACAATGAAAAAAAGAGATGGAGCGAAAGAAAAACAGAGGGGAGAAGAGATAGTGAGAAAGGGGAGAAGCAAAAAAATCACCTGGATCACCTGTCAAGAGAAGAAAAAACAGAAGAGAAAACAAAGAAAAACGAGAGCAACTTAATAAACACAAAACCATCACAATAAACTAGCTAACAGTAAATAACAGTAGATACTAAATATTAAATGTTATTGTGCAGCATGCAAGACCGACAGCGCACAATGTGCTTTGAGGTAGTAGCCAAGAAAGGTGTAGCTTGTGTCTGTGAACACCCATGTGTACACCTGTGTGCACACCTGTGTGGGTCAGCGCACTTGTATTCAAAAGGTTTCTCCATGTAACAATCTGCTAGGGAGTGTAGGGAGCCATAGCCCCATCTCCCAGGGGATGAAGCAGGAATGGAGGAGATCCAGGCCCCAGACATCCAGAGGCCTCAGAGTATGAGAACCCAAGGAGGACCATCAGAGGGGCAACCGTGCCACCCTCCTGAGAAGAGCTGAGGAGAGCCCCAGAAGAGGGATCACAGGCCAGAGGGGGGTGCAGTGACGTGCCCGGGGGCTCTGCTAGCAGCCAGCTGCGCCAGAGAGGACCGAGCCCCAGTCCCAGAGGCCTGAGGGCCCCCCACCCCCTGGAAGGGGCCCAACCGGGTCACAGGCACCAGGCCCTGCCAAGCGGCCACCAGGAGTGAGCCGGTTCATACATGAGCACCCAGCCCCAGACACCAAGAACCATCAACGCACCGACGTCTGAGGGCACCAGCCTGGGTTCAGTTGTTGCGCAACCTGATATCACTGCAAAGTTTGAAATAGACACGCACTTGCAAGTGCTGCAGTAGAAATAAAGAATGACAGGGACTGGGTCCATACGTATAATGCACACAAACACAAACCTTGTACTACTTCTTTTAAATAGTTTGGAGTTTGAGATCTTTCCTAAAAACAGATGGTTAAAGCATAGGACCTGTGATATGAAAAAGTCTCTTGATGCATTGTAAGTTTTAACATTTGAACATTTCTGTATTACAAAGTAAAAAGAGACTATAATAAAGTCACTGAAAAAATTATACTTCTCTATTTTTTCACCTTAACGTGGTCTTTGCATGTCTTAGTGACCATAAAAGCTAGACCAGCAGAAGCTTAGCCTTCAGGTGGGACACCCAAGTTGGTCAGGTCTTAGGGTAGAGGTCTGACAAAGTGCAAACCAATTACATGACAAAAACAGTTACCCAGAGTAGGGCTGCCATAATTAGTCGATTAGTCACGATTACGTCGACTATCAAAATCGTCAACGACTAATTTAATAGTTGGCGCGTTGTTTGAAGCTTTGTAAGATCCTGAAAGATGCAGGAATAAGTAGCAAGTAAATCAGTAAAGCGAGTAAATCGGTTTGACTGAGATTAAAGTTATCGTTTTCACAGAGCTGAATAAACGTCAAACAGAAAACCGATTAAACAGAAGTGTGAGATGGTAGAGAATTTACTCCAGTGTCCTGTTATATTTTAGATAGCAAGGAGCAGACGACTGAGTGAACTCCACCGAGACAATCTGCAAATTTCAGTAAAAGTTTAATAAACCACCATCTTGTCTTTTTTTTAGTTAGCACATACGTTTTTTAGTTAGCCCCCTTTACATTTCTGTCTGCCCCCTCATATATGCCTGTCTAGAACTGGCCCAGAGTACAAGGCCGGTTTACCATCTCCAGAGACAACAGCAGACAGCAGGTGTATTTGCAGATGAACAGTCTGAAGACTGAGGATTCTGCTGTTTATTATTGTGCTCTAGAGGCACATTGACACAAAAAGGAGAAATGCTGTACACCTAGCACTTCAAACTCAGTCAAAATTTGCTTTTCTCCAATTCCAAGATAAAATCAACCTGTTTCGTTGGGATTGGGTTTAATGATCATTTGCATTTGTATTTGGGAACATCATCAACTGTTTTGTTTGAAATGTGTTTTTAAGAGGAAAAAAAGAAAAAAAACTACTATATTTATCTTTATGGTAGCAATAGCTCGTCTTTGCTAATGTCCATATTTCTCTTATAATCTGTAAGTATATGTCTGCATTCAACCTGGGCTAATTACAGACTGAATCATAGAATCATATATGTGTGATGGAAAGCTTCCCTTTGCAGCTGTTGCTGCTGGTTGCAGCATCCTGTGAGTCTTAACAAGGCAGAAACACTACTGCTGTGATGAGAATTACACTGAACATGTTTTTCCACAGGTACAAAGTGTAAACAGCTGACACAGCCAGTCTCTGACTAATTTTAAAGACCTCAGGCTGTTAATATGTCCAATGATAAATATGGTGATCTGTACTGCAGGTCAAATACCTAATCAATTTGAATGTAATACCTGAATATGTTCTATGCTTTACTGTGCTGAACAGTTACAATAATGCAAACAATCAGAGCTGAATTTAAAGAAAAGCATCAGCACTTGTAAACTGAAACCACAATACACGCAAAGAGAAACTTGTAGCACATCTACTTACTAAATATTGCACATTTCATCAAAAGTTTTGTCACGTTTGACATTTTGTCTCACACTAATCACAACTGAACACAAACTGACAACTGTATCAATCAAAATAAGGCAACACTGTGCAAATTAGTCCAAATTTAACAACAAACTTAAATGCAGTTCTCCCCCCCCTGTCAGGAGGAGTCATGCAAAACCTGGATGTTTCCCCCTTCTACTTATCTGACCACCAAAGAACAGTGGACACAGATCTACATGATGGAGTATTTGAAAGGACTACTAATTTTATCTATCTGCCGAACAGGTGAAAATATTCTAATATAACACATGCTGGTCTTTTTTTCACCAGCCTATTTAATTTTCCTTTTAACTTCTCCTGACAGGTGTTGATGGTCAGACTCTGACACAATCTGAACCGGTGGTTAAAAGGCCAGGAGAATCCCACACACTGACATGTACAGCCTCTGGATTCACATTCAGAGACTACTATGTGGGCTGGGTCAGGCAGGCTCCTGGAAAAGGACTGGTGTGGGTTGCTACTCTTGATAATGGCAGTGGTAGCAGTAAATACTACTCACAGGCAGCTCGAGGCGTTTTACAATCTGAAGAGACAACAGCAGACAGCAGCTGTCTCTGCAGATGAACAGTCTGAGGATTGAGGATTCTGCTGTTTATTATTGTGCTCGAGAGTCACAGTGACTGAAGGTGGTTTAGAAGCTGTACAAAAACCTATAGTACCGTCACAACTGTCATAAAGCAGGGATATTCAACTAAAAGTTAATCAAAGAGGGCCAGTTAGAGAAAATTTCTTGACACAAAGGTCCAGATGATCAAAATGTCTAATTATGTAGCATGTGATATATATATGTAACGCTCGAGTGTCAAATCAAATGAAATCAGTACAATTCAAAAAGGTGAAAGGTGAACAGTGGGCTTGTTCAAATGAAGAGTTTCACTTCATGGAAATTAAATAAAGGGAGGAAAAGATTGTGGACTTGTTTCACATCCTGACTAAACAGTCTCAACTACCTTTACAGATAAAAAATCTTGACACGTCTTAACAGTTGTGAACAGTTTTAGAGGTAAACTTTCTTTCCTTCTTTTAATCAACTCCCCCACTTTTTTGCTCACAGAGAGAATTGAGATCCGGTTTATCCTGCCAGGATTTCAAACCTGGGCACAAATGGAGTCGGGGAGATCCTCATTCTCGTATGGAGGTGCTCATTGATGACCTGGGAACAATATTTAGTTTTGATTATGTTCACTGTTCAGAAAACTGCCTCACTTGTGTGTCTGGAGCCAAACATGGTCAAGATGCTAAGGGCTATTTTCCTCATACCTGAGAAAGTTGTGTTAGGGTCCATTTGGAGCCAGAAAGCCAGGAACGGTCAGGTCTTACAATCCACTCTTTGAGATGAACACCTGCTTGGAGATCAACCAGCTTCATCTGGAGAAGTCCAGCATTTACCCATTGCTCCATTTTCACTGTCCACTTCATATCACTGTGTGTTCCTTATTTTCTCCTCCGTTCTCTTTGTCACTTATCTTTTTTTCAACTTTTTCTGGTTTAGTCATCTGTATTTCTTTCTTTCTTTATTCTACATGTATCGCTATCTTTCTTCTTCTTTCTACTATCTTTTCATGTATAACTTACAAACTCTTAGCTTTCGGCACAGGGTTTACTGCCTTGAATGGACAGAGCTGATTGGCTGACTGGCATCACGTGGGATGGCTTAACATGTGCATTTCTTTAGCCACTGAACCGCTATTGTAAAGACCTGAAAATCTGCAGCAGTTAAAATAGAACCACCCATCAGGTTTAAAATCATAACCTTCTGTTTTGCCTGTACGTCTGGGTCCGTATGAGACAGCTTCTGGGTCCGAACCCGGATAGCAGACCACCTGTTAGTGACCTCTGTCATAAAGTATGGCAGTCTTTTCTTTGTGTCAGGTTTTAGTTAATGGACTCAGGCGCAGACCGGGAATCCTAGCAGAGTTGACAGAGTATTAGTACAAACGACACCAGGTGATACTATTTACAACGTGCTGGAGGGAGGGGAGGGGGGTCCAGGGCTCCGGGGCATGTGAGGGGAAGGACGGGAATCAGGCACACTCCAATGGCTCACTCTTCTCTCTTCACAATGGGGCAACACAAATCCACTCACTCGTCCACACAATAACATGCAGGCAGGGAAAGGTCCGGGGAAGATCTGTACACAGAAACCAGAGTTAACGGCGAACAGACGGAAATAACTTTTCAGAGTCTAACTCACAAACGGTAGCGGGACTGACGCTGATAGCTCAACAATCCAGCGACGAGTGGCACAGCGCTGCCGTCTTAAATAAGCCTTGCGATCACCCCAATAGGCAGCAGGTGCGTGAGCCAGGGGCAGGAGCCCATAATGAGCACCGCCCCGGCAGGTGAGAGAGAGAGAAACAACAAAACACATGTTGCCTAAAACAGGATCAGCTGGTGAGGCACAGGGACCATGACACTTTGTCTATATGCATTTGGTTATAAGGACTTGTCAAGGTGTTAGCTTTGAACAGGCTACAACACCAAGATCCTGTATGAAGAATAAATGTTATACAAAAAAAGAAGAAAATTCTGTCTCTCTTTTTCCATCCTAGCCATTTCTGTCTGATTAAATACTTTGTCTGTCTTATACCCATCAGTAGTGATGGTAAATTTGATTCTTTTTACTGAATCGAGTTTTAATGAGTCACTCACCAAAGTGAATAGGGTTTTTGAGTCATTTGATTCACTGAGTCAGTTGACCAGAGAGTGCTAAAAATGTACATTTTCATTCAAACTTAATTTCTTTTCTCTTTTCATGTATATCCTACTGCTAAGATGAGTGATTCTAAAAGAAAACAACTATTTTATAGAGCAAAAAAGAGCAAAAAAATTTCTAAAGGGAACATTTATTTTGTTTATTTTTATTTTATTAGTATTTTCCTTAAAGAATGTCTGAACTGATTTGACAAAACCACTTTTTTACAATTCTTTATATCTCTTTAGATCTCTTATAATCTGTCAGCATCCATCTATATGCAAAGCAAACTTCCTGACAGTCGACTATAAAGACTTGAAATCATGCTGCCAGTTAAAACAGAAGAAAAGAAGTTCCCATCAGATTATCTTGAGTACCAAAATGTTCTCTGTGGCTCTGCTGCTCCTTCTGGCTGCTGGATCCTGTGAGTCTGACTGAAAAAAAACACTGACAGAATGATCACAGCATACTGACTGTTACTGTCACATAAAACATGTTTTCTCCACAGGTGTGAAGTGTGAACAGCTGACACAGCCAGAGTTTGTGACTGTGCAGCCAGGTCAGCGCCTGACCATCACCTGTCAGGTCTCTTATTCTCTGAGCAGCTGGAGGACATCTTGGATCAGACAGCCTGCAGGGAAAGGACTGGAGTGGATTGGAGGTGCACATTATGGATACAGCACAGAGTACAAAGATTCACTAAAGAACAAGTTCACTATCAACTTAGACACTTCAAGTAAGACAGTGACTTTAAATGGACAGAATATGCAACCTGAAGACACTGCTGTGTATTACTGTGCCAGAATCTCACAGTAATACAAAACATCAGTAGAGCTCAACAAAAACCTCTCACAGCTTCAACATGTGTAACATCCTCCACCACTAGAGGAGCCCCCAGACTACAGAACACTGTTATCTGCTGCATGTCGCTGTTTAGCGCTGGCGATTGCCATGATAATATATATTCTTTAAAGTTATAGTTATGAATAAAGTGTTACATTTTATATTTACAATTCAACCTTAATAACTTGCTCAATTTGACATTTTTTCCAAGTGACAATAATATATTTTGATACTCATTTATATGATAAGTTTTTCCAGCTAAACCTTTGTGTAAAACCACCTGTAATGCATGTTAGAATTGGTTGTGTTTCATTATTTGCAACAACAACAACAAATAAATACAAATCTTGGCACTTAGCAAAAAACAAAAGCTTGGCACTAATGAAGGTCCCAGTAGGACAGGGCTGACTTTTCCCCAGATCCACACTGATACACAGATTCTCTCATAAAAACATCAAATAGCTCTCCTCTCCTTAGCAGAAATTATATTTGTCACTTCCCATATATTTGTCCTCCCAATGATATCCTGATATTAATCTTCAGGCTTTGCAGTTTGCATGTTTTCTCTGTTTCAGTCATCAGAGAAAAGATGGAAAAGTTAATGACCCTGTGCTTCTGGCTGCCTGGAAATTAGGTTAGGCCCTCTAGCTTTTTTAAAGAAATCCTAAGGGCACTTCACATACAATGTGACGACAGCACTGCTGTGCCCAGAAACCCATTATGTCCAGTGGCTTGCTCCGCACCATTCTACTTGTCCTAGTAAAAAAAAGGAATGACAGGGACCGGGTGAAGATCATAGCAGAAAAAAAAAAAAAAAAATGTACTACATGCCGAACAGGGCAGCCAGTGCAACAGACATTTCAGGTCATTTACTCAAACTAGCAGTCTGGGCAGCACGCTCTACTTCTTATATAAAGCTATTATAACATATCATTCTATTCATCTGTTAGTTGCTAAAAATATTTCCTAAGTTCTTTATATGAGTTTGCTTGTAGGAGGAGTCTATGTAAAACTGATATCTTCAGTAGATTTATATATCTTGGTACTCAAAACCAGAGACTCTGCAGACTAGACAAAGACATCTGACCTTAACAATGATCAGAAAAGTTTATATTGCTCTTTTACTCATTAATTTATTTTTTTCTTGACTGGTAAGGACGTTTTTACATTTTTTGTAAAAATTAATTGTTATGAAGTAAAGTCTTTGGAATAATAAGCCATCAACATTTCTGTAGGTACTGAGGGTCAAACACTGACTGAGTCTGAATCAGTGGTTAAAAGGCCTGGAGACTCCCACAGACTGACCTGTACATACTCAGGGTTCAGTGGTGATTATAGTAATGCTTGGATCAGACAGGCTGCTGGAAAAGGACTGGAATGGATTGCTTGGATCAGCAGTGGCAGTAGCACCATCTACTACTCTCAGTCATTCAGAGGCCGCTTTACCATCTCCAGAGACAACAGCAGAAAGCAGGTGTATCTGCAGATGAACAGCTTGATGACTGAGGATTCAGCTGTTTATTATTGTGCTCGAGAGTCACAGTGACACAAAATGAAGAAACGCTCTACAAAAGGTCAGCTCTACAAAGAGTCAGTGCTTAACATCATGGATGTTAAGCACTGACTTTATGTACAATTAAATGCAGTGTGAACAGTTGACACAGCCAGCCTCTGTGACTCTGCAGCCAGGTCAGCATCTGACCATCACCTGTCAGGTCTCTTGTTTACTGAGCTACCACACAGCTTGGATTAAAAAAAAAAAAAAAAAAAAACCTGCAGGGAAAGGACAGGATATTCTGCAGACTGCAGATTCATACTACAAAGATTCACTGAAGAATAATTTCAGTATTTAATTACAAACTTCAAACAAGAAACCGAACTTAAAATTGACCAAATGTGCAGACTGAATTTCTAGAGAGCCAGAGACACACAGCCCATCAGCATAGCTTAACAAACCCCCTCAGTTGTAGCATCAAACTACCAGAGGAGGAGCCCTCAGAACATGAATGAATTCAAGATTATTTTTCTCTGGAAGTCAGTTTGTTGATAAATTCTCCAATGTGAGTCTGTAAGCACATCTTATAATAATAATAATATTGATGATAAAATGTCAAAGAAATAAAATAATAACAATGAGAAATTTAAATATAGTGACCTTAAATCATGGTTGTTGATTTGGAGTTTTGTTTGAAATCTTAGACTGAAGCTCAGAGAATCACTCTTTACTTTTTCAAGGAATTTCTCTCTTTTGAAAGACGGATAACTTGTTTTGTTTTAATGAGATAGAAATTATTTAATGAATTAATATAATATTCTTGCAAAGAAAACCAGTGCAGATATTCAATATGCAGACCACAGTTTCAAATGAAATACTTAAACATCTTTTTTTGTTCCACAAAATAATTTTAATATCTATAATATATAATTGTAAAATAATCATATTAATTGTAAAACTGGAACACTGCAGTTAATATTCCCATGACTCTTCATTTATGGTTTTTTTCCAATGTTCCTATTACTGATATGATCATGCTTGTATTTTGTAAGTATTATGAATAAAAGTCATTATAACATTGATAATAGTATCTTCACCTTCACCTGTTCTATTGATATATTGGCTGACTTGAAAACAGATTTATATATATTACATATCCTCACTATGTGGCTAATTGTGACTGGTCTTAATTAGCCACATAGTGAGCAGGACAGGACTGCTGCTGTTAACAATCTGCTGGGCAGGTGAAAATACTCATAGACCTGATATTACACAACATTTATTTCTCTCAACAAACTATTTAACTTGTGTGATTTGATGCACTTGACAGGTGTTGATGGTCAGACTCTGACTGAGTCTGAACCAGCAGTTAAAAGGCCTGGAGAATCCCACAGACTGACCTGTACAGGCTCTGGATTCACATTCAGCAGCTACCCTATGAACTGGGTCAGACAGGCTCCTGGAAAAGGACTGGAGTGGATCGCATTTATACACACAGGCAGTACTTCTAGGTATTACTCCCAGTCAGTCCAGGGTTGATTTACTATTTCCAGAGATGACTCCAGCAGTAAAGTCTATCTACAGATGAACAATCTGAAGACTGAGGACACAGCAGTTTATTACTGTGCCCGAAGAGACACAGTGAGAAACAATAACAGGAGAGTCATACAAAAACTACTTCCTCTATTTACCAACAACATGTGGAATACTGAATTTTATCAAAAAAGGTGGCATTTTCTTTAGAAATGTTGATGAAATTTTCCTAAATGTACTCTAATGCTAAGTGTTAATACATGTGTCGCATACATTGCTATTCAGTATTAAATATTGAAAAAAACAACTTTTCAGAATTAAAAAAGTATTTATGAGCAGCTATGGCAAAAGTCTAACTGTGTATCTTCATTAATGTGCAAAGAGTTTTGAAATTTGTTGATTAAAAATAAAATAAAATACTGTCCACTACTGTGTTGCAATATTTATATATTAAATATATATTTTTCAAAACTTTATTTAAAGTCAAACTGCTATAAAATTTAGGGAAAGCACAAAAAAGTGAATTTCCCTGTGTGTAAACAAAAAAACAGAAGAAAAAGACACTGGAAGATTAATTAAACAAGTGACTAAAGCTTTTTTTGTTATACTGTTTTTGAACACTGGGAAAAAGTGTTATAAACCAAATGTCGAGGTTTTGCTTTTCATCAGTTTTTTTTTTTTAGAATTAATGTTTCATGGGGAGTGTTTTTTGTTCTTCTAATCCATTGCAGGTTTATAGAAACCTGCACTGTATTAATACACTGCGACAAGGAAACACTCTTGATATATAAAACATTTTCTAAAGTTGCATTTCACAGAAAAATAAACTGAAACTAAAGGAAAAAAAAAACATTGCATTAGATGAAATGTATTTCATATGAGGAAACTGCAGATTTATTTACATTTTTAAGTTATTTTATATAAAACAAGCTGTTAAAATAGAGTCACTTATTAGAAAACATCTAATTCGATTACTTACACATTCAGCAATACCACATTTAACTATGATTCATTTGAAGTTGTGTGTGTGGCTTTCCTATAATAGGTCCCTCTGGCTTTCCCAGCTTACAAATGGGAAATTAAGGTCCCTCCCTGGCAATGTGACAGTAACACATTTTGTTGCTGAGAAAAACCAAGTTATAGCCAAGCCCTGTGGGGCGCACTTACGCCTGTGGTGTCATGTCAAATACTGTACATTTGTGTGTTCAATAGAAATAAAGAACAATAAAGGAAATTGGTCCAAACAATTATGAAGTACATAAAGAGCCCAGTGGCCAGCACTACAATGTAGTGAATAATTGTCTTGAAAAATGGTCAGTTTTAATATTTGAAAATTCTAATTTGCTATAAAATTATGAACAATATATGAAAAAATAATCAAAAATTTGCAACATGTTAATTATCATTTTTTGGTTTTTTACTTTGTCAAAGGGCAATAT
Source organism: Pelmatolapia mariae (assembly GCF_036321145.2). NCBI lineage: Eukaryota > Metazoa > Chordata > Actinopteri > Cichliformes > Cichlidae > Pelmatolapia > Pelmatolapia mariae. Next base: position 15,374,550 of record NC_086230.1, read on the forward strand.
TTTTGCTGAGGAGGAGGAGTCAATGCAAAACTCCTATATTAACTCACTTTATAAGTGTTCAAGCCTAAGTCAGAGAGCCAATCTCATATAGACACAGCAGACTGGGCAAAGACAACTGACTTCAACAATGACCAAACCTGTTTATTTAGTTATTTTCCTGATTCTGTTTTGTTTCTTGGCTGGTAAGGACATGCATTTTGCTGAACAAATTAAATGATATGAATAAATGTGATAACTAATGAGTGGTTGACATTTCTGTAGGTACTGAGGGTCAAACGCTGACCCAGTCTGAACCAGTGGTTAAAAGTCCTGGAGAATCCCACAAACTGACCTGTACATACTCAGGATTTGGTTATGATATTGCTGCAGCTTGGATCAGACAGGCTGCTGGAAAAGGACTGGAGTGGATTGCTTATATCGATAGTGGCAGTGGTAGTGGCAAGTACTACTCTCAGTCAGTCCAAGGCCGGTTTACCATCTCCAGAGACAACAGCAGAAAGCAGGTGTATCTGCAGATGAACAGTTTGACGTCTGAGGATTCAGCTGTTTATTACTGTGCGAGACCCACAGTGACACAAGAGGAAGAAACTTTGTACAAAAACTCAGCACATCAAACCAAGTCATAATTTGTTTTCTGCCATTAACAGCTTCATCATGAAACAATAAAATAATAGTCATACTTCATCAACACATTTAAAGAAACAATGAAAAAGCTTTCTGTCAACAATAAGTATTCTTTCAGCATATTTCTATGTGGTAATGTTGACTTCCACTGTATAATTACGCTAAAAGCCTTTCTTTTTTCTTTTTTAAAAAAATGCCTAAAAAAATAGAGTTTGTGTTTTGGGGTCAGTGTCCATCTGAATGCGAAGTAAACTTCCTCACAGACTGATATACTGCAGCTGGTTGCAACAGGAGAAGAGAAACTTCCAGTAGATGAATTTCAGTGGCAACATGTTCTTTGTAGCTCTGTTGCTGCTGCCGCTGACCCTCGTGAGCCTCTGTGATGGTGCACCCAATAAAGCATCTGACCATCACCTGTCAGATCTCCTATTCTGGGACCACCTAGTGGGCAGCTTGGACAGTCTGCAGGGAAAGGACTGGAGTGGATTGGGCTTGATACACTGGGGCACTCAATTTAAACATTAACTGTTCAACACACTCAGTATTAAATTAGAAACTTTAAACAACAGAGTGACACAGAAGTGACAGAATATGGAGCCTGAAGTCACTGCTGTGTAACAACCATCATTAGACCTGAGCAAAAACCTCTCAACTGCCTGAGTAGTTGTAACATGAACCCACAAGAGGAGGAGCTCTCAGACCACTGATGAATTTGAGAATATTGAAAAATGAAAGTCCTTGACAGACTTAGTGTGTGAAAAGTCTGTGAAATGCAGATCTTAAATAAAAATATTTTATCATGAAACTAATATATATTCAACATTAAAGTTTAGTATCATTCTTAATAAACTGGTTTTAAATGGAGCTTTGAGTATTAAAACATTATGATTAACGTGACATTATCAGAGTTAGTGGATGTTTATTTATTATACTTTACTTTTTATATTGCACTGTTTTGCTTTCAGATATTTTTTCCCCCATAAATTTACAGAAATTACATTTAAGTCATCAAAACTCAAAGATACAATAACACAGCTTCATTGGGAAATGTTTTTTTGTGATGCTATAATGTTCTGCTGTTTTACTTTACAAATTTTGGTGGTATGTGTTCATGTAAATGTGAATATTTTCATTTGCCATGCATGTAATAGATTATTAAGAAATAATAATAAAAAAACCCCATTAAAATCTAGATTTGTGTTGTAAATAACAATTTTCTTTTAATAATGCCCAAACTATTTTTTTACTGTTAGTACTACAGTGAGACCATAAGGTGATCCTTAAAAAAAGAGACAGTGAATTTTGGAATTAATATTAGATTCTACAGTTAATGTTACTTAGTGACATAAGAATCAATAGAAATATATGGTATAATTTTTCTGTTACTTCCACCTAGTGGTATGGTTATGCAAATCTTAAGGCTATGCAGTTTGTATCTTCTCCCTCTGCTTGTTGTAAAGATTTTTGTTTCCTGTTTAAATAAATGTATGAAAGTTGGTCATCTCATGAAGGGAGGGGAAAAATATCTCACATTGTTTGTGCATCACTAATGTCAGTCTGAACTATTTAACATACAATGTGTTATGTAAAAATTGCAATGACATAGTTTTTGTTTGCCTGTGAGGTGGAGGAGCTGATGCAAACAACGACCTATATGAAACTATGATGGTTGAATATGTGATAAAGAATATAAGGCAGGCAATACATGATTAACCGCCACTGTAGATAAGAGATCACATGAGAATTCAAAGCCACCTGAGGAATTGTACCGTAAATAAAACAATATTATCAAAAAAGCATACAGTCTCGGTGTTGACAAGGCAGAGTCATGGCAAATTAATCTCAACAATTTACTTAACAAATCAGATCAAAAATAAGACCCGAGTTGCAACAAAAAGAAAAGTTAATCCACAGTTAATACCACCAAGGCAATGACAATGTGCCACACACCAACAGTTTGATGCTGAGTCAAGCAAAGTCACAGCCATTCAATCTGAGACACACTTATGTCTGTGGTGTGCTGTCAAATACTGTACGTTTGTGTGTTCAGTAGAAATAAAGAATAACCGTGAGCAGAAAAAATAATGAGTGTATGCAAAAAATGATGAAGTACAGGTAGAGCACAGTGGCCAGCACTAGTATCAGTATACGATACAATGTTATGAAAGTAGTGTGTGAATGACTGTCTTAACACACTGTCAGTTTTAATATGTAAATATTCTATTTTTTAAAATTACAAACATAATATAATAAAATCATAGAACACTGGAAAATTGTACATATTTATTTTCTATTTTATTTGTTTTCTTACTTTATTAAACAGCAGTATTTTTTAATACGGAGGAGGAGTCAATGCAAAACTCCTATATTCAATAACTTTATAAGTGTTCAAGATTACAAGTTAGGGACCCAACCTCATATACCCACTGTAGATTGGACAAAAACAACTGACTCTTACAATGACCGGACCTGTTCATTTAGTTGTTTTCCTGATTCAGTTTTTTTTCTTGGCTGGTAAGGACTTTTTTTAAAACAACTGATATAACTGATATAAAAAAAACCCTGATTAAACTAATGAATGGTTAATATTTCTGTAGGTACTGATGGTCAAACACTGACTGAGTCTGAATCCGTGATTAAAAGGCCTGGAGACTCCCACAGACTGACCTGTACATACTCAGGGTTCAGCAGTGATATATATGCTGCTTGGATTAGACAGGCTGCTGGAAAAAGACCGGAATGGATTGCTTATATCGACCCTGGCAGTAGCAGCATCTACTATTCTCAGTCATTCAGAGGCCGGTTTACCATCTCCAGAGACAACAGCAGAAAGCAGGTGTATCTGCAGATGAACAGCTTGACAACCGAGGATTCAGCTGTTTATTATTGTGCCAAAGAGTCACAGTGACACAAGAGGAAGAAACTCTGTACAAAAACTCAGCACATTAAGCCAAGTCATAATTTGCTTTCTGCCATTAACAATTTCATCATGAAACAATAAAACAGCTTCTTTAATCAAACATTTTAAAAATGCCATAAATAATTTGGGTTCATGTTTTTTATTATTTATTTATTCATTTTACACACTCATATAAAAATCCGGTAGGACTGGTTGGCGCTAAACAGCAGTGTGATCTGGTGCCTTCCCTTGCTAAGCCCCTCCCACACACTTCAGAGGAGATGCTAGGTGGTATTTCTGCAATACAGTAGCCACTGAATTAGTTGTGTTCAAATTTGAATTAAATTGTTTCATTTTAATTTATTTTTCATTTGTTCCCTTTTCTCTTAATCCTGTGAAGTCTCTCACTGTTACAGTCATCAAACCTGTAGTTTACTCAGTGCTCAGGTGCCGTACTTGCAACTTATCTCAAGTTATTATGGACAACAAGCCTTTCCTTCACTGTTTCACCACCTGCTGCTTTCAGGTTTAACTTTTGTTCAAAAATACTAAGGGGGCAACAGAAAATCTCACTTCAAACAAATCCCACCTGAGTGGGATTTGTTAGAAGTGAAAGCATCTAATACAAGGCACTGCTTTCACTTCATATTTGTTTGAAGGATGTGGTTTTTAGAGACTTTTGTAACTGGAATCATCAAATACACAAAAACATTTTAAATATCACATTTTTATTTGTTTATTCACAGGGGATATAAAATGATAAAAAACTGTACATGGACATACGTAACTAAAAAAATCATGATTAATAACTGAACTTTAACAGCTGCTTTGCTGAATTAAAATGGGTATTAACTTAATCAAACCTGCAACAGTTATATTGTTTTATTTAAAAAAAAAAAAAGCTGTAAAAAATAAAAATACATAAAAACAGTGCCAACTTATGATCTACTAATTTGTTAGGAAACATGTCATTTTTTTATTTACAGCACATGAAATCTCAGTAATACACTTTCAAATATTATTAAACTTCTACTTAAAAATCATGTAATGAACTTTAGAAATGGTTTTGTTTTCTTACTTTCAAAGAATCAATGCAATGTTCCTGAAATGAGCACACTATCAGCAAAACACTATATGTGTAAGCAGCCTACTGTTTAGTCGAAGGCATAAATATTACATATGAAATAATTTATCATGCTTTTGATTGATTTATATTTTATTTATATTACTTTTTACAGCAAATATCAGCATCACTGGAAAATAAACTTGCAGCAATTATATTTTTGCAATAAAACATTGAAAATGATTAACATATTAGAAAGAATCATATTTAATTCATTACTTAAATGTCCAGCATTAACATATTTAACATTTAGCATTTAAAATTGCGTATTTGGATTTCTAAAAATAGGTTATGCCCCTCTGGCTTTACCAGCATGTAAACAACAAACCACACTGCTGTGCCTGCAAACCTATTACTTCCAATTGCTTCTGTGTGTCTTGTAATGATCAATGGCAGTAAGCAGGTGTAAATACTAAATTGCTTTACAATTATAGACAAAATATAATAAAATCATAGAAAACTGTCAAACTGTACATGTTCATTTTCTAGTTTATCACTTTGTTAAACAGCAGTATTTTTTGCTAGGGAGGAGGAGTCAATGCAAACACCAATTATTCTGTAACTTTATAAGTGTTCAAGAGTAAGAATCAGGGACCCAACCTCATATAGACACTGCAAACTGGCAAAGACAACTGACTTCAACAATGATCAGATCAGTTATTTTACAGATTCTGTTTTGTTTCTTGGCTGGTAAGGACATACATTTTTTGTTAACAAATTAAAAGATACGAAGAAATGTGATAACTAATGAGCTATTAACATTTCTGTAGGTACTGAGGGTCAAACACTGACTGAGTCTGAATCAGTGGTTAAAAGGCCCGGAGACTCCCACAAACTGACCTGTACGTACTCAGGGTTCAGTTATGATATTACTGTAGCTTGGATCAGACAGGCTGCTGGAAAAGGACTGGAATGGATTGCTTGGATCAATAGTGGCAGTAGCAAGTACTACTCTCAGTCAGTCCAAGGCCGGTTCACCATCTCCAGAGACAACAGCAGAAAGCAGGTGTATCTGCACATGAACAGCTTGACAACTGAGGATTCAGCTATTTATTATTGTGCTCGAGAGCCACAGTGACACAAGAGGAAGAAACGCTGTACAAAAACTCAGCACATCAAGCTAAATCTAAATTTACCTTCAGTTTCTCTTCCCCAAAGGGGAACCAGCATTGATTTTTGTCCATATGTATATGTATGCTAAATCACTTTTTTCTTCACATGCTGATCTGGTGCCAGGACAAACAGATCAGACCTCAGGCTCAGTTATCTCTGTCCCATCTCCCTGTACGCACAGTCCTGATCAGCTCTACTGATATTTGAAGAAGGAGGTGAGTCAAAAACATTTTGTCTAAAAGTGTCTAATTGCAGGCTAATTGCCCTTGGGAAAGGTATTTTTGTTCTATACATTATTTACCCCATTTTATATACAGAATGTGAATTTAAATTTTCCTCCAGACAAAAATCAATGTTTAAACACACACACACACACACGCGCGCGCGCACACACACACACACACACACACACACACACACACACACACACACACACATATGTATGTTTGCCTGGCAGCACCCCTGCTCTTCAGTGCCTGAAGAATTACAGGAAGTCACCAGAGGAGGAGCCCTCAGACCACAGATGATTACAGTACCAGGCCACTAACACAAACAGTGTCTGTTGTATGCCACTCTGTAGCACTAGTTTTAATTTGAGTGGTAATAAAATAGTACTAACTGAATTATAATTTAAGGTACAGTATAAAATTCAACTTCAATAGCTCAAAGCTCAATTGTTGACAAAATTTAAAAAAAACTACTTTAATATGTAATTAAGTCCTAGTAACATGTGACATGTATATTTGAAGCATTTGAACTAAGGTTCAACTTAAAAATCATCCTGTAACTGAGTTTAGAATTGGTTTTATTTCTATTTTTGGAAAGAAATCAATGCAGTGTTCATGAAATAAATGTATTATCTCCATTATCTCCATAGTTTACTGTTTAGTAAAAGATAATGCATTTTGATTTAATATTAGATTTCACAGTTAAGGATACTTTGTCACATTCTTACTCTCTCCCAATAATATTCTGATACAAACCTTCAGGCTCTGCAGTCTTTTTTCTGGGTTTTTATCTGCCTTCAGAAAAGATGCTGAGTTAACGGTGTCTAAGGCACTGTCTCAGAACAGATCCTTCATCAAAAGATGTATAAATATAGATCTATGCAAGGTGGTAAGCTAGTGAATTGAGGGGAAAAAAATAATACATAATTTTTGTGCATTTTTAATGTTAGCCTGGATGATTAAAGATAATTAAAAATTGTGTTCTGTTTTGAGGAGGGGCAGATGCAAACTATGTTCTCTAACATGTTTAAGTAGATGTACAATATGACTACATGATTAGCCACCCGTGTACACAGAGCAGAGACAAATGGCTTTAACAATGAATCATCGTAATTTTATGGTTGTTTTTCTCACCCTTTCAATTTGCTGGGCTGGTAAGGACAGCACAGTCCTTTTACATTATTGTAATAGAACAATACAGAAGTTAATTGTTTCTGTTTGTCTGTAGGTATCAAGGGTCAAACACTGACTCAGTCTGAGCCAGTAGTAAAAAATCCTGGAGAATCCCACAGACTGACCTGTAGCTTGGATCAGACAGGCTGCTGGAAAAGGACTGGAGTGGATTGCTTGGATCTACGATACTGGTAGCAGCACCTACTACTCTGAGTCAGTCAGAGGCCGGTTTACCATCTCCAGAGACAACAGCAAACAGCAGGTGTATCTGCAGATGAACAGCTTGACAACTGAGGATTCTGCTGTTTATTATTGTGCTCGATACTCACAGTGACACAAGAGGAAGAAAAGCTGTACAAAAACTTAACGCATCAAACTAAATCTAAATTTCAATCATCAGCAGAAGAAAGTGATATGTTAGGGTTAGTGTTTATCAGCCCCAGTGTATGTTCTCTGTGAGTCTCACTGAGGCAGACACACTCACATTATGGACACTACACATTAACTGTTACTGTCATTTATTTATTCGACCAGGACATCTTTTCCTCAAAGGGTGAAAACTGTGATCAATGACCACAGCCAGCCTCTATGACGTGCAGCCAGGTCTTCTGTCCATCACCTGCAGTGTCAGACACCTGAAGTGTGTCTTCTTCTGTGACACATAAAGGACAAATGTTGTACAGAAACCCAGTGCATGAAACTAAGTCAATATCTGCTTTCTGCATTTCAGTTTTCAGTAATTAAGTAAATTTCATCATCACTGATTATTAATCTGTTTCTGAATTAAGGCAAAATAAAACAGAGAAAACAATATGTTGTTTATCAAACTGTCCAACTTTAAACCAGAGGACTCTTCTGTGCACAGTATTACTGTGTCTGATACACACATTGGTACGAGGAAATGTTGAAGCGATACAAAAACTCAATCGATTCCTTTGTTGTGTAAATACCACCAAGTGGTAGTACAGCTCTAAATATGAATGTACAAATGCAGACTAAGAGGGAGCAGCTGCTGTTGTGGTTTGTGGTCTTCTGTTCCTTATTGTCAATAAAATGTTATTTTCTTTTAATACGCGTACACGTGCACACATCAACAGCTCATCATGTAGTTTATGAATTCTTGTTTCCATCACTGTGAGCTTTAAAGGTGTCATAATGCTCCTGTTACTGACGTTCAACAGCAGGTTTTAAATGATAAATGATTGTTTATGCACTCAATGCTTAATACCATTGTCTTGCAGGAATTCAGGGTTCAGGAGTCTCTGATTCTCTGCTCTGCCTGTGTTGATCTTCCCTGTTTGCTCTGTTTTTAATGCTGCCTATAACAGTCCTGGATACTCAAAAGAGTCAAAAGAGATTCTGAATCTCAAGAGTTTCTTTTCCTGGTTAATATCCTGGTAAAAAATTATTTCTGAGGAGAATAAGCAGACAAGTCACCACCACCCAGTGTGAATGTCATAGCTACCCTAAAGTAAAAATAATGGTACTTAGAATAATATATATATTTTTAATGTTGTTAATTACTGATCTTATCTATGCTTTTTTTAAATTGTTTTTTTATTTAAAGATCAGTAGATATTTATTTCCTGAAATGAAAAAAAAATACTTTTATTGGTTGACTGTTAAGCTTGATTAATTTCTGACACAGAAGTCATGTGTACCAGCTATTTCTCAAAAACAGGTTTTTGAAAGATTTATAAAATGTTTGTTATGACAAGTGGTGTAATAAATATTTTAAGCACTCTAGTATTGCTTTCTTTATATTGATAGCCTGAATACTTGCTGAATGCTAAATTTCTGTGACCCGGAGTGTGGTTCTCTTTGAGGAGGAACACATGCAAAATTATATCCTCCATCTTTGAATATGTGTCACAGGATAAAAAACATGGACTACATGATTGAATCACACCAATGTGGACTGGGCAGAGACAAATGGCTCATACAATGAACCATCCAGCGTTGAAGGCTGTTATTCTTGTCCTGTCAGTTTACTGGGTTGGTAAGGACTGAAGTATTTGTTTTACAAACATTATGACTGGATGAAAAATTATATGCTTGAAATACAAAGGCTAATTATGTTTTTATCTGCAGGTACTGAGGGTCAAACATTGACTGAGTCTGAATCAGTGGTTAAACAGCCTGGACAATCCCACAGACTGACCTGTACATACTCAGGGTTCAGTAGTGATATTCATACTGCTTGGATCAGACAGGCTACTGGAAAAGGACTAGAATGGATTGCTTGGATCCAGTATAATGGTGGTAGCACCCGCTACTCTCAGTCATTCAGAGGCCGGTTTACCATTTCCAGAGACAACAGCAGAAAGCAGGTGTATCTGCAGATGAACAGCTTGACGACTGAGGATTCAGCTGTTTATTATTGTGCTCGAGAACCACACAGTGACACAAGAGGAAGAATCTTTGTACAAAAACTCAGCACATCACCAAAGGGAACGATTTACTTTCTGCTGTTCACATTTATAGTAATGAACTGCAAGTCAACATCATTAACACAAGAAGAAACAACAAAGGCACAAGGATCTCCAAAATATTTAACAATATCTGTTGGGATTAGTCATCAATTTGATAATCTATTTCAAAAATGTACTATAAATTGCACTCACCATCTTGTTTAGTTTTCAGGCCAAATATATTAATCTTTAATAGTATCTTTTTTAAAGATACACTTGTTTATCATTACTTATTGCAGCCTGCAGGGAAAGGACAGGTATGGATCTGAATATAATCCTGGTGATTCATTCAGCAAAGATTCAGTAAAGAATAAGTTTAGTATCAACTTAGACATTAACTTGACTGCAAGTGGACAGATCGTGCAGGCAGAAGACACTGCTGTGTATTACTGTGGAAGAGAACCACAGCATCAAAACATCCACAGAGTTGAACAAGAACCCCTCAGTGCCTAAACAGTTATAACATGAAGCCACCAGAGGAGGAGCCCTCAGACCACTGATGAATTTAAGATATTACATAATTCAAAAAAGTGATTTACAATGTGAGTTAAAATGCTAGAAGAAAACATTAAAATATGTGAGTCAGTAAATATTCCTTTATTGTATTTCACTTTGACATCTACAAACTAAAACTCTGCACAGATACTTTGGGGCTACTGTGTTTACCTCAGATTGTTATTAAATAAGCAAACATCAGAATTTGTCTGAGGGTGTTTTTATTGTTGTTTTTGTTGTTGTTTTTTGGTAGCTGTCAAAAGGCCCAGTTTAATAAAAAAAACTATTTTAACTGACTTGGCACTGTATAAAAAACAAGTTAAATAATATAGTAAATATTATAATTTCTTTTTTTATTCAGTCAGAAGCTAACTTCCACCTAGGCTAATATAAATAGAATATATTTATATTATAATATTTTATTAATATAAATAAAATATGTACATTTACGGAAGAACGGAAACTTCCAGAAGATTTTATTTCCACCTGATTTTTTGGGGGGATAATGCTTAGTTTTAGTTTAGATTCATTGGTTTTAGTTTTTTTTTTGTTTTTTTCTTATTATTGTATGGAGGACATATGTCAAAGGCAAAGGAAAACCAGTGTAGGAGTTAATACTACTTGGCTAAAATTATTGACATTTTAATAATTTTATTGCACTTTTAATTTTACACCCTGTCTTGGTTGTGATGATCCATTTATAAGCAGTATGTTTCTCACTGTTATGTTGTCATGTTATATTACAGTTCAAACAAGTGTGTATCACATGCCTGTAGTGTGACGTGCAAGTCTAGTTTTCTAATTATGTAATATTGAGAAAATATAGATGTTTGTTTAAAGAACTGCATTTGTGCTTTTAATTTTTTAGATATTTCTTGTTGAATTTTACAGATTTACAAAATGCATGTATCATTGACAGTCATTGAGAGCAGTTTAACCAGTGAATATTTATAAGACTAATTTGATTAAATGACAAAAAAAACCTAATATGCAAACATGTTCAAAAGCAGTTTAGCAGATATAACTGAATAAACAATTATCAAAATGAAATTATTATGTCAGTTTTACATGAGGTGACTGAAAGGATTTATATAAAACGGTTTAAATGTAAACATAAACACTGTGTGTTAAATTAAGATGAGATAAATGTAAAGATTTCAGGAAATAAAAATATAAAAATATTTTTAACATCAAAATGTACCGTTTTAACACAGAATATATAACATAAATTTATTGCATGTAACAAATGTACAGATTTTTTCATGTTCTTGATGACTTTATAACAGAGGATTTTATTGTTTGTTACAGAGATTACATTTAACTCATCAACATACTGAAAGACTAAATAAAGCTGCTTCATTGGGAAACTGTTTTGGTAAAATTGTTTTTGAATGAAAAAAACATCAAACTTTATGTTTGTGTTTTAAATAATATTTTTATTTTAATTATTTCAGTTTTTTATTGTTAATACTGATTGCCACAGTGTTATCTCTTATAATCTGTCAGCTTCCATCTACATGCAAAGCAAACTTCCTGACAGTCGACTATAAAAACTTGAAATCATGCCGCCAGTTAAAGCAGAAAAAGAGAAGTTCGCATCAGATTATCTTGAGTACCAAAATGTTCTCTGTAGCTCTGCTGCTCCTGCTGGCTGCTGGATCCTGTGAGTCTGACTGGAAAAAACCACTGACACTATGATCACAGTATACTGACTTGCTGTTACATAAAACATGTTTTTTCACAGGTGTGAAGTGTGAACAGCTGACACAGCCAGAGTTTGTGACTGTGCAGCCAGGTCAGCGCCTGACCATCACCTGTCAGGTCTCTTATTCTCTGAGCTACTATCGGACAGCTTGGATCAGACAGCCTGCAGGGAAAGGACTGGAGTGGATTGGAAGTGTACGTGATGGATACAACACATATTACAAAGATTCACTAAAGAACAAGTTCACCATCAACTTAGACACTTCAAGCAAGACAGTGACTCTAAATGGACAAAATATGCAGGCTGAAGACGCTGCTGTGTATTACTGTGCCAGAGAGTCACAGTAGCAGAAACCATCAGCAGGCCTGAACAAAAACTCTTCAATGTCTGATTAGTTGTAACATGAAGCCACCAGAGGAGGAGCCCTTAAACCATTTATGGTTTAGGAGTGGTTAAATAAGAAAAGGCTTGTATACTTTCTATAACAATGAAAAAATAAAATAAAATAAAAATAAAATTAAAAAAAAATAAAGAAAATATGAAAATACAATAATTTTATTCAAAGACATAAAAAAAATTCTGATATATGCTACACCCATAACTTAACTTGATAAGCCTAAGTTTAATCAAACTCACTTGTGCCCAACATAAAGACATAACATAAACAACTATAATGCAAGTTTTTAATGAAATGTCTTCAAATTAGAACTTAAGATTTAGTTTGGTTGTTATAACTTCAATGAAGTTTGAGTTTATAAAGCTTCATAGATGTCACTGAAAGAAAAAAGTGTGCATGCTTCAAAGCCTCTTATTCTATATTATTAGACTTTACGAAATTAACAAACTAAAAAGTGTAGTGCTTAATATTCGCAGTGTAAGAGCACATATTCAAGTGTTCACAAATTATAGCAAATGTTTACAGTAGAAGAATAAGATGAACACATACGCAGACATGCTGCAGTTCATGAATTCCTGCAAAAAATGCAACATGATAAAAAGTATGAGTGCTATTGACAATTTTGCATGAGCTAAGGTGTGGTTCTCTAACAGATGGAGGAACTGATACAAGGTTCACTTTTCCCTAATTAGATGTTTGTTCATAGGTACTGTTAAATCCTAGTTGAGTGTGAACCAGTGGTCAAAAGGCCTGAAGAATCCCAGAGACTGATGGGTATAAAGTGAGAGTTTGACAGTCATTACTGGAACCCTTGAATCAGACATGCTGCTGGAAAGGTAGTGCACTGCTACTCTGATTGAAAAGAATATTACTCTCAGCATTTGCAATCTTCACAGACAGCAACTGATTCTGCTAAAGAATAATTAAAGATTGAAATGTCTGTGAAGCACAGTAACTGAAGTATAAATTTATGTATCTGCTGTCAGTAAAATAATTTTGTAAAGGTAGGTGGGAGGAAAGAGGGAGAAACACATATTGTAAACTCAGTCTCACTGTCTTGTTAATTGTTCATTTTAATCATTAGAAAATTCTGCACTGTAATCATATACAGTAAATATGATTTACTGATAAATGTGATTTATACATTTTCCAACTTTTGCGTAGTAGGAGGAGCCAATGCAAAACTGATATGGCCAATGCCTTCAAATGTTCATCTGCAGAGTAAAAGTCACAGACTGCAGAGTGGACACCAACAATGACTTTTACAATGATCAGACCAAACTGTTTAGTTGTTTCTCTCATTCTGTTTTCTACATTGGTTGGTAAGGATACATAAATCTGTTGGACAAACAAACATTTCGTTTAATGAAAATGTGATCACAATAATGTGTTATTAATATTTTTGTAGGTACTGAGGGTCAAACACTGACAGAGTCTGAATCCGTGGTTAAAAGGCCTGGAGACTCCCACAAACTGACCTGTACATACTCAGGGTTCAGCAGTGATATTTATGCTCACTGGATTAGACAGGCTGCTGGAAAAAGACCGGAATGGATTGCTTATATCAACCCTAGCAGTGGTAGCATCTACTCTGAGTCATTCAGCGGCAGATTTACCATCTCCAGAGACAACAGCAGAAAGCAGGTGTATCTGCAGATGAACAGCTTGACAACTGAGGATTCTGCTGTTTATTATTGTGCTCGACACACACAGTGACACAAGAGGAAGAAACTGTACAAAAACTCACCACATTAAAATTATATTTAGACAAATTACCTGCAGTTAAATGTAATTGACCGACTGATATAAAGAACAAAAAATGGAAAGTTTAATTTATGCTTGTATCCTAAGCAGATTTTATTTTGATGTACTTTGTTCGTCCTCACAGTCAAATTAACCATAATCATAAACTCTGATGCTTTACAAAAACTTGACAAAACCCTAAAGTATGAAAAGATCAGCATTTAGAAAACATTAAACAGACAGACACACATGAAAGAAAGTATGTTGGAGTTTTCAGTTTCTGACTTTCTGGTTTCCAAAAACAAATTCTTCAACATAATGTACTTTTCTAAATGAGTATCAAGTAGGATTTTACCATAAAAGAAAAACATAAAAGAATTAAAAAAATAAAATAAAATGTGTAACTATAGGGGATAAGACTGTTTTACCGGAACACAATTGCTGGCCTGGGGCAATGGCCTGGAGAACATCCAGAATGAACTTGTACATGCTCTGGACTCAGCAGCTACAATGCATCTTATATGACATATTTTCTCAAACATTTCTTTCCCAATCATTTTAACTTTTACTTGTTAAACAAAAGAGAAATTAAAATCCAAAAAAACCCCATCATACCAACAGAAGAACAGAAAATTGAAAGAAAAACATTAAAAATAAAATAAAATAAAATAAAATAAAAAATAAAAGAATAAAAGGGGAGGGGGGGTGCTTAAATCCTATGCCTACCTTAAAAAAAAGAGAGAGGAAAAAAAGAGTAAATTTCAAATTATTTTCAATCTAGTCGCAGGGTGGGTAAATTGCATTGTACTAAGGAAAAAATTTGAGATATTCCACAAAGGGTGTCCACTTGTGGATAAATTTTGCAGAACTACCTTTCACTGTGAGTGAGATCTTCTCCACCCTCAAGAATGTCCGGACAGTATTAAGCCATTGCAATGCAGATGGAGGCGTGGGAGATTTCCAAAGTAGAATACAGCGTCTAGTGTGAGATTATCATATTATCTTATGCCATGTTATACCCCTAATTAAAGATTGTGAAATTATTATGTAGTTTTAGTTTGCATTATTCTCCTGAATTAGAAGAAGGTGATAACTATTACATTTGTTAAACTGATTTGTATGACATTAGACTGCTGATTTATTGTGAATGGATGATATTGTTTTATGATGCACTATACTGCTGAGTTAAGAAGAGAATATTGTGTGCAGAGAGTCAGGGCCTTTCTGTTCTGATAGCAGAAAAACAAGGAGCCGAGGTCATAACCTAGGCGCCATGTGAGAGGAAGAATGTGAACGTTTAGGTTTTTACGACTAGGTGGGGGCCACTAGAGGCTATAAGAGCTTGAGTAACCCTCCACCAGTTGGAGATTTGCTGTGACCCTCTGCATGCATGTCTCCCCATCTGGATGGTTTATGCTCATAAAGTGCTGAATTGTATGGAAATAAATAATTGTTGATTGAGCATTTATACACCGAGTATTGCCCTTCCTTCAGCCCAAAGATTAAAAGAATTGGGAGATTTTAACACTAGCAAGAAGGGAGCAAAAGGCCAAGATCTCATTTTGCTGGGGAGTTATATTAAGAGGGGTCTTTGGAACTCCAAAAATGGCTATTAGAGGGTCTTCTCTGATCTGAATTCCAAAAACCCCCGAAAGTACAGAAAAGAAATCACTCCAAAATTTGTTCAAACTCGGACAGAAAAAAAAACATATGGCTTAGATTGCAAGGGGAGGTGTGACATCTGTCACATTGGTCTATAATTGAAGGAAAGATTTTAGATAAACGGGATTTTGAGAAATGGACTCTGTTTATCACTTTAAACTGTATAAGCTGTAGCCTAGCACATGGTGTACTTGAACGCATGATGAGATTCACCTTATCCCACCATGATTCAAACAGTTCAACACCTAATTCACGCTCCCAGGCTGTTCTGATTTTACCTGATGAGTCAGATTCGGTCGTCATAAGCATACAATATATATTTGATAGAGGTGATTTTTGAGTAGGCCTAACAAGCAGAAGGTCAACCCATGGAGGATCAGCAGGGAGAATTGGGAAATTTGGAAACAGTGATGAGACACAGTGTCTAATTTGGAAATAGAGAAACAAGTGAGAAGGAGGTAGGTTAAATTTTGAGGATAGCTCTGAGAAACTAAGAAAGACATCATCTTTGTAAAGGGCTCTCATGGTTTTTATGCCTCTTTCGTGCCAAGTCAAATAGGTGGCGCTGGTAGTGGCAGGGGAAAATAGATGATTCCTTAAAATTGGTAATCTGGTAGAGGGGGGTATGAATTTAAAATGCGACCTGAACTGAAACCATATCTTAAGTGTAGAGAGCACTACGGGATTTGAAGCAACAGAAGTTGTTTTAACAGGCAGTGATGAATAGACAAGGGAGGCGGGTGAAAAATATGGAGAAATTGATTGAATTTCAAGTTTACACCAAATCAGGTTAGGCGAATTTAGCCAGTAGGTCAGCTTATGAATATGCGAAGACCAATAGTACATTAAAAAAATTTGGTAGGGAAAGACCCCCATTAGAGGTAAACTGTTGTAATAAAGAGAGCCTCAGTCTAGGGGCTCTTCCATTCCACAAAAAAGAAGAAACCATCTGGTCCAGGGACTTAAAAAACTGTTTGGGCAAAAATAGGGGGATACACTGACATAGAAAGAGAAATCTGGGTAGCACATTCATTTTGATAATATTAATCCTGCCAATTAGTGACAGTGGGAGGGAGTTCCACCTCTGGAAATCTAATGCAAATTGTGAGACCAGGGGGGCAAAATTCTCAGAAAACAGTAAAAGCAAAGTTCGTGTAATATTAATTCCCAAGTACCTAAACCCCGAGGGGCTGAGCTTAAAAGGAATGTCAGACTGCTCAAGTGTTAACGCTAAAGAGTTCACAGGGTAACATTCACTCTTGAGCAAATTAATTTTATAGCCAGAAAAAGAGCTGAATTTTTCCAAGACAGATAAAATTGGAGGAAGACTACATAAGGGGTCAGCTACATACAAAAGAAGGTCATCTGAGTACAGGGATACCTTAAGTTCAACACCTGCACGGATAATTCCATGAAAGGAAGAGAGGGATTTCAGAGCAACAGAAAGAGGTTATATGGCTAAAGCAAAGAGAAGGGGAGAAAGAGGACACCCTTGTCGAGTGCCACGGCATAGTGGAAAATAATCAGATCGAACTGAGTTGGTGATGACTCAAGCCTGAGGGGATGTATAAAGAAGTTTGATCCAAGACACAAACCTTTCTCCAAACCCAAACCTAGTCAGTACAGCAAAAAGATAATCCCATTCAACCCGATCAAAGGCCTTCTCTGCATCTAGAGAAATGATCACCTCAGGAGACCTGGGACAGTGAGCAGAAAAAATTGTACTTAGCACTGTACGTGTGTTAAAGAACAACTGACGGCCTTTGATAAACCCATTCTGTTCCTGTGAGATAATCTGTGGAAGAATGGCCTCAAGCCTAATTGCAAGTAGTTTTGCCAAAATCTTAAAATCTACATTTAGGAGAGACAGGGGCCTGTAGGACTCACAGGCTGTAGGGTCTTTGCCTTTCTTCAGTAAAACTGAAATAGATGCCTGCGTTAAAGTTGGGGGCAGCCGGCCATTTCACAGTGATTCATTATATACATCAAGAAGGAGAGGGGCTAGCTTGTCTTTAAATTTTTTGAAAAACTCAGACGGATTTCCGGCTGAGCCTGGGGCCTTACCGCTCTGCATACATTTGATTGAGCCAAAAATTTCATATTTTAATAGGAGCATCGAGCTTATCAGAAACTGATTTATTTACTGTGGAAAGGTCAGAATTCTGGAGGAAGGCAAGCATCTCATCTGAAACGGACTGTGATTAGGAGCTGTAGAGATTGCAGTAAAATCTCTTAAAAATCCCACTGATAGAGACAGGGTCAGAAACCAGATTGCCAGACTGGTCTTTAACTTGTGAAATTGTGCGAGAGCTGGCTCTACGTTTCAGTTGGTGTGCCAGAATTCTACTTGGCTTTTCACCATGCTCGTAGTAGGTAGCACGGGTTTCGAATCAAAAGGCGTTCCGCGTCAGCTGTTGTGAGGAGATCAAGTTCAGTCTGTAAATTCTGTCGTTGCTTCAATAACATCTGTGATGGATTAATGGCATTTTGGTTGTCTACGTCCTGAATTTTTGCTGAAATTTCTGCTACCTTGGCCCTGGAGTTTTTGTTAAGATTAGCTGAATAAGAAATAATCTGGCCACGCAGATATGCTTTCAGTGTTTCCCATAATAATGAGGAGGAGACTGAATCGCTTTTATTAAAGGCAAGAAAGTCATCAATTGCTGATAGAATGAACTGGTTGAATGAATCAGCAGATAATAGGAGAGTGTTGAACCTCCAAGAAGGGCAGGAGCGAGGTCTACCAGTGAAGTTTATATCAAGGCTTAGTGGAGCATGGTCTGATATAACAATTGGGTGGTATTCAGAAGATGTGACTTTATGCATCAGAGAACCATCAACAAAAAAATAATCTATACGGGAATAAGATTGGTGTACCTGAGAGAAAAAGGAAAACTTTTTTCTTTGTGGATTACGCGTCCTCCAAGGATCTACAAACCCATTCTGAGACATGAAATCAGAGATTGATTGGACATAGAGGACTGAGTAAAGACACGAGGTGAGGAGCAGTCTAGTGTCGGGTTTCTTACACAGTTCAAGTCCCCAGCAAGAATTAAGCAATGGGTGTCAAGAAAAGGAAGAGTGCTAAATAGATTGTTTGTAAAATCAGGGTTGTCAAAATTTGGAGCATAAATATTGACCAACAAAACAGGAGTATGAAATAGTCTACCAGCAATTATAAGAAATCTACCATTTTTATCCTCAATTGTTTTGGAAACTGTAAAATCAACCTTCTTACTAATTAAAATAGCTACTCCCCTGGCTTTAGAGTTAAAGGTTGAATGAAAGATCTCCCCAACCCATGAGTACCTGAGCTTGCAATGATGTGTATCTTGCAGATGTGTTTCTTGTAAAAATACTATATCTGGATTTAGACGCTTCAAGTGTGAAAATATTTTAGAACGCTTCACCGGGTTGTTAAGGCCTTTGACGTTCCAACTTAAAAATCTACTTTGTTCATACTTTATTGTTAAATGAACAATAATCACAAACACAGAAACTGTGTTTATGATTAAGTCTGGGAAGTCTGGGTTCAGGAGAGCGCGATTGTCCTGGAGGGACGTTTCTTGCCAGATACATGATGCAGCAGTGATGTGTCGTGTGCCTGGCGGGACTGTCGATTGAGGACATAGAAGATGTATACCTATTCGAAACCATGATAACAGGGTTCTTGCTGATCTGAGCTAACTCGGCCCTGGCTTATTGAAGATTAAAGAAGGTGTTTACGATGCAGACAGCGGGTTTACTGGACCAGTGCAGAAATGCTGCAGGACCAGATGCTGCTGTCTGCAGTGGCTTACTCTAACCCAAGTTCTGTATTTGAGGGAGGAGCTGATGCAAAACTGTTCTAGTTTACTTTTACTTAAGTGTTAGAGAGTTGAAGATGGAGAGTAAATCATTGATTTACCCACTGTAGACTGATCAGAGATAAATGGCTTTCATAATGTTCAGACTTCATATTTGGTTCACTTTTCTCACTCTTTTAATGAACTGGGCTGGTAAGGATCATAGGTTTACTTTCACTGATGAAAAGACAAATAAAATGCTTGCATCATTGTATCTAATGAGCTGTTTGTTTGTAGGTACTGAGAGTCAAACACTGACTGAGTCTGAATCAGTGATTAAAAGGCCTGGAGACTCCCACAGACTGACCTGTACATACTCAGGGTTTGGTGGCGATTACTGGAACGCTTGGATCAGAGAGGCTGCTGGAAAAGGACTGGAGTGGGTTGCTTTGATCAATACTGGCAGTAGCACCTACTACTCTCAGTTATTCAGAGGCCGGTTTACCATTTCCAGAGACAACAGCAGAAAGCAGGTGTATCTGCAGATGAACAGCTTGACAACTGAGGATTCTGCTGTTTATTATTGTGCTCGAGAGTCACAGTGACACAAGAGGAAGAAACTCTGTACAAAAACTGATCAGACTCAACACTGCTTGATTGCTGCTTGATTGCTTTCTGCTTGATTACAGAAAATACATTTAACTCAATCTATTGTCTCAATCTAGTGTCTTATTCCGTGCGCAGCTATTGGACCCACTGGCATGCCTCACTACAGCCCTTCACTCAGAAATAAATTCAGCATTTCCACCGACTCTTCCAGGAACACAGTGATTCTAAGTGGACAGAATGTGCAACCTGAAGACAGTGCTGTGTATTACTGTGACAGAGACTCACAGTGACACAAAACACTAGTGGACTTGAACAAAAACCATTCAGTGTCTAAACAGCTCTAACATTAACAAACCACAGGAGGAGCTCTTGGACCACTGATGCTTTCTAGTTCTCATCAGTGTTAAAGAAAGTAACTGGATATATGGCAGTGATAAGATGCACTACAAACAATATTAAAAAACATGCTTCAGTGAAGATGAGCATAGTACGTGATTTGATTGAAGACTTCAACCACCTTGAGACAAATATATTTTAATGCACTTCTATGTAGAAATAACTACAATCATTCATTAACCCTAGAACACTGTCGCTATAAATAGTAACACAATCACTAATGCCGGGTGATTTTTACCCGATATAATATAAACAATAAAAAGTAATCAAATATATCAAAATATGACAACACATGACAAATTACAGTGGTGTTCTTTTACTTTCAACTGTGCCATGTCTAACAAAATGAAAAAAAAAAACCTCCTAAAACAAAATAATGACTCTGGAAAGCTGGTCTTTGGTCCACCCATTCCTGGGAAATTTGAGACTTCCCTGGTGAAGGCACAGGCTCCTCGACACGCAAACAGCTGCAGGAGAGAGAAATCATGTAAATGTATTTGCTCGGGTGTAAATCACCCGGCGATAGTGTTCTAGGGTTAATCCAGACATGACTGGAACATCTGTGTGGCTGGTTGATTTGTGCTCTCTGTATGGTAGCCACTACTTGTTGATAATCTAATTTAAAATAGGGGATCAGAAGAAAAAAATGATGAACACTATATCCTTTCTGTGGGGAGGAGTTAATGCAAAACTTGGATGGTTTTAAAGAATACTCTTGTGACTGAAGTGTGAATGACAGGAGTGAACTCACAGTTTAACATAATGGACATATCGCTCAGACTGCTGATTATCCTACTGTTCTGGGGAGGTATAGTTTCAGGCATTTTGAGCTGAATTTCTTATAATGATTTTCCAACTCACAGCAGGTGACAGTTTTCTTGTTTGTTTTGACAGGTGTTGATGGTCAGACTCTGACAGAATCTGAACCAGTCATTAAAAGGCCTGGAGAGTCCCACAGACTGACCTGCACAGCCTCTGGATTCACATTTAGCAGCCATGATATGCACTGGGTCAGACAGACTCCTGGGAAAGTACTGGACTGGGTTGCCGAAGTTAGTACTGGTAGTAGCAAATACTACTCTCAGTCAGTCCAAGGCCGGTTTACAATCTCCAGAGACAACAGCAGACAACAGGTGTATCTGCAGATGAACAGCTTGAAGACTGAAGACTCTGCTGTTTATTACTGTGCTCGAGAGGCACAGTGATACAAGCAACAGCAATGCTGTACAAAAACTTAACACATTAAACTAAATCTAAATTTACTTTCAGCTTTTCTTACCCAAAGGTACAAAAATTACATTTAACTCATCAACACACACAAACATATCATCTGCTTCACTGGGAATTGTTTTTGGCATAAGTGTAAACATTTCTGTGTTTTCAACTGACTTGTTGTCAGTTTTTAACAAATAACAAACACATCAAACTTTATTTTGTATTTTGAATAATAATTTTCTTTTAATTATGCCAAAACTATTGTTTAGTACCAGTACTCATTGCCACAGGGTTGACAATTTTTTCTTATAATTTGTCAGCATCTTTCTGCATCCATAGAAACTTTCGTGACAGAGTCATATAACCACTAAGATCATGATCATCAGTTCATCAGTAGAATAAAGCGATACCTTAGGGTTAGTGTTATCAGCCTCAGTGTATGTTCTCACTGAGGCAGACACACTCACAATATTGCCGCTACACATTAACTGTTACTGTAACTCTATGACGTGCAGCCAGGTCTTCTGTCCATCACCTGCAGTGTCAGACACCTGAAGTGTGTCTTCTTCTACCGCCTGTCTCTAATTCCTAAACAATTTAGGCACGACTTTTATTAAACATCTTGAATTACAGCTGAAGGTCTGCATGCCAATCACATCTTGCTTGACTGATTTAACATCACTGGTGTATATGTAGCTTGACGACTGAGGATTCTGCTGTTTGGTTCTACACTCAGGACTTCCAATGACACATAAAGGACAAATGTTGTACAGAAACCCAGTGCATGAAACTAAGTCAATATCTGCTTTCTGCATTTCAGTTTTCAGAAAGTAATCAAATTTCATCATTGCTGTTTATTATTGTGTTTCTGAATTAAGGTAAGATAAAACGGAGAAAACAATATGTTGTTTATCACACTGTCCAACTTTAAGACAGGGGACTCTTTTATGTACAGTATTACTGTGTTAGATACACACATAGGTACGAGGAAATGTTGAAGCGATACAAAAACTCAAGACTAATTTTTTAAAGATTTATAAAATTTTTATGACAAGTGCTGTAATAAATCTTTTAAGCACTGTAGTTTTGATTTCGTTATAATGATAGCCTGAATACTTGCTGAATGCTAAATTTCTGTGACCTGGAGTGTGGTTCTCTTTGAGGAGGAACAAATGCAAAAATATATCCTCCATCTTTGAATATGTGTCACAGGATAAAAAACAAGGACTATATGATTGAATCACACCAGTTGGACTGGGCAGAGACAAATGGCTCCTACAATGAACCATCCACGTTTGAAGGCTGTTTTTCTTATCCTGTCAGTTTACTGGGTTGGTAAGGACAAAAGTATTTCTTTTACAAACATTATGACTCGATGACAAATTATATGCTTGAAATACAAAGGCTAATTATGTTTTTATCTGCAGGTACTGAGGGTCAAACATTGACTGAGTCTGAATCAGTGGTTAAACAGCCTGGACAATCCCACAGACTGACCTGTCTATACTCAGGGTTCAGTGGTGATATTGATGCACATTGGATCAGACAGGCTACTGGAAAAGGACTAGAATGGATTGCTTATATCAACCCTGGCAGTAGCTACATCTCCTACTCTCAGTCATTCAGAGGCCGGTTCACCATCTCCAGAGACAACAGCAGAAAGCAGGTGTATCTGGAGATGAACAGCTTGACGACTGAGGATTCAGCTGTTTATTATTGTGCTCGAGAGCCACAGTGACACAAGAGGAAGAATCTTTGTACAAAAACTCAGCACATCACCAAAGGGAAATTTACTTTCTGCTGTTCACATTTATAGTAATGAACTGCAATTCAACATCATTAACACAAGACGACACAACAAAGGCACAAGGATCTGCAAAAAAATCCCAAAAGATATTATCTGTTGGGATTCGTAATCAATTTAATAATCTATTTCAAATATTTACTATAAATTGCACTCTCTTCTTTAGCTTTCAGACCACATGCATTAATCTTTAATGGTACCTTTTTTAAAGATGGACTTATTTATCATTACTTATTGCAGCCTGCAGGGAAAGGACTGGTATGGATCCGAATATAATCCTGGTGATTCATTCAGCAAAGATTTAGTAAAGAATAAGTTTTGCATCAACTTAGACTCTTACAGTAAAGCACTGACTGCAAGTGGACAGATTGTGCAGGCAGAAGACACTGCTGTGTATTACTGTGGAAGAGAACCACAGCATCAAAACATCCATAGAGTTGAACAAGAACCCCTCAGTGCCTAAACAGTTATAACATGAAGCCACCAGAGGAGGAGCCCTCAGACCACTGATGAATTTAAGTTATTACATTATTCAAGTGATTTTACCAAGGGCGTAGATTTGGCATGGACGGAAGGGACATGTCCCCACCAATATCCAGCGATTATTGAAATGTCCCCACCAATAATTTGATCTCTGCCAGTAAAGAAAAACAAACCCGATAGAAAGAAAAAAAACGATCTTTCAACGTCTCATTCACCCAGCGGTGCAGAAAGAGTTAAATTACGTTTGCTCCTACGTCATGTGACAAATGTGGCCAATTTGATTGGCTGTGCCTCTCAGGGAGCTCTGTTTAGTTTTAGCAGCGGCAAGCCTGCGCTGCAAGGACCTGCAGGGAGGAGAGGAGGATGGCAGCAAAAAGGAACAACATAGATATAAGAAAGTATTTTTTAAAGGAACCTGTAAGTCACTTAAAGTCAAGTTCACTCATAAAATGTGTCCATCATAATAACGTTACGGGCTATGCTAGGCTTTGGCCCACATCAGTCTAAAATTGTATGTAACCATGAATAACGTGTTTTGGAAACTAACTGCACACTAGGCAGCACTATTAGTTCTCTCAGTCTCAGAGCATCATTTCTAATTTTGATTGAAACTGTCAGAGAAAACGGAGCCTCGAGCAAGCCAGGATATTAGTTTACAGAGGCTGTTAAAATTATGTGTAACGGTAAAATGTTGGTGACACAATAATTTCATCCTAATGGCACTGACATATTCATAGGGTTCATTTTTGAGACAAAATATCATGAGGTAGTCATGATTTTGCAAATATTCCACCTTGTAGTGCAGTTTGCACAAATTGTTTTAAAAATGCACTCACCCTACAAAGTGACAGAAACACTGAAGCAGCTACACATTTTATTCTTATTGTCATGTATGTCCTATTTGTCAGGTGACAGAAGAACCAACACAAAGCTCAGAGAGTAATGGTGATACAAGGTCACAGGTGAAATTGGATGTTGACTTGATGGTTCATTACTGTATTTGAAGCACATGTGTGACTGCATGTATTTGGAGTGTCTCACTGTTATTTATCAGGTGACAGAGGCAGCTCTGCCATGTTGTAGCTCGGACAGAGGTGAAGAGGCGAGGTCACAGGTGACTGACTGATGATGTGGTGCTATAGATTAACTAGTATTTATTATCATGACAATTGTTAGGCTGCTGATGTAAATTGTTTCATTAGTGTACATTTGACAAAGAATCTGAATTGACATGTCTCACTTTTTATATGACACGAATCAATGTGTTATTTTATCAGGTGGCAATATGTCCTAGTGCAGTCAGAGGGGAAGAGCCAGGGCCAAAGGTGAGGCACATCAAGCACAGAATAATAATTTTAATCTGAGGATAAAACGCATGTACTGAGGCTGAAAGAAGCTTCAGTGCTCTCAGAAGACTAAAAACATGGCTAAGGTTAACAATGACTCAAATGAGATTAAACAATGCTGCTGTATGCCATGTCCACCAGGAGAGACTGGACAGTATAGATGTAAAACAAATATGCCAGCAGTTCATCTCAGTTAGCGAGAGGAGAAGGCATGTGTTTGGCTGGTTCACATAGTGGACATTGAGTTGTTGTGTGGGACACCTGTAGTCCATGTCTGTTGCTGTAACAGTCGTTCATGTTTAGAATAAAAAATCCCTGCTCACTGATTTGATAGTATAACTAAAATGTTGTATAATTTTGCTGAGAGATCTTTTACTTTGTGGTAATCTTAGATGAGTAGTTTTATGGACAAAAACCAGCAGGTCATTCAGTGCTAATGTAGCAGAGATGGTGTACTATAACTGAACTAATGTTGTTAAGTCCTTAAAGTCATATTCTTTTATTGTCATGACTGTATTTGACGCTGTTTTTATTTTTGTATGGTACCTGATTTATATGGAATATGGCTGAAGTAAACTAAAGTCTAAAATACTTAGTCATTTGTTTAATAGTAATTTAACATTATATAATTCACATATAAAACTATGAATTGTAATTTTAAATGGTTTAAAAGCATGTAGAATAGGATATGTAGGCAAGTATATTTCTCCTTTTTATCAAGAAGCAAAGACAAAAAGGGAAAAAAAAGAAACAGGGCAGGGTTCGGCGGTTGAATCATTCGTCCCCACCAATGCCAAAACCAAATCTACGCCCTTGGATTTTACAATGTGAGTTAAAATGCTAGAAGAATGATGACTGATGTAAAAATCAAGTCAGTAGATATTCCTTTATTGTATTTCACTTTGACATAAAACTCTGCACAGATACTTTGTAGCCACTGTGTTTACCTCAGATTGTTATTAAATAAGCAATCATCAGACTTTGTCTCAGGGTGTTTTTATTGTTGTTGTCTTTGTTGTATTTTTTTAGTAGCTGTCAGAAGGCAAAAAACCCCCAAAAAACTATCTTAACTGACTTGGCACTGTAAAAAAAATAAAAAACAGGTTAAATAATATAGTAAATAATATAATTTATTTTTTTATTCAGTCACAAGCTAACTTCCACCTAGGCTAATATAAATAAAATATATTTATATTATAATATTTTATTAATATAAATAGAATATATACATTTACGGAAGAAGAGAAACGTCTAGAAGATTCTTTTCACCAGTTTGTTTGTTTTTTGTTTTGTTTTTTTGATCATGTTCCTTTTTTCTTATTACTGTTTGGAGGACATATGTCAGAGGCAGAAGAAAATCTATGTAGGAGTTTTGACTACTTGGCTAAAAGTATTGACATTTTAATATTTTTATTGTTAGGCACTTTTACTGTTACACCCTTTCTTGGTTGTGATGATTCATTTATAAGCAGTATGTTTCTCACTGTTATGTTGTCATGTTATATTATAGTTCAAACAAGAATGTATCACATGCCTGTTGTGTGGAGTGGAGGTCTAGTTTTGTAATTGTGCAATATTGAGAAAATATAGATGCTTGTTTAAAGAAGTGTAACATTTTAGATATGTTTAGTAAAATTTTAAAGATTTACAAAATGCAAGTATCAGTGACAGTCATTGAGATCAGGTTAACCAGCAAATATTTATAAGAGTAATATGCAAGCATGTTAAAAAGCAGTTTATATAAGTGAATATCCAATTATCAAAATGAAATAATTATTTTGGTTTAACATAAGGTGACTAAAAGCATTCATATGAAAAAGTTTAAATGTAATCATAAACACTGTGTGTTAAATTAAGATGTGATAAATGTAAAGTTTTCAGGAACTAAAAATATAAAAATATTTTTACTATCAAAATTGTACCGTTTTAACACAGAATATATAACATAACTTTATTGCATGCAACCAATGTACATATTTTTTTCGTGTTCTTGATAACTTTATAGCAGAGGATTTTATTTATTATTATTGTGCTTGAGACTCACAGTGTCACAGGAGTGAGAAAAACCATTTTTTCACATAAGTTACAGACATTACATTCAACTCATCAACATAGTCAACGATTCAATAAAGCTGCTTCACTGGGAGATTGTTTTTTAAAATTGTTTTTGAATGAAAAACACATCAAACTTTATATTTGTGTTTTAAATAATATTGTTATTTTAATTAGTTTTTTTTATTGCAAATACTGATTGCCGCAGTGTGATCTCTTATAGCCAAATATAACACATTTCCTACATGTGGGACTAATAAAGGTTATCTTATCTTATCTTATAATCTGTCAGCATCCATCTATATGCAAAGCAAACTTCCTGACACTCTGCTATAAAGACTTGAAATCATGGTGCCAGTTAAAGCAGAAGAAAAGTTCTCATCAGATTATCTTGAATACCAAAATGTTCTCTGTGGCTCTGCTGCTCCTGCTGGCTGCTGGATCCTGTGAGTCTGACTGGAAAAATACACAAACAGTATGACCACACCATACTAACTGTTACTGTTACATAAAACAGGTTTTTTCCACAGGTGTGAAGTGTGAGCAGGTGACACAGCCAGCCTCTGTGATTGTGCAGCCAGGTCAGCATCTGACCATCACCTGTC
Organism: Pelmatolapia mariae; assembly: GCF_036321145.2. Classification (NCBI taxonomy): domain Eukaryota; kingdom Metazoa; phylum Chordata; class Actinopteri; order Cichliformes; family Cichlidae; genus Pelmatolapia; species Pelmatolapia mariae. The sequence goes on from NC_086230.1 coordinate 15,402,477, forward strand.
AGGTCTCTTATTCTCTGGGCAACTATCGGACAGCTTGGATCAGACAGCCTGCAGGGAAAGAACTGGAGTGGATTATAAGTGGAGGCAGTGGATATACCACATACTACAAAGATTCACTAAAGAATAAGTTCAGTATTAGCGCTGACTCTTCCAGCAAGACAGTGACTTTAAGTGGACAGAATGTGCAGGCTGAAGACACTGCTGTGTATTACTGTGCCAGAGAGTCACAGAAGCAGAAACCATCAGCAGGCCTGAACAAAAACTCTTCAGTGTCTGAATAGTTGTAACATGAAGCCACCAGAGGAGGAGCCCTTAGACTGTTTATGTTTTTGGAGTGGTTAAATAAGAAAAGGCTTGTATACTTTCTATAACAATGAAAATAAAAATAAAGAAAATATGAAAATTACAATAATTTTATTCAAAAACAATTAAAAAAATTCTGGTATATGCTACACCCATAACTTAACTTGCTATGCGTAAGATTAAATAAACTCACTTGTGCCCAACATAAAGACATAACATAAACGACTATAATGCAAGTTTTTAATGAAATGTCTTCAAATTAGAACTTAAGATTTAGGTTAGTTGTTATAACTTCAATGAAGTTTGAGTTTATAAAGCTCCATAGATGTCATTAAAATAAAAAAAAGTGTGCATGCTTCAAAGCCTCTTATTCTATATTATTCCATTTTATGAAATTAACAAACAAAAATGTGTGCTGCTTAATATTCGCAGTGTAAGAGCACATATTCAAGTGTTCACAAATTATAGCACAAGATTACAGTAGAAGAATAAGATGAACACACACATAAACCCAGACATGCTGCAGTTCATGAATTTCTACAAAAAATGGAACATGATGAAAATTAAGAGTGCTACTGACTATTTTGCATGAGCTAACGTGTGGTTCTCTAACAGATGAAGGAATTGATACAAGTTTCACTTTTCCCTAATTAGATATTTGTTCATAGGTACTGTTAAATCCTAACTGAGTTTGAACCAGTGGTCAAAAGGCTTGAAGAATCCCAGAGACTGATGGGTATAAAGTGAGAGTTTGACAGTCATTACTGGAACGCTTGAGTCAGACATGCTGCTGGAAAGGTAGTGCACTGCTACTCTGATTGAAACGAATACTACTCTCACCTTCATAGACAGCAGACAGAAATTCAGTCACACTGTCTTAATAATTGTTCATTTGAATCATTAGAAAATTCTGCATCGCAATCATATACAGTACACAGTCATATTACTGACAAATGTGATTTATACATTTTCCAGCTTCTGCTTCTCACTTTGTGAAAAAGAGGTATTTTTTTTGTTGAGTAGGAGGAGCCAATGCAAAACTGATATTGCCAATGCCTTCAAATGTTCATCTGCAGAGTAAAAGTCACAGACTGCAGAGTGTCCTGAAGACACTGTGTATGTGGCACTGTTACCAACCATCAACAGACACGCACAGATGCACAGTAAACATGAAACATATCCATTGACACAGGAAAAAAAAAACCAAACACAAAAAAATAAACACACCAAAAAATGATAATTAGATATTTTAGATTGTAGATATTTTAATTGCAGATGTCTGTTTCCGTCGTGTTTCAACTGTTTAATGGTGTTTTATTTTCTTTTGTCACCCCCTTTTTTAGGATATCACAATTCATGCCAGGTGCAATTTTCCAGTCAACTGGGGCACATTTCTTCATACATTAATCAAGCATGTACTTTCATGGACTGTCAGAAAAAAAAAAAAACATTTAACAGGAAAGGCAATTTTGGATAGTTAGATGATTTTTTTTTCCCCCAAAAAATGCAGTATTTTACAATGACCTGATTTTTAACATGAAAATAAACTTCTCAGTGATAGACATTGTTGGGGTACTTGTACCACACCCTCTTTATGATGTCTTTGTAGTTTACTACTGTTTTGATCACTTGCACTTTGTTTGAAACATCAGAGGCCTCATCTCCAGCCTCAGGAAGATGAATGAACTCACTTTTCTGGTTGTTTCATGTGTGTCCTGTGAGTTCTCCAGCTTCTTGCTGTGTTTTTATCCTCAAGAGTTGTTCAAGTAATTCCAGACGACATGCTTGCTGACCATATCATTCTTCCATGGCCCGTCTCTCCTTTTATGTCATCCGGTATTACAGGTCAGATGCTGGAGATGCTGAAGAGACTTTGAATCACTCCTGTAGATGATCTGGATTAACATTTAGTTGCTGCAACATGCACTGGATCAGACACCATTCAGCAAAAGCACTGGAATAGTTAGGGGCGTATTTATAAAGATGCCAGTGGAACTGCCTATTCTAGCAGAATAGGCAGAGAGGACGAACAGAAATCACCCGAGATAACAGCAACAGCCTGGTGTATCTGTGACAACCAAACCTAAAGCCAGAGGACTCTGAGGTGTATTACTGTACCAGATACACATAATAATCAAAGTAATCTGCCTGACTGTACACAAACTCCACAGAAAATGTATTTTACATTGACCTAAAGGTGGGACTGCAACAGTTGACTTTGTGTCGTGTTTCTCATGGCCATCCATCTAATGCACAGTACACACTGCAATAGCTGCACCCTACACCCATTTCTTAAGTTAAAATATTTAACACATAATCTTCATCCTTTAAAACTGGTTAATGAAGTAAAACAATATAATACATTCTTTTTTGCAGGAATGTGTAATAATTGTTTATTGTTATTTTTTTTCTTTGTGCTAAAGTTGTTTACACAGGGTTTATAGTTACATAAATGCCCGCTGAAGATAAACCATTAAAACATTTAAGTGCCACATCGTTTAACACAAACAATCAAGTATTATTATATTATTAATACACACAATCACCGTCACACACACTCAGACACACATTAAAAGCAGAGGTTGATGTTTTACAGGTCTCTGTTTTGTCAATGTATAAACAAATGTACTTCCACAACATAATAATTAAAAACAAACAGAGACACAAAAACAGTATTTTTCTTTCCAATAGGAGGAGTCAGTGTAAAACATTTCCGTCTCACCTCTACTTATGTGACTGCTTGGACACTGAGTTTACAGTTGAACAGGATGGACTGCAGGACAGGGCTGGTGCTTTTAACTATGTGCTGGGCAGGTGAGGAGTCTTACTGATCTTGATTTAATAGCATTTAATTTGTGTACTGACATATTTCACATGATGTTATCTTGCTTGTATTAACAGGTGCTGATGGCCAGGCTCTAGCAGACTCTGAATCAGTAATTAAAAGGCCTGGAGAATCTCACAGATTGACATATACAGCCTCTGGATTCACATTCAGTGGCTACTGGATGGCCTGGATGAGAGAGGCTCCTGGAAAAGGACTGGAGTGGATTGGTTTCAGTAGCCCTGATGGTACTAGCCAATACTACTCGCAGTCAGTTCAAGGCCGGTTCACCATCTCCAGAAACAACAACAGACAGCAGCTGTATCTGCAGATGAACAGTCTGAAAACTGAAGATTCTGCTGTTTATTATTGTGCTCGGGAGCCACAGTGACTGAAGTAGTTTAAGCAGCTGTACAAAATCCTACTAAACTTATTCTTTGACTAAATGCTTAGTGTTTATGTACATATTAGTGCTGTCAATAGAATAAATTAATCTCACAATTTTCTGTAATTAATTGCGATTAATTGCAGTTACTTGATCAATAGCCTGGTTGCAGTTATATTTTTTCAACTTTATATTTAAGCTTGTAACTGACATTTATGCAATGTAATGAAATAAATGCAGAATAAACACAAAGAATGTATGCTTAAATTCAAAGAGAATTTGAATAGTTTTCTTGAATCTTAGCACAGGTTCTCTCCTGTGAAATACAACTTTTTAAAAAACCTATATACTAATAGGTAAGTGTACACTAATATATAATATATATTAGTGCTGTCAAACAATTAAAATGTTCAATCAGATTCATCACAGGGATACTGTGGATTAATTTTGTTTAATCATGATTAAATATTATTCATTTTTATTCTTTATTAATCACATTTTATTTTGCAAGAGCAAACAGACTCAAGAAAAAAGGGAAAATATACGCAATTAACATGTTTATTTAACATCTTGAACATTCATGTTAACAAAAAACTCATTTATCCAAACATTTATCCACTCTCTCTCTGTCACTCTTTGGGAGGCACTTCAAGTCCTTGAAACGAGGAACCAAAGCTATCTAAAACGCGTGCTCTCAACCATATTAATAGGTCTGCAGTTTGTTGCAATCCACTTGGTAATTGTGTCAGTCAATATGTCCGAGGTAGTCTTACTGAGTCCCTGATGCTCCGTGAGTTTGTTGCAAGCTGGGTGACGCGTTAGCCGAAGTGCTAGCAGCATGCCCGACTAATGTATACTTTACGTCAATGTGATATTTTAAGCTGGAAGTGCTTTGGTGAAAAGAAAATTCCTTCTTGCACAATGTGCATAACACTTTATGTCGGTCGACTGTTCCATCTTGTTATTTTTTTAATACTCAAATTTCCCATCGAGAGGGCCAATGTGCGTTTATCATCTTCCATATTGATTTGATTGGTTCAGCTGCCCATCACTACCAGATCAACTGCCCATTTGTGCATGTGCAACGGTAACTCTACTTGGACAAACTGCCCGAAATGCATTGGCAGAAACATTTAAGGGATTTTGAGTCATTCTGCACTCCAGATGCGTTAATTACATTAAAAAAAAAGTAATCGCATTGATTGATTGATTGATTAATTTGCGTTAACGGGTTAATTTTGACAGCACTAGTGTATATCTACCTATCTATCTATCCATCCATCCATCCATCCTTCTATATATATATATATATATAGAATATATATGAGTGTATGTATATACACTCATATATACATACACACATATATATAGTTAAATATGAACATAATATTACCGTTACATATTGTTATACAGATACTATGATACAGATACTAGGTTTAGATAGTACTAAACATTAGAGAATTTTAAATTTTCATGTATAAAGAAGCTATTTTCTGAAATCACTGGTTACAAATTGCCAACCATTCAAGTGATTTAACAGAAATGAACAGATTTTTAATGTCAGAGAAAGAAATGATCAGCACTCATCGATCCACTCATTTTTTTTTTTTTGTTTCAGTAGAATCTTTTTTCACAATATTTATACTTTACAGACAGTTTCTAACATGTCTCAACTGATTCAAACAGTGAAAAGATGGAACAGAAAATGTTTGAACTGCATCGTAATCTTTGCTTTCTCTACAAGGACTTGGTCAAGTTGCTAGCTATCCAGTCTTTAAGCAGTGTTGCCAACTTAGCGACTTTGTTGCTATATTTGGCGTGTTTTCAGACCCCCTTAGCGACTTTTTTTCTAAAAAGCGACTAGCGACAAATCTGGCGACTTTTTCTGGTGTTATTGGAGACTTAATTTATGACAACTTTTTTTGACGTGAAAACGCATATCGCTCTTACTCCTTAAAAGCAGCGGGTGCTGCCGTGGGCACCTTGCCCATGCCAAAGCGCTCACAGGCGGAGGATAGATCTCCCCCAGCTGCTATCAGGGCTGGAGATATTCACACTTATGTGTCCAAACAGCAAATGAATTGCGCATGAGCGAAGCGCTGCTCCTGCACTGACTGTAACGCAGTCAGTTCTTCTTTTATTGTTATGCTACTTTGTGGATCACAAGGTGTAAAACTACTTATAAACACACACACACAAAGTAACTCCACCAGGGTGCCTATTTCGGGTCACTTTTGCTGGTCCAAGCCTGGATAAAGGAGCAGGGTTGGAATTGTGATATTAAAATAACATTTTTGCTAAAAAAAAATTAATTTGTAGTTCTAAATAAAATTTTAAAAACATTTAGGACGTTTTTTACTCACTTTATGTCTTTTCCACGATGTTATTGCTCTCTCCAACAATGTAGGTTACAATTACAGTAGCATGACCAATTATGCAAATTAGGTGATGTCGTCATTTAGCGACTTCTAGCGACTTTTAGGAAATCCAATAGTGATTTTCCTTACTGAGGAGTTGGCAACACCGTCTTTAAGCCTGACATCATCAGCCATGTCTGGGCCCAAACTCCGCTGCACGTCCCTAAGTCAAATGATCACTGCAGCATTACTGAGAGTTGAAAAACTGTCTAAATTCTTTCATCTGTAATACAATGATCACTCTGGCTGCTCTACCAGGTGTAACAATTAAGTTTAACATCCAGGCATCCATGAAAAAATAATTTATGATATTTAACGGAGTTAGAAGTTAGCAGGGAGTTAGCTCGCTAGCTTCCATCTAAATATAATATAATATACCTTGTTCTGACTGAGGGATTTGTGAAACAAATTAAAACGTACAGCTCTGCTGTCACTTCCAACATAAATGAAGACAGGAAAGTAAACATCAGTGACGTTTGTAGGGTTACTGAAGTTGGGCTTGCTGGTATATAACAATGTGCTACGTGATCGCTAGCGCGACAAAGCTATGTTAGCATAACATAAACAGTAAAGCTGGAGGACGAACGCTAACGAAGAGAGGACTTTTTTTCCACTTGATAAAAGTTAATGTGAGGGTTCCCAATGGTTAGGGGCAAACACAAACGCATGGCAGGAGGCTGTAAATGGACCAAACGTCAGCCAGGAGAACCACCGAGATAATCCATCCACAATACGAGGTTAAGCTGGGCATACACTGTGCGATTTTTTCAGTCACGCGATTCAGCTCCTGCTCAAACTTCACGATTGACTCGCAGGGGTTATAAATTCGTAGGTCACGATGCAGGGTCTCACACTATACAGCCCGATGCTCTGATACGACCTGAGTGCTCACACTGTGCATCCATAAAAATGAAGGTTATAACAGAAATTCTGTCTCTCGCTCTGACTCTCTGTCTCTCACTCACACAGACACGCACACCACCACCATCAACTTTGCTAAATTGCTAATGAAAAACATTGATCAAGCAGCTGTGATTGAGCAGCAATGTAAATCCAACTATTTTCACGGTTGTTGTGGTCGTGATAATTTTGTGAGGCCACATCGAAAAGGCTCGGATGAGCTTTCCAAAGTTCTACAAGTGCCTCCATCGCTTGTGTCCAGATCACACGCTGCACAGCTGTGCTACTCCATCTTTTTCACCGACGTTTATGTGTTTGCGCGTGTGCAGTGTGAGCGGCTGCGGTGACACCCTCACGACCAAGTGATTGACGACCGGGAGCGGGTCGTGAGGTGTTAATCGCTTCTCGTTACCCCACGTATACTACACGATGCACGACGCACGATGAAGGCCAAAATCGGGCCGATAACCAAAACGGTCGCACTACTCAAAAATCGGCTCAAAATGGGCCACAAATCGCACAGTGTAAGCCAAGCATTAGTCATCAATAACTATAGATGGGCTGTAGATACATTGTTAGTGTTTAAAAACTGAGCTTTAAAATGATTAGCAGTAATTAAAACCGAGAGAAGCCGACAGTGATCACTGACTGTTTTTTAGGGGCTTGTTGAGATTAAATAGTACAAGCATTAAAACATGTTAAAAACACAACAACCTTATTAAATGCAGACTACTTTTGTCCCAGAAGCAGGACTCATTGCGGAATCACTTAAAGACCGGATAGCAAGCTACAATGCAAGTTTGCTCTAGGAAGAATAAATCTGTATACAGACAAAATGATTCAAAACTGTTTCTCTTCTTGAATCTTTAAAGGAAAATTGCTTTCTTTTTTAATTAATGGCATAAACCATCATTTCACAGAGACGTGCATTTTAAAACACAAATGTAAACATATAGATGGTTTTCTTTTATTGATGCATGCAGATCAGGCAGACCAAAAGTGGCCACACTATTAGGTGACCAGTCAAGGTTTTTTCACAGTAAGACAACGTTTATTAAATAATGATCACAGTGGATGACTGGCAAAACTCTTCTACTCTTCCTGTGTGAGGCAATAACAGAAGGTTATTATGACATACACCTGTTGCTAGATCAGCAAACCTAAAAACCTGATTTGACCACAAAAACAAAAATAGTGATGGAAATATATGAAGCTGGACACCTACACTGAAGGACTCCACCATGAACAAGAAGTAGTTCCACTCCAGTCCACAGAGAAATGCAGCATCATCTGCCTTGTATCTTTGAGAAGAAGGACTCATGCTTCAGCGGTATAATGACATAAAACATGTCAGACTTCTACCTGAAGCCACCTGAAAACAACCCCACTGAATGAAGACTGCTATGTCCTTTGTAATTTGTTTAATTTTACTGGCCTTTGTATATGTATTATTTCATTTAAAAAAAATCAATTCTTGACAATGGAGTCGATGGAGAAAATTAAAAGTGATTTTATCTCTACATTAAGATTGGAGACCAAACAACAACGATCAATAGAAACAAAGTTTTACATGATGGAGTACAAGAACAGGCTATTGCTTTTAACCATCTCATTGGCATGTGAAATAGTTACAATTTTTTTTCAACTTTCCTAAATTAAACGTTTTCCAGATTATTGGACATTATTCTCTAATACGCCCACATGATGAATTTATTTAGCTTCTTGATGAGTTTTGGTGGTCAGAGTAACAGGAAGGATACAAAGCATCTGAGGAGTCAGTCCTTAAAAATAGGTCTCAAAACTGTTTTGAATTTGAGGTTTTAGCTTGACTAACACTGATCCTTTGTATGTTTAATGCTATGCAAAATTATCAGCTATAAAAACCTCACCACTGACATCAGTAGTGATGTGCGATACCACTGATTTCCTTTCCGATCCGATACCAAGTAATATTCAGGGTGGTATCGACGATACTGATCCGATACCGATACTTTGTACAAAAACGTATTTTATTTATTGTATCTCAAATTATAGCATCATAATGATTACAGGACATCAGATTACTTGTTCTTATCGCTTAATAATGCAGAGTTCATCATATAGAAATAAGAAAACTGAAGTTGTGTGCTATTTGAACACCTTGCCTGCCCGCAGCACTAAAGGACTCCGTGAGAGACGTTGTCTCACCCTAGCAGCACCTGTCCCTCTCCTCCAGTTCGCCTGAACATATGCTCCTCATAGTCTGTGATATGATTTACTCTGAGGTGTTTGACAAGGTTAATGATGTTGCCACAACCATACATGCCAACCCTCCCGATTTTTTCCGGGAGAATCCCGAATTTCAGTGCCCCTCCCGACAACAAAATTGAAAAACCATATTGCAGAATTCATAGCGTGGCCCAGCCAATTCCAGTTTCCAACAATGACGGCAGCTACAATATTACTCTTATTTCTCTTTCTGGGTCGCAAAAAAACTTTTAACATATTTTCAGGTGAGAATGTAGCTGTGTAAACTTCAAATATCTGAGCCGACCGACACATTGTTTTCAAACCCCCGTGGTCTTTCGCTACTCGGGTTAAACATGATATATAAGTCACTTTGATAACTTAAAAATGTTATTGTTTGGCTTTTTCAGTGTTTTATTTGTTCGTGCGTAAATCGGTTTGGCTGAGATTAAAGTTATTAGATTAGATTAAATTAAATTTAACTTTATTAATCCCTCGGGAGGGTTCTTCCGGGGTTTTCACACAGCTGAATAAACGTCAAACAGAAAACTGATTAACAGAAGTGTGAGACGGTCGAGCGTTTACGTCAGCGCCCTGTTATATTTTAGATAGCAAGGAGCAGACGGCAGAGTTTCACTCCACCGGGAGCTCATGACATACTACCCGGCTTTCTTTAGACCGCGAAGGCCGGGTCCTCAGGTGGAAGCTCCTCTGAATTTGGACACCCCGTTGTTTCCGGGTCGGCCAATAATAACGGTGACATTTAACGTATTTTATCTGATAAATAAACACTGTAAAATGTATTTATCACCCCCCCAACAGCCCGTTTGAATGTCTCCCTAATTCTGAGGTCTCAAGGTTGGCAAGTATGGCCACAACAGCTCACTTTTTTGCCGCATGTATCGCAAACCACGTCTCAGCTGTTTGTGGAGATTACGCTCAGCCATTGTTGTGAGTGCGCGCGCCAGGGGCTGCGAGACATTTATACAGCCGTATTTCGCACATGACTATGAAAGGCGGAAGAGGAAGTAGTTCCTTTGAATGTAGACAATCCAAATGTTATAGTTTCTTTCCACTGTGTTCCTGTTAATGATGAACTACAAATTTACCCTAAATTACTAAAATATCGATATTTTAATGTGAGAATCGATTCTAGAACATAAATGATTGGTATCGGAGGAATCGATATTTCAGGATCGATCCGCACATCACTAGACATCAGGCCATTCACGGCACGCCACGCTGGACATAAATCATGTTTCCCGTAGCTCTGCTCCTGTTGTTGGCAGCTGGAAGTGAGTCTCTCTGGATTTGTCACTGTCACCAGTTTTTCTTTTTCTGTGAATGTTGAAAGATTGTAACAATTTTTTGTTGTTGTTGTTGTTTTTATCAGGTGTGAAGTGTGAACAGCTATCTCAGCCAGACACTGTGACTGTCCAGCCAGGTCAGAGTCTGACCATCACATGTCAGGTCTCTTATTCTGTTGGTAACCATCACACAGCTTGGATCAGACAGCCTGAAGGGAAAGAACTGGAATTTATTCAAAGTGCACGTGTTGGATACAGCACATACTACAATGATTTACTAAAGAACAAGTTCAATATCAGCTTGGACTCTTCCAGCAACACAGTGACTCTAAATGGACAAAATGTGCAGCCTGAGGACACGGCTGTGTATTACTGTGCGAGAGACTCACAGTAACACAAACCATCAGCAGACCTGAACAAAAACACAGTGAAGCCTTAACATTTGTAACATGAAGCCATCAGAGGAGGCGCTGTCAGTCCATTAATGATTTCAAGACATTCAAGACCATTTATTGATAAAATTGCCAATAATTAGTATTTTTGATCAAACTGAATGTCCATGCTCAAGATGACATTGATCTTGATCTAATTTTAATCTATAATATTGTGATATTTAACTTGAGGGGGTAGGGACAAATAAGTAAATACTTCTGCCTACTCCTTTTCAAACAAATAATGGAATGATATTTTGTAATGATTGTGAAGGCACATGTTTGAAATAAAAATGAACTGAACTGAACTGAATATTAAAATAACTGACTTTGATCTGCAATTAAGTGGCAACAAAATATAACTTGATATATAAAATCAATAAAACCATCCTGTTTTTTATGCTGTTTGTTTGCCCAAACCGAACCGAACTCTTTATTTTACTTGTTTGTAACTGTAAGAGTAATTACATTTTCCTGAAACATTTGAATGATCTAAATAATAACAGCATTACAAATCTACGTACTAGTCAGCCACATCAGATTTTGTGTTATTTTTTTTAATACACAAGTACCAAAAAACAGCATTCTGCTTTCAAAGCATGGTCTGTCAGGAGGAACATTAATTTAATCATATTTTTTTCTGTAGTAATTGGGATAAACACTGAAAAAAACTATTAAAAAACTATTAAAAAACGTCTTCTTACCCTAAAAGTGATGATCTTACACTGTTTTACAGAGGTGTCTAAGAATTCATTTCTCCATGATGAGGAGTCGTCTGGAAAACTGACCAAGTCCACTTCATATCACACTTTAAAATATTATGTCCGACTTCAAGCTGACATCCAAGGTAGCACAATAAAATGGTGTATCTTAACCCAAGCCAGGGTCTTTTGCTAAATCTAATCACAAAGATTCAAACTGTAGCTGAAAAACAAAACAAAACAAAATAATTAAATAAACAAATAAAACACACACAAAAATGTTGTTACATCCATTATATGTAATACGATCATATCAGTTTGATATTCATAACTTATGTGATATATTTTCAGATGATCGTTCTCTCAGGACAGTGCTTGTCATCACATTTAAAGCCATAAAAATGACTTAAAGAAATATAAAAAGGTCCTGATGGTTGCTCCTCTGTTTTCTATCAGTACATCACAAGTTTTATGACAGTGGTAAGTGCTATTTTTGTGAAGATAAGACCATTATAACAAATGCTATTTTTTCCTTTGAAAATATCAATAACTTATTAAAACAATTAAATACTGAAGTGTTGCAAAGGCAATAGTGTGTTTTAAGGCACTGATAGTGGATATGGAGACAGTGCTTTTTATTGAATGAATTTAAATAGAGCAGCTTGAGTTAACAACAACATCATTTTTTCTAAAGTCTTTAGATTTCAAAATGAAAATATGAAAATGCAATTTTTTCAAAACATCTGAGTGACCGACTCTGCTGGGCTATTTTCCACTCCCACCCAGTGATATCCTAATGCAAATCTTTAGTCTATGCAGAGTACTTCTATAATTCTGACTTGTCTTGTATTTTATGTGCAGCATTAGAGGTCACATCTCCAGCCTCAAAATGATGAATGTACTCACTCTGCTGCTGGTTGCTCATTTTCTGCCCAGTAAGTTTTGCTTTTTGCTTTGTCTCTATTAGACATTCTTAAATCACATTCAAGCTGTTATCCATAATACACGCCAGATCACTGTCTCAGTTTCTTTTATTGACTCTTCAATTCTTAAATCTCATCAGGTGTTACAGGTCAGAGTATGGAATCCATTCCTTCTAGTCCTGTAGTGAAAAGACCCGGGGAGACTCTGAGTCTTTCCTGCAGGGGATCTGGCTTTTCATTTAGTTGCTGCAGTATGCACTGGAATCGACAACCTGCAGGAAAAGCGTTAGAATGGTTGGGGCGCGTTCATAGCTCTGGCAGTGGAACTGACTATTCAAGCAGTATGCGAGGACGAATAGAAATCACCAGAGATAACAGCAACAGCCTGACCTATCTGAGACTATCAAACCTAAAGCCAGAGGACTCTGCAGTGTATTACTGTGCCAAAGAGTCACAGTGTTTCAAGTAATCTGAGAGGCTGTACAAAAACTCCACAGAAACCATTTTTTACAAAGACCTGAGGAGGGCAGTGGAGAATCACACCGAACCCACTATGAAAGCACCAGGTGACTTTGTGTCTTGCAACACAAATTCAGCAAGTATAAAATAAATATATTGATATCAATTTAACTTTAAATCAATCAATTTAAATTTTAAGTTACATTTTTTTAAATAATTGCTTTCTTTAACAAGTTGGCAATACTGTCTTTATATTTGCACGAATTATTATGAAGTTCGACCAGGAGCACTTTTCAAAGCAGGAATATTTAATACATAACAGGAATATTTATCAGACTTATCTGTTTTCATTTAAGAATTATACAATAAATATGTCGTTAATAAGCACTGACAAATTCTGTTTTGATACAACTTTTCATTTTTTAGTGACCTAGCAGGCTTGAACCAAGTAATATCTTATTATGAGGTGACAGGTGTACCACGTTGCTGCCCATTGGTGTAAAGAGATGCTGACAGAAGTCAAATATTTGTATTAATATTCAGCATGTTTCTAGTTATAATAATAATAATAACAATAATAATAATAATAATAATAATAATAATTATTATTATTATTATTATTAGTAGTAGTAGTAGTAGTATTATTGACAGCATCTGAATTTATATTACTGTTTGTTTGTTTGTTTGTTTGTTTATTTATTTTAAAAAATCACCTTTGTGGATGTTCTCCTTGTGCTTGATTAATGTTGCACGTTGGCCCAGGACACTTTCAAATGAGATTCTTACCCTTAACACTTTGTGGTGAAAAAAGGTATTAAAACATGGATGACCAGGTGATATCATATGCTAATTTATAAGGTCATCCCGTGTAATCAAAAGCATCATTATTCAGAATAGAATACAGCACAGAGACTGTGTGACTGACCTACACGACTGTACATTCAGCAGAAATGGCTTTGATCATGAACCCACCTGAGTTTATGGCTGTTGTTCTTATTCTGTCAATTTACTGGGCTGGTAAGAACATGACATTACTTTTACAAACATTATCAAGGAAAGACAAACAAATACAGAAGCCAGTAATATGATTGTTTGCAGGTTATGAGAGTCAAACACTGACTGAGTCTGGACCCACAAACTGACCTGTACATACTCAGGCTTCAGTAGTGTTGTCTCTGCAGCTTGGATCAGCAGAAGCACTGCAACATATGAAAGGGAAACATGATTAAAACACAGTACATCAAACCAAGTCGAAATTAGTTTTCTATTATAGAAAATATATTTAGCTTATTAACAAAGTCAAAGATACAGTAAAACCAGTTTATTGAATTGTGCTTTGAAAGAATGGAAAAATCTCAGTATTTTCTAACTTAAATGTAAGTTTATAGTGACCATCCAGGGCATTATGTCTTTAGATTAACTAGTTGTTTTGTATCATCTGGTTTAACGTATTTTTCTAACAATATTGCCAAAGGGAAGGAGAAGCATATATAATGTAAATAGTACACAAATACACTCTCTAGTGTGAGCACCGTAGTTTCTTGACTGAATGTAAGTCATATGTAAATCAATCTTCTCTCATGTCACCTTATAAGAAAGTGAAGTGTGTCCGTGCATCAGTGAGCTCACATCAGTTTCTTTAACATCAGCCATGCTGTCTGTGACTCTGATACTGCTGCTGGTAGTTGGATCCTGTGAGGAGATTATTAATGAATGCAAGTGAAATGCAGAACATTCAGAGGAATAATGGAAATAATGTTTATTTCTTTTTCTACAGGTGTGTACAGTATTGATCTCATCCAGTCAGACTCAGAGGTTGTGCAGCCTGGACAGTCTGTAACCATCACCTGTCAGGTCTCTGGTTATTCTTTGACTGATCGCAACTATGCAACAGGTTGGATCAGACAGAGTGAAGGAAAAACTCTGGAGTGGATTTTGCATCGGTGGGGTAACGGTGACATGGCTCAAAACAATGCTCTGAAGAACAAGTTACTCCACCACACGTACACTTCTACTTCATCTGTAACACTAACAGGAGTGAATTTGCAGCCTGAGGACACAGCTGTTTATTATTGTGTGCGTAGCCCACAGTGACACAAGTCTCCCAGAGACCTGCACAAATACCTCAAAATAATGAGAATCCACCACAAATTATACATCCGATCAACATAAGATAATTCATTCCTCTTTCCTCCCTAATTACATACAAACAAACATACAAACAAACAAACAAACATTTTTACAGGTTAGAAAAAGGAACGCATTTCTTAAAGTTTAGTAGTTAAAAAAGGGCTAAAGGGTTTTTGTAGGGTTAAACAGTTAGATCAAATCACCCTTTCTTGTACTATACCTTGTTTTGAACAGCAATTTGTCCCACATAAAATTCACCCACAATAAACTGAGAAGATATTCTCCAATGATTCAAAGAAGGAAGACTGCTTCAGGCAGATAATTATTATTTTTTGTATTATAGACATGCATTTTTTTTTAACCTGATTGCTAATGTCAGTTGGTTCTTACAGATTACTCTAGCCTTAAAAAAATAAATCCTTTTGGCCTATTTTTCAAAATTTTACCTGAGAGCTGCTGATAATGGGTTTTGCTGAAGGAGGAGTGTTTGTGCAAACCTTCAGATGAAGCAGACATCTGGTTGACTGAAAAGCAGTTTGAGCTGACTCCTCCCTGGCTCAAGCTATGCTTTTTCAGAAGCTAAACAAAAAGCTCTGAAAGCCTTTGTATCATAAATACACCAGAGGAGGAGCCCTCAGACAACTAATAATTTGAAGAGCACATCACTCAAATTATTAGGTCTTCTTGTTTACTGTAAAATAACTGTTAATGTGGAAATAATATAAAAAGATACATTATTATAGTGGTGATAGTTACATATGGTTTCATAACTCATTCACTTGTTGAAAAAAGGGTTTTTTCCATCCTAAATGCAGATATTTAACTAAATGTTAGAATATAAGTGATTTATTTTAGTCATTTACTTTCACCTGTAATTAGGTGACAAACTATGGTTTGTCAGATTATTATAATTATGTTATTATCATTATATAATAACAGATAGATGAAAGCATTTGAAAAAAAATCTGTTCCAAAGCATACAGATGTTGCACCCTCAGAGTGTCATGATGCAGCTTTTGTTTGTTCATTTCCAACAATTCAGTTTTGGAGTTTACATGAAGCAGACATGCCATCACTAACCTGTTCTCTATTGTCAAAAGTGTTAAAAAATCTCCACAGAAAAAGCACTTGCAATAAACTAAAAGTGGTGAATGTCCATTACGTATGAACACATAGTATAGTTGACAAATTGTGCTTAAATACAGAAATATATTCTTTCAAGCTGCTGGAGCAGTTTCAGGCTGATCAGGAATTTGTGCAGCTGAAAAAATGTTAAATTAAAAATTTGACTTACTTATGGTTAAAGTCTTTAACCATGTTTGGAAAACCTCAAAAAAATATCCTCTGGTCAAAATTCTTTGGTAAGATGGAAATGATGGCCAAGTTAAAAAAAATCAAAATTTAAGTGGCTGATGGGATTTTTTAAATTAATGGCTCCAGATTTCACTTAATGACACCCAAGCACAGATAAACACCCACATCTTTTGAAATGTGAGGTGACATAGGCAATGGAGATTACTACTACACACTCACTTTGTTTTTTGTTCCTGGCCCTCATGTTGTTACAATGTAAATAAAATAATAGGTTCTCACATCATGAATAATTCTAGTACACATGTAGACTGCTTTTCTTTTCCGTAGGAGGAGTCAGTGTAAAACTTTCTGATCTCACCTCTACTTATTTGACTGCTTGGAGCAGTGTGCACACAGTTTGACATGATGGACTGCATGACAGGGCTGCTGCTTTTAACTCTCTGCTGGGCAGGTGAAGAGTTTGATCTTACTTTAATAAAGTTTTCTTTGTGTTATCGACATATTTCATATTCTGTTTTCTTGTTTGTAGGTGTTGATGGACAGACTTTGACAGAATCTGAACCAGTAATTAAAAGGCCTGGAGAATCTCACACACTGACATGTACAGCCTCTGGATTCACATTCAGCGACTATGCGATGGCTTGGGTGAGACAGGCTCCTGGAAAAGGACTGGAATGGATTGCTCATTTAACTAAACCAACTGGTAGCACTAAATCCTACTCTCAGTCAGTCCAAGGTCGGTTTATGATCTCCAGAGACAATGACAAACAGCAGGTGTATCTAGAGATGAACAGCCTGAAGACTGAAGATTCTGCTGTTTATTATTGTGCTCGAAGGCCACAGTGACTGAAGTCATTTTAAAAGCTGTACAAAAACCTACTGTACTCATTTTTGAACTCATTCTAAATATAGAAATATATTAATATTCAGGCACAACCTTTATATTTCACAAGACTTTTATATTCTTCAAATTCAATGTATAGATATACTATCTATCTATCTATCTATCTATCTATCAGATAGACAGATAGATTGATCGATCCTCAAGGTTGGCAACACAACAACTGACTTTAGTACTTCACCTGTTCACCCTTGGGTTTAATTTAACTTTAACTTTAAATTTGACACATCCTAGTTTTTATCTGTTCTTAAAAATATGTTTTTATTTGTTCTTACAGTACACATGGTTACAGTTCCTCAGCAATTTTGCTGCTTAAAGTAACTCTACACCTTTGTCTTCACACAGCTGCAAAACCTAAAAACAAGTTTTTTAATGCAAAACTATATGCACCAACAAGAGGGCACCAAAGCAACAGGTTGCACTGTAACCCTAACTGTATAGAAATAGACAATCAAATGCTTATAAAAAAATAACAGTGAGAGGTGCACACCACAAAATCTTCTTTTTCTTAATCCACATGTTATTGGAAATTATATTTATTTTGGCTTTTTTCCAAGTATGTCCAGGATTGTTCTCATTCAGTCAAAGTAATAGTTGTACAGCCTGGACAGTCTAAAATAAGTCTAACCACAACTGAGTGAGGAGATGACGTTGCACTTGTTCTGTACTTTTGTATTTTAGAGGTTTACTGGCAAAACACAACTTCAGGCTCTGTCTGGAAACTATCCTAAAAATTATAAATTTGAGTGAACCAAAAATATTTTTTCTGCTAAGGAGGAGGAGTCCATGCAAAACATATCTGCAATATCCTCATATCGGTGTAGAGCAAAGGTCAGAAGCTCAATCTAACATACACACTGCAATCTGGACAAAGAAAACAGACTTTTACAATGACCAGATCTGCTTATTTAGTTGTTTCTTTCATTGTGTTTTCTACTTTGGCTGGTAAGGGTATATAAATCTATTGGACAAACACATGCAGATGTAATTGTTCATTGTCCTAACCCGTTGTTGACATTTGTGTAGGTACTGAGGGTCAAACACTGACTGAGTCTGAACCAGTGGTTAAAAGGCCTGGAGACTCCCACAGACTGACCTGTACATACTCAGGATTTGGTGGTGACATTTATGCTGACTGGATCAGGCAGCCTCCTGGAAAAGTACTGGAATGGATTGCTCATATTGAATCTAGCAGTAACTCCTACTATTCTCAGTCATTCAGAGGCCGATTTACCATCTCCAGAGACAACAGCAGAAAGCAGGTGTATCTGCAGATGAACAGCTTGACAAGTGAAGATTCTGCTGTTTATTACTGTGTTCAAGAGGCACAGGGACACACGAGGCAGCAATGCTGTACAAAAACTTGATGTGTCAGATTCAGACATTTTTCAGAGATACAGAGTCATTATTAGTTATTTGTCTCTGGTAACATGAATATTCATTAGTAAATAAAGCTAACATATTGGCACACACAGTTTTAGTTCCTCCAAAGCTATTTTCCTTTAGTGTCAAGTTAATCCTTTGTTTTCACACATCTGCAGAGACTGAAAACATCAAGGGTATTTTATGTAAACCAGCAACAACAAAATATTAGTTTATGTAGAACTTAGTCTTGGATGCTAGCAGTGTTAACATTTGCGCAAATACGTAGTTTAAGCAACAAAAAAAAGAACGCTTTAGGTTCAATTTAGTTCAGCTTAGTTAAGTTTCAAATATGTTGTTTTTAGTTCAGTTTATTATCCCCAGTTAAAACTTCACATTATAATTAGACAACACCCTTTGTTTCCATGGGGGCCTATTATAATTTTTATTGCAATTCTGATTTTAAAAAACATCTTCCATTAAACATATTAAATTAGGAGTTTATGTCAGTGTATGTCAATACAGTAAACAACACTAAATAAATGAGAAGTGAACCTGCCTACTGTTTGGGTTCACAGTATGTAAACTTTCTCATAAACCATGTTTTCTATAGTTTTGCTGCTGCTTTTTACACCTGGATCCTGTGAGTCACAGTCATCATTCTTTTGCAGTATAAACTGTGAACAAAAAAGCTTTTTGCAACAGATGTGAAGTGTAAACAGCCTGTCACTGACAGCCACTCTGACTTTGACAGCATCAGGCCATCACCTGTCTATTACCCTTTATTGGGCAGCTTCCAGCATGATATTCACTATATTTCATAACCTGCAACCATGAGAGGAAGAGACCTGCAATCTTGTATGACAGACATCTATTTTTTATTATATAAACAACAGCAAATCATTGCCAGTTGTAGTCTGCAACATAAAATCTTTATTGTATATAATGTAAAACATTTAACATTTCTAGTAGTTAAAAATTTCAGTTCACATCTTTGTTCAAAATGATGAAAATCTACAAAGTAGCCTTTTCCTTTATACATCAGTATTTCAAGAAACATCAGAGCTAAAGTACTTACTTACCAAATTACTGTCACATATTTAACTATAAAAAGCTATCCACTCCAGATTTCTAGTTTCTCTGTCTCTGACATGAAGAAAAATGCCAGAACATTTTTACAAACTTTAGAAATTCCACTGTGTTTGCAGATTCATTGTCACTGGTGCAGATGGAATGATTTTAAATCCATGCTTATAAACACAAAAAGAAATACTGAGTAGTGGCATGATTGATGAAAATGTGATTTCTGTCACAGGTGTGTACAGTCAATCAGTATGACTCTTGTGTCTACTGTGTGTTATTGTGTATTACTGTACTTTAGAGTAAGTAAGACCATAAAAATATGTCATATTTTAGTATTTTTTAATATTTGACATAACAAACAATTGCAGGTGTCAAGTAAAACATGTAACCCTTAAGAGCCCAGACCCATTTTTTACCGTCATAAAAACTATGGGAGCGTCAATCTTGAAACATTAACAGAAACTGTCCTCAATGTGTAAAGGTGTGGTGACACCTGTGTCACTGTGGGTCCTTAAGGGGTAAACTGGAAACATGCACCTATTCAGATAAACACTGACTCAAAGACAACACCTTTGACAATGATCACCATTGTCATAAACTTTCACAGTACTACAGAACTTATGTCAAACATTAAATGCCTGCTAACACTATATTTATACTCACATTAACAATATTCTGCACATTATAACAAGTAAAGCATCTATATGTCTATATTACAAGTAGCTACTGTAGGTGAGGCAGTGTTTGACACAAAATAATCATATTTGTTATTTAACTAACGTGTCATTAGCATAAAAATTGGATTTACACACTGATACTGTATTTGCTTGACTATAACATTTTGTTAAATATCTGTATTGCTATGTTAACATGTCTTCAACACCTTTTCTCACATGGAAATGAAATTAAGCACAATGTGGCAGGACTATGCTAGCTGTTTGTGCAATGATTCACACTGGTGACGCCCTGCATCCTACTCAGAGAGACCACTAAAGCTGCCCCAACTGCCTTGTACAAGCTTCACCCATGAGAACCATAATTAACCTACTAAAATATTACAGTTATTGATGAAAATGAATGAAACAATAGTTGACTCAAACAATAAAAATTGCATCAATTGCTTGATTTTACTGTGGATCCCATTCTACAAACACTGAAAGACAAAAGCCTGGATGAAGTCATTACATTAATGTGCAGAAAAACATAAGTACAGGAGAAATATTTTAAATACATCAACAATTAAATTATATAATTTAAAATGTAAATACACTACGTATTTCTGTACGTGAGGAATGACTAAGTCCGTTTTTCTCAAATTTAAAAAAAAAATCTGTGGAACAGGGATGTGTTATGAGAAAAAAGTCATTCGATGTTCAATTTCTTTTCAGGGGCAAAATGTAAGTAAAGTGAGTAAAAGTAATAAATTCAAATAAATGTAAGGTAAATTTGATCTCCTTGCGAGTTTATCTGACACTATTACTCCGTATCTACTAACAATTATAACTGGTACTCCTGCGTAATGTGTTTGATTCTATGCAAACTCGGTGTCCTTCCTTTCTACTCAGCCATAAAAACTCTCACACTTTGGGGTGACGATAGCGAACATCACCCTCAACATAAACCATGTTTTCTGTAGCTCTGCTGCTGCTGTTGGCAGCTGGATCACGTGAGTCTCTCTGGATTTGCCATACTCACAAGTTTATCTTTAACAGCTTTACTCGATCATCTGTTAAAAAACTCTTTTCTATTTACAGGTGTAAAGTGTGAGCAGTTGACACAGCCAGGGTCTGAAACTGTGCAGCCAGGCCAACGTCTGACCATCACCTGTCAGGTATCTTATTCTCTAAGCAGCTACTGGACAGGCTGGATCAGGCAGCCTGCAGGGAAAGGGCTGGAGTGGATTGGTTCCAGATATACAGGAGAAGCAGCTTACAAAGATTCACTAAAGAACAAGTTCAGTATTGATTTAGACACTTCAAGCAAAACAGTGACTCTAATTGGACAGAATATGCAGCCTGACGACACTGCCATGTATTACTGTGCCACAGATGCACAATAACACAAACCAGCAGTGGACCTGAACAAAAACCCCTCAGAGCCTGATCACTTATATGAAGCTGCCAGAGGAGGAGCCCTCAGACCACAAATGACTGGACAACAGATTAAAATTTGAAGGAACAAATACAATTTGTAAAAGTTCCATGGCCCAACTTGTTGTAAAGAAAACAAACCTTTATCCATTTGTTTTATTTTAAATCAATTTAGCTTTAATGTGTCATCTCATTCAATTCAGTTCAAATTGTTGGGAAATCAGGTTTATGAGAAGCTGAACAAAATCTCCAGACACACCCAAATATAGTGTCAGTATTGAATATTGTACTTTTTTTGTCTCTTGTGACATTTCAGTGAAAGGTGTTTTTTTCAGAAATAATTCCTTTTAAAACTTTGTACACCTTAGCATAAAGGCTCAATGAAAATATTTTACAACCACCAAAAGGTGGCAGAAAATTGAACATGAACTGATGTGAAGGCCTGAAATACATGTAAACATGTACACACTATAAAAGGAGCATTGTTGTTGTTGTTGTTTCTGACTTTGTTTTTCAGTGGGTCACAATACTTTTTTACAGCAGTAAATTTCTGAATGTTAAAAAAGGAATGCTGTAGGTAGATGTCAGTAATAAATAGTAAAAACAGTATGGGGGGGAGGCAACAAAAGAAAGATTTAAAACATAAAACCATATTTATAGTCACATTTTAAGATGGCGTGGCAAACCTCTTAATAAACAGTTGGTTACATTATTTATTGACACAACTCTAGGAAATGTTTAACTTTTCAGGTACATTACCTGGTATCTCAACAGCTACATAATGAGAAGTTGCTGAGCTTTTTATTTACTTTAAATTTGTAGAATTCTACTGGAAAAACATACTTCTGAAAGTTTTTCTAAAGGATACACTGAAAGTATAACACTACATGAATTGTCAGTTGCATTAATTATATAAAAAAAAAAAAATTCCATGACAATGTGACTTTTTTAATATTTTATTTGTTGTTTGACCGGAGACTGCAGATGGAAATTAGCTAGGAGCTAAATGTTGTATATTTATATACAGGAGATGTTTTTGTTCATGGTTCATGGCAAAAGAATCAATTTATCAGTCACAGTTTTTAACCTGCAAATCTCTTCTCTGAAAATACAAAAGGACAGGTGCAGGTCCATCCCTGCCGATAGTGCATGGAACAACTTTGAGCAGAAAAAGTTAAGAAAATGTAGTTTAATATTCAGTTTCATTGTGGGCGGGCTGTGAAAGTGTGAATACAATTAAGCAAATATTAGGCAAAGTTACCAGATATCTCACCATAAACCATGTTGTTTGTAGCTCTGCTATTGTTAGCAGTTGGATCATGTAAGTTTCTCTGGATTTATCATACATGGTTTGCATTTGTCATAGTAACCAATTTATCTGTAACTGCACAATTTGAAATATGCTTCTCTCTTTACAGGTGTAAAGTGTGAACAGCTGACACAGTCAGGCCCTGTGACTTTGCAGCCAGGTCAACGTCTGACTATCAATTGTCAGGTCACTTATTCTATAAGCACTTACTGGACAGCTTGGATCAGACAGCCTGCAGGGAAAGGACTGGAGTGGATTGGAGGATCAGGTGTTGGACATAGCACACTCTACAAAGATTCATTAAAGAACAAGTTCAGTATCAGCCTAGACTCTTCCAGCAAGACGGTGACTCTAAATGGACAGAATCTGGAGCCTGAAGACACTGCTGTGTATTACTGTGCCAGGAAACCACAATAACACAAACCAGCTGTAGACCTGAACAAAACCCCCAAAGTCCTTAAGTACATACTGTATCTAAAAAGTAGTAGTGCTAGTGCATAGTGCTTCACTTGTTTTGTCATTTTGTCACGTTGTAGCCTTATTCCAAAATGGACTAAATTCATTTTCCACCTCAAAATTCTATGACAAAGTGAATCCTCTCTGGATAAACTGTATGTATAACAACAAGAGGACAATTAGTTCTATTGTTGCAACTAATTTTAATCACAGTGTCAATTTAAAGTATGACTGAGTAATACAATTAAAGAAATGCTAGGCAAAGTTGATCTCCTGGCAAGTTTATCAGGTAACATAATTGGTAACTTATAAGCTATATCTTTCTTCCTTGTCATTTTTGTGCTTAAATTGGATTTTGCTGAACATTGTTTTTTGTGGGGATGAGGTTTTCAGGGAATGGCAGGATGAAAGAAGCTGCAGAGTGGCATATATAAGACAGCACCTCTGCTTGGTGGTGCCAACTCTGAGTTGTCACATTTTTTTTTATCTACAAAGCCCACATTGTTTTTCGGACAGCACTCACACAGCCAGCATTTTAAAGAGAATATGTGAGAAATGTCTCCTTAGAATAGAATAGCCCTTTATTGTCATTGTTCATGTACAATGAATTTACTATCCTATTATGTTCTTAAATCTCTGTAAAGACATCTCAGCAATGCAATGACTGCCACAACATTAAGTGCAAAAAACTAATGACAGGACAATTAAAAGTAAATTGCATGTCACAAATGTTAGTAAATCAGTTTGGGCACCTGATTCTTTTCTCATCCCTGTGTGAGGGCACATACTTATAACTTGTGGAAAACTGCCATGTAGGGTCTTTAGCAGCCTGCCTGAATAAGCCAAGTGGAAGTGACGTATTGAGGACATTGACTGTAGCATTTGAAAAATTGTGAAAACAGTCAAACATTTCCTTCAGTTATCACTTTCCTGTGAGGTGGAGTCAATGCAAAGCATCTTCCACTACTACTTAACCCTCTTTGGAGAGAATAACAGACACCTTTGTGTACTTCTATAGGACTATGATGGATTTCAAGGCAGGACTGCTGCTTTAAGCTGTTTGCTGGGCAGGCAAGGTTTTTCTCTGAGCTTAAATTGACATTGACATGAAGTTTTGAAGAATAAGCCATTTGATTTTTTTCTAATGTCTTGACAGGTGTTGATGGTCAGACTCTGAGAGAATCTGAACCAGTGATTAAAAGGACTGGAGAATCCCACAGACTGACCTGTACAGCCTCTGGATTCACATTCAGCAGCTACAGGATGGTTTGGGTCAGACAGGCTCCTGGAAAAGGACTGGAGTGGATCGCTTTTATACACACAGGCAGTTCTCATATCTATTACTCCCAGTCAGTCCAGGGTAGATTCACCATCTCCAGACATGACTCCAGCAGTAAACTTTTTCTACAAATGAACAGTTTGAAAACTGAGGACACAGCAGTTTATTACTGTGCCCGGTGTGACACAGTGACAGACAGTAATAGGAGAGTCATACAAAAACTACTTCCCAGATTCACCAATACCCCTAGTAACATATAATAGTCTCATAGTGGTTGCCCTGAGATGCTAAATTTATTCATTTATATGTGGATGAAAATTCTCAAAACAGGCTAAACTACAATGATTACTTCTTTATTTGTGATTATTTAGGTACTATCATGGAGAACATAAACTACTTTTGCAAAAAGCAACAAAGTGACAGCTAAAACTTGCATCAAACCAGCAAAACATTGCACAGGTCTTGCAATGATTTTTGCTCCTTTTTATTTGTTTTTTGACATAGTTTTAGGTTCAAGGAATAGATATGTACATATAAGAATATATATACACTTATATGAGCCCACTAGAGGAAGAGCCAATAATGGTTTGAAGGAAAATCTGAAAAAAAAATTTAACTCATTTAGACCCCAGTGTAGCATTTCTGAAAGAGACTTAATTAGTCACTGTCTGCAGCTCACATTAATAGGAATATAAAGCAACAATTGAACACTATGATCTGCCACAGTGTTGATGACTCTTGATACACTGAGGAAAAGGTGATATTTTTTCCTTTCCTTATCTTCTTCCTGTGGTGTCCATACAAACTAGAGGCAGCTCCAACTGCTACCTAATGACAGATAACAGACAACTTTGGGTGCCATATTGTATGATGGATTACAAGACAGGACTGCTGCTTTTAGCTGTTTGCAGGTCTGGTCAGGCTTTTCCCTGATCTTGATTTGACAAGGCTCACATGTTGAGAATAGCTGACCTCATGTTTTTTAAAATGTCTTGCAAGGTCTTGAACATCAGATTCAGAGAATCTGAAGCAGTGATTAAAAGGCTCTGGGTTCACATTAAGCAGCTACAAAATGAACTAGATCAGACAGGCTCCTGAAAAAGGACTGGAGTGGATTGCTTATATCAGCATTTACAGTTCTCCTATCTCTCACTCCCAGTCAATCCTGGGTAGATTTACCATCTCCAGAGATGACTCCAGTAGTAAAGTGTATCTATAATTAAGAGTTTGAAGACTAACGACACAGCAGTTTATTACTCTGCTCGATGAGACACAGTAATAAAGCTTTTGCAAGTAATTCATGCAAAAACTATTCCCTTGTACTCTTCCTTGTCCTGATATGTTGTCCTGATAAGCTCATTTGTTATGTATGTATGAAAATTCACAAAACAATATAAATTACCACGACTACTTTTTACACAAGGGCACTATCTGTGTAAACATAGGCTACTTTTGAAAAACACTACACAGTGACCACAAAATCTTGCACAAGCCAGCAAAACACTGCACCGGTGTTAGAAGTGCAAACAAGTTTTTGTAAAGGTTGATTTTTCTTTTTATATTACATACAAACCACCATTCAAATATCCAGATGGAACACATTACAAACTAACTTTTAAAAAATGGATTTGATTTGATCCTCCGGGCTCTGGACCTGCGGCTCGGTCCTCCTTGGGCTCTCGCACTCTGGGGCCTCTGGATATCTGGAGCCTGGATCTCCTCCATGCCTGCTTCATGCCCTAGGGGGATGGGGGGCTATGGCTCCCCACACTCTCTACCAGATTGTTACATGGAGAAACCTTTTGAATATAAGTGCACTGATCCACATGGGTGCACAAACTACACCTTTCTTGGCTGCTACCTCAAAGCACATTGTGCGCTGTCGGTCTTGTGTGCTGCACAACAAAATTCAATATTTAGTATTTACTGTTATTCCTCTCGGGGAATCGCTACCTTATCGTGGTGGAGGGGTTTGTGTGTCCCAGGGATCCCAGGGGCTATGTTGTCTGGGGGCTTTTGCCCCCTGGTAGGGTCTCCCATGGCAAATTGGTCCTGGGTGAGGGACCAGACAAAGAGCGATTCAGAAGACCCTTATGAAGAGAACATCGAGGGAACAGTTTACCCTGCCCGGGATAGGGTTACCGGGGCCCCGCCCTGGAGCCAGGCCCGGGGAGGGTGCCCGAGGGCGAGCGTCTGGTGGCCGGGCCTTAGTCCATGGGGCCCGGCCGGGCACAGCCCGAAGAGGAGACATGGGCCCATCCTCCCGCAGGCCCACCACCCGCAGGAGGCGCCATAGGGGTCGGGTGCATTGTGTGCCGGGCGGCAGCCAGGAGCAGAGGCCCTGGCGGACTGATCCCCGGCTGCCAAGACTGGCAATAGGGACATGGAATGTCACCTCTCTGGTGGGGAAGGAGCCTGAGTTAGTGCGTGAGGTTGAGAGGTACCGGCTAGATATAGTCGGGCTCACCTCTACACATGGCTTGGGCTCTGGAACCAGTCTCCTGGAGAGGGGCTGGACTCTGTCTCAGTCTGGAGTTGCCCCTGGTGAGAGGCGGCGGGCTGGGGTGGGTATTCTAATATCCCCTCGGCTTGCTGCCGGTACGTTGGGGTTTTTCCCGGTGGATGAGAGGGTTTGTTCCCTGCGCCTCAGGGTCGGGGAACGGGTCCTGACTGTCATCTGCGCTTATGCGCCGAGTGGCAGTTCAGAGTACCCAGCCTTCTTAGAGTCCCTGGGGGGGGTGCTGGAAGGTGCCCCAACTGGAGACTCTGTTGTCCTGCTGGGAGACTTCAATGCTCACGTGGGTAACGACAGCGAGACCTGGAGGGGCGTGATTGGGAGGAACGGCCTCCCTGATCTGAACCCGAGCGGTGTTTTGTTATTGGACTTCTGTGCAAATCACAGTTTAGCCATAACGAACACCTTGTTCGAACATAAGAGTGTCCATAAGTGCACGTGGCACCAGGATGCTCTAGGCCACAGATCGATGATCGATTTTGTAATCGTATCACCAGACCTGCGACCATATGTTCTGGACACTCGGGTGAAGAGAGGGGCTGAGCTGTCAACTGATCACCACCTGGTGGTGAGTTGGATCAGGTGGCGGGGGAGGACGCTGGACAGACCCGGTGCACCTAAACGCGTAGTGAGGGTGTGCTGGGAACGTCTAGCAGAGGCCCCAGTCCGCGAGATCTTCAACGCACACCTCCGGCAGAGCTTCAACAGCATTCCGAGGGAGACTGGGGACATTGAGTCCGAATGGACCATGTTCAGCGTCTCCATTGCCGAAGCTGCTGCATTGAGCTGCGGCCGCAAGGTGGTTGGTGCCTGCCGTGGTGGTAATCCCCGAACCAAATGGTGGACACCAGAGGTGAAGGGAGCCACCAGGCTGAAGAAGGAGTCCTATCGGGCTTGGTTAGCCTGTGGGACTCCGGAGGCAGCCGACAGGTATCGACAGGCCAAGCGGAATGCGGCTCGGGCAGTGGCTGAAGCAAAGACTCGGGTGTGGGAGGAGTTCGGAGAGGCCATGGAAAAAGACTTTCGGACTGCCTCGAAGAGATTCTGGCAAACCGTCAGGCGTCTCAGGAGGGGAAAGCGGTGCTCTACCTGCACTGTGTATAGTGCTGGCGGAGCGCTGCTGACATCGACTGAGAAAATTGTCAGGCGGTGGAAGGAATACTTCGAGGACCTCCTTAATCCCACTGACACGTCTTCCGAGGAGGAAGCAGAGTTTGGGGATGAGGGGAATGACCTGTCAATTTCCGGGGGCGAGGTCACTGAGGCAGTTAAACAACTCCTTGGTGGCAGAGCCCCTGGTATTGATGAGGTCCGCCCCGAGTTCCTGAAGGCTCTGGACGTTGTAGGGCTGTCCTGGTTGACACGCCTCTACAATGTTGCGTGGAGATCAGGGGCAGTACCCCTGGACTGGCAGACCGGGGTGGTGGTCCCCATCTTTAAGAAGGGAGACCGGAGGGTGTGTTCCAACTATAGGGGGATCACACTCCTCAGCCTCCCTGGGAAAGTCTATGCCAGGGTGCTGGAAAGGAGAGTTCGTCTGCTAGTCGAACCTCAGATACAGGAGGAACAATGCGGTTTTCTTCCTGGTCGCGGAACACTGGACCAGCTCTTTAGCCTCTCAAGGATACTTGAGGGTGCATGGGAGTTTGCCCAACCAGTCTACATGTGTTTTGTGGACTTGGAGAAGGCATTCGACCGTGTCCCTCGTGGTGTCCTGTGGGAGGTGTTGCGGGAGTATGGGGTGTCTGGCCCATTGCTACGGGCCATTCGATCCCTATACAACCGTTGCAAGAGCTTGGTTCGCATTGCCGGCAATAAGTTGGACTCGTTCCTGGTGGGTGATGGGCTCCGCCAGGGCTGCCGTTTGTCACCGGTTCTGTTCATAATTTTTATGGACAGGATTTCTAGGCGCAGCCAAGTGGCGGAGGGCTTTCACTTCGGTGGCCTCAGAATCTCATCTCTGCTTTTTGCGGATGATGTGGTTCTGTTGGCTTCATCGGGTGAGGGCCTCCAGCTCGCACTGGAACGGTTCGCAGCCGAGTGTGAAGCAGCGGGAATGAGGATCAGCACCTCCAAATCTGAGGCCATTGTTCTCAGCCGGAAAAGGGTGGAGTGCCCACTCCGGGTCGGGGATGAGTTCCTGCCCCAAGTGGAGGAGTTCAAGTATCTCGGGGTCTTGTTCGCGAGTGATGGGAGAAGGGAGCCGGAGGTCGACAGACGGATTGGTGCTGCGGCTGCAGTGATGTGGACGCTGCACCGGTCCGTCGTGGTGAAGAGGGAGCTGAGTGTAAAAGCGAAGCTCTCAATTTACCGGTCGATCTACGTCCCTACCCTCACCTATGGCCACTAGTTGTGGGTAGTGACCGAAAGAACGAGATCGCGGATACAAGCGGCAGAAATGAGCTTCCTCCGAAGGGTGGCTGGCCTCTCCCTTAGAGATAGGGTGAGAAGTTCGGCCATCCGGGAGGGGCTCAGAGTAGAGCCGCTGCTCCTCCACATCGAAAGGAGCCAGTTGAGGTGGTTCGGGCATCTGACAAGGATGCCTCCTGGGCGCCTCCTGGGTGAGGTGTTCCGGGCATGTCCCACCGGGAGGAGGCCGCGGGGCAGACCCAGGACACGCTGGAGAGATTATATCTCTCGGCTGGCCTGGGAGCGCCTTGGTGTTCCCCCGGATAAGCTGGAGGAGGTGGCTGGGGAGAGAGAGGTCTGGGCTTCTCTGCTTAGGCTGCTGCCCCCGCGACCCGGCCTCGGATAAAGCGGATGAAGATGGATGGATGGATGGATGTTATTTACACTTAGCTATGATGTTGTGTTTATTATGCTGCTCTCTTTTTTTGCTTGTTTTCTCTTTTCTTTCTCTCAACAGGTGATCCAGGAGATTGTTTTTTCTTTTTAAGTGCCCTTTCTCACTATCCCTCTTCCCCTCTGTTTTTCTTTTTCCTCATCTTTCTTCCTCCCTTTCCTATCCCCCAGCCATGTGTGTCCCATCTGTAACAACTAAAAATAACAATAAACTAAAATAAAATAAATAATAATAACAACAAAGGTCGATCAAATGGACCAATACGGCAAAGCAATGATGATCCACTTGGTAATGTAAATCCGTTGGGTATCTTTGTTGGCCTTCAGACAACAATTTTGACAGCTAAAGAACCAAACGGGACAGGCGGGGGGAAAAAAAGGAGAAAAAGAAGACGAAAACAGGCTCTGTTATGTGTAATAGCTGTGCTAATAGTTTTGCAAAGTGTGTTATAATATTGCAACAACAGAGATACTAGGCGCACTCAGAAGAAACTGTAATGACCTCAAATTTCTTTTTGTCTTTTCAACACAGTGTCAAAGGTCAGTATGGGACAAAGCAAAATGTTTCACTTAGTCAGATTATATATTCAGTGCTATAATTGTTGTTAAAGAGACATTAAAAATGTTGCTAATTTTTAAGGTTCTGAAAACATTTTAAGACATTTGCTTACACCGAGCATTCCTTCTAGTTTCACCATGAAAAGAGTTCACGCGGAACCAGTCTGGTTGTACAATGTGAGGAGGAGTCAATGCAAAATTTATCTTCAGCCTCTACTTATCTGACTGCAAGGAGCATGACAGAGAGAGCAGATGTCACAAAGTTTAACATGATGGACTACAAGAGAGGACTGCTGCTTTTAACTATCTGCTGGGGAGGTAAAGCTAAATGACCTTTAATTACCAATAAAATAGTGCAAAATGAAAGAAACTGACTATCATTTGGTTGTTATTTAATAGTTCATGCCCAGACTGTGACACAATCTGAACCAGTTGTTAAAAAACCTGGAGAGTCTCACAGACTCACCTGTACCACCTCTGGACTCTCATTTAGTAGCAACTGGATGGCCTGGATCAGACAGGCTCCTGGGAAAGGACTGGAGTGGATTGCAACTGAGGCTAATGGTGGCGCCAACTACTACTCTCAGTCAGTACAAGGCAGGTTTACTGCCTCCAGGGACAACAGCAGAGAACAGCTGTTTCTGCAGATGAACAGCCTGAAGACTGAAGATTCTGCTGTTTATTATTGTGCTCGAGAGTCACAGTGACTGGAATCAGTGAAGCATCTGAACAAAATCCTCCAGTGGACCTCAGATATATATTTTAAATCCCTGTTAAGAAAACAATAATGAAATTATTATTGAAATTATTATTTCATTATAATAATTAAATTATTGTTTTCATATTTATATTTTTTGGAACAACCTCTTTGCTTTTGCAAGTGTCATTACCTTCATGTACATCTATTAAAGAGATGAACTTTAATGATTTGTAAGATTTTCTTGTGGTCTATGTAAAATATATATATATATTGGCCTGTTGCTTTTAAAGTTGGTACCTGATTCTTACATATAACAACAATAATCAACAATAAACATAAATTCTGTTTATATTTAATGCTAAACCAGCAGATAGATTGATGAAATAACTCAAAGCACTTTTTCTTTAACAGGCTTTAAATTTCTCGCTGCCACGTTAAATATTTAAAACTGCTTATTGTCGTTGAACTTGTGCGCATACTTTGAGAATTATTCCAAACACAGCTTACTAAATAAAAACTAAAAGTCCAAAGACGACACAGATGACACGACAACGAACAAAGGGAGACAGAGGACTTGAATACACGCATGAGGTGATCAGGGCAAGTGGAGACATACAAGGACACAGCTGACTAGAATGAGACATAATGACAAAGGGGAGAGTAAAACTAAACATAAGGAACCAAGAACACAAGACTCTTTCAAAATAAAGCAGGAATCTGGACATGACATGAGCAACATGAAAACACAGACAGAAAACAGACAGACAGAAAATACATGACACAGAAGACTGAGACAGACTCCTAACAAACTCATAACAGACATGAAAGGACCTAAAGTATACTGCAACTCAAGGCAATAATAATAATAAATAAATAATAAGACTTAGTATAATTTTATAAATAATCCAAAAATACAAAATATCTCATTAACCCTTAACTTGAGAAAAGCACATGAATAGAACACAATGTAAACATAAGAAAAC
Source organism: Pelmatolapia mariae (assembly GCF_036321145.2). NCBI lineage: Eukaryota > Metazoa > Chordata > Actinopteri > Cichliformes > Cichlidae > Pelmatolapia > Pelmatolapia mariae. The sequence continues at coordinate 15,434,835 of NC_086230.1, forward strand.
AATACAAAAATAATACAAAACGCTGGATCAGAGACCCAGCCTCTGACAGAAGCGGTGTTCCTCTCACACATTATGCAAATGTGGTGAAGACTGCTGAACTCAGACAACACTCAGCTAAGTCGCATGTGCTCTAAATATTGACTAATACTTTTTCAGCTTTACAGGTCTCTTACTAAACTTGTTTGACATCTTAACTCCCTACTGCATAACACTTCTGCTTATCATGTAGGGAAAGTGGCTGTATCAGTGTGAGCTGAACTAACAGAAAATAAATCTAAAGATTAAGAGTATAAATTGAATAGATCAGAAACAAAAGATCAAGTAGAATTAAAGCAGCATTCTTGTGTTCATCATCTAAACATAAAACATTATAACTGTTAATGCTTTCTACTTAATGACAATCAGCAAGTCTTTACACTGTTGCATCCAGGTGTGCTGTGCAACACTGCATTACTGACTTCTGATTACAATCTAAACATGTGTATGATTACAAATAATAATGTGACAATGAATAGTGATGGTGACAAAAAAGAAGGAAAATCAGTTTGTGAAATAAAACAACAACAACACACACACCATAGATGAACACGTAATGGTGAGTAAAAGAAAAAAAACAAGTTTAAAAGACCAAGAGGAGAAGGAGGGGTCAGTGTAGCCACTAAAGCTGGTGGGATTAAATGTCCCACCAGCGCAAAACTCAGATGTCTGACCTCTACTGATCCGAGTGAAGAGATGATCATAGTGAGCATTGGATTTAGTTTTCATAATGGACTGCAGAACAAGGCTGTTGCTTTTAACTTTCTACTGGGCAGGTTACAATTTACAGTGAAAGGTCTCTTTATTTATTTATTTATTTATTTTAAATGGTTTTGAGCTAAAAAACGTTTTTTTCTTTTTTTAGTAGCTGATGGGTGGATTATCATTTATTGTTAAAATGTTGACCAATAAAATTTTTGTTCTGTTTTACAGTTCATGGTCAGAGTCTGACATAGTCTGAACCAGTTGTTAAAAAACCTGGAGTCTGATTTAATGTGTGAAATATTTTTTTACTTTTCACTTTTTTTAAATTTTGAAAATTGGAAAAAGAAGAAGAAAGTACTCAACAGCAATAGAACAAAGTCAACATCCATCTTTATGTGTGTAACAGTCCAGGCCTTTCTCTTTTTTTGTCTTTTCCACCCTTGGTTTCTCAACAACTCCATACAGTTTATTACAGTTTGATTACAGCCAGAAACCACCTGTTTCTGCCTGTAATCACTGCACACAGGAACTCTACATTTGTCACACAAACTGCTGACTTCACAACTTTTGTGTCTTGGATCTGAAATTTTGCTGTCTTTGGTTGGCCCTTTATGCTTTTTTCTGTGGCCAAGTTGTGGTTTTGTCACCCCACACCGCATTGTTTCAGTGACTGGAGTTTGCAATCGGGGTAACCTTGCAGCAGACTTCTCACATGCGGTGTGCGGCAAGCTCATTTTGTTGTGATACATTGTACTGAGTACAACAGCCATTCCTTTCTTCCTGACATAGCTAACCATGCTAAGGCTGCCACTGAATGCAAACTGTGTTGCAAACTTCCCAGGACTGAGAAGCCTTCATCTGAGGAAAGTCGTTTCTGACCCACTTATGGAAGTTTGGGGTAGTAATACAAAAACTACAATTTTGCAAAATGTACAAATGGAATGACATCTATTTGAGGAATATGTCAATTGTGAAATGATCACAACTTTTATTAATTAGATATTGCGAGTAAACAACCTCACCTGGTCATTTTTAACCCACTCGTGCATATAAGCAAGTTCAGCATTTCCACAAACTCTTTCAGCAACACAGTGACTTTAGCTGGACAGAATATGCAGGCTGAAGTCACAGCTATGTATTACTGTGCCAGAGACCCATACTGACACAAAACATCAGGAGATGTTTTGGACAAAGTCACCAGAGGAGGAGTCCAAAGACCACAAATTCTTTCAGGACCGTTTCATTGATAAATGGAATAACAGTTTATTTAGCAATTAAAACACAAAATTCTGCAAGGTTTACAAAGGCTAGTCTACAGACAAAGTAACAGATACATGATTAAACAAACAATCTTCTCCTTTTCAAAATCTCCCAGACAGTATGCCCAGAACGGTTTTAATTTGGTGTTTATTTTTAGATTCCTTATACATTTGTCCACTGGAATCTCCAGTGGTGATGTGACTGGTGTGTCCAACTACAAGTGAGTAAATATAATCATTTCCAGTGGAAGACCCCATCGATTAAAGCCTAAAGCAGCCACATAAGTCAGATCATGAGTATGCTAATAATTTTTGCACACACTCACAGAGTTGCACTTCATGAATTTGTGCCACAGAGTGACTCTGTGAACAGGTTCTATGACTTACTGAGGTCTAAACATGACTTATAAACAGAAGTGGGAAGAAACAGAAATACTTTGCTAGTGTATTTAAGCAAAATTTTCAGGTATATAAAGTTTTATTTATTTATTTATTTTTGACTGATTTTAATTTTACTCCCTAAATTAAGAAAAAAATATCTACTTTCTACTTCTTACATTTTAAAAACAAAGTGTTATCTGATGCAGTTGAGGGACATTTTATTTTATATCACTGCAGCCCTTCAAACATCAAACTAATCTGACCCTAAATAGAGTGAACGATATTGTAACACATAAAAGTTAATCCTTGTGGTGCATCCACAAAGAGTACAGCACACAAGCACATCAAGAAAAGACACAAAAGCATATACAGTGGTGTGAAAAAGTGTTTGCCCCCTTCCTGATTTCCCATTTTTTGCATTTTTGTGAAGGTGTTTATGATGAAGGGGAAAAAAACTTACATGGCTCTTTAACCTAATAACTGGTTGGGCCACCCTTAGCAGCAACAACTGCAAACAAGCGTTCGCAATAACTAATAAAGCCATTTTTAAACTATATTTAAAGGTATGGACTGCTTTGACAAGTTGGAAATTAAAAGTATACCGGTAAATCCAATATAAGATCTTTACATGGTGTGAAGTTAGGTTTTTGCATGTTTTGAAACATCCAGCAAAAAAAAAGATCAATATATTACTGAGCATATCACATATTCTCACTAAATTATTAAAGATGAAGCATATACACTTCTGTTATATCCTTGTATTCCAATATAAAGCAAATTTTGCTAATCACAACATTCTGTTTCTCTCTTATATATCAACCAAACATTTTGTTAAATCCAAAAATGTTATTTCAAATAAACCTAATTTAAACTAGCCTATATTGTTTTTTCACTCTTTCATTATTAACACTTACCTCATAGTGTCTGAATGTTATTCACAGTCCGGTTGCAAATCTCTGAGAGGAGGAGTTCATGCAAAAACACTGAGAGCATCTTCATCTTCATGTCTGCCTGCAGGGATGATGACAGAGAACAGTGGACTCATCTCAACATGGACTGTAGGACAGGACTGCTGGTTTTAACGCTCTGCTTTGCAGGTTAAGAATATATATATATTTTTTTGATGGTCTAAATATTTGTTACATGCTTTAAAGTCGTGCAAGTCATTCATTTTCTCATTATCTTTATAGGTGTTAATGGTCAGACTCTGACAGAATCTGAACCAGCAGTTAAACAACCTGGAGAGTCTCACAGATTGACCTGCACAACATCTGGAATCTCATTTAGTAGCTACGCTATGGTCTGGATCAGACAGGCTCCTGGAAAAGGACTGGAGTGGATTGCAACTGATGCAGGTGGTAGTAGCAAATACTACTCTCAGTCAGTTCAAGGCCGATTTACTGTCTCCAGAGACGACAGCAGAGAGCAGCTGTATCTGCAGATGAACAGCCTGAAGACTGAAGATTCTGCTGTTTATTACTGTGCCCGAGAGTCACAGTGACAGAAGTGGCTAAGCAGCTGTACAAAATCCTACACTGCTTATTACATCCATTCACATAAAATGGTCCATTTAGTTGTAATTATTCCTTCACCTCAAATAAAGTAAAACAAAAATTTTAAAAAATTCCAAACACTATTCTTACAAAAACATTTAAGGTGTAATTATCTTCACTGAAGAGCACAAATTTTCTGTCATAGCATATCCTAAATTACTTAGAGACTGTGTATTTTAAATACAAAACTGCTCCTGTAGAGGGAGCTCTATGCAAACTTTTGCGCCTTTATAAACACATCATCACATATATTTGTCACATTGCATCTTGGAAACTGTGTTTTGAACCACGCAAATATTTTGACTTTAAACTGCTGTAAAATATGGTACATATTATTTTGTCAAGTTTATTATTTATTGTTTGTTTCCATGGCATAAAAATGATGTATACTTTAAAATACTGAAGACAAACATGGTGAGTGACAATCACTTTATCCTTTTGTTCTTTTTAGAGGAGTTTGGAGTGAGATCAAACTGGGGCAGTCTCCCTCTGTTCTGAAATGACCAGGAGAGAGAGTGAAGATATCATGTGTTGTATCTGGTTAGTTCTGGCAGACTACAGTATTCACTGGATACGACAGAGACCAAGAGGAGCTTTCGGCTGGGTAGATGATCACAGGCTTAAACTCTGCTACCTATGGCAATTCAATGTCATTTCATCATGACTGAAGAAGACTCCAGCAGCAGACAGTACCTTGAGATCAAGTGTCTGACAGCAGAAGATTCTGCTGTTTATTCCTGTGCTTGATCAAACAATAACAGACAACAGAGGAACAGCTATACAAAACCTTTAAGTAACCATACAACCTTGTGTCTTTTCTATTGTTTTTCTGCATATACATGTCCCCATATGTAATTTTACTATAGAGAGATGAGATCATTCATTGTTCTGGAACCAAAGATCTCAAATTTGGACTCATCAAACTAAAGTGCAGATTTCCACTGGTCTAATTTCCATTCCTTGTGTTTCTTGCCCCTGCTTGTTGCTTTTCCTTAGAGGTGGTTTCTTAGCAGCAATTTGACCATAAAGGCCCAATTCGTTCAGTGTAGTCTGAACAGTTGATGTAGAGATGTGTCTGCTACTGGAACTCTGTGTGGCATTTATCTGGGCTCTAATCTGAGGTGATAACTTGCGATTTCTGAGGCTGTTGATTTGGATGAATTTATCCTCAGCAGCAGAGGTGACTCTTGGTCTTCCTTTCATGGGGCGGTCCTCATGTGAGCCAGTTTCATCATAGCGTTTGATGGTTTGTGCAACTGCACTTCGTGATACATTCAAAGTTCTTGCAATTTTCTGGACTGACTGACCTTCAGTTCTTAAAGTAATGATGGACTGTTGTTTTTCTTTACTTTGCTGATTGGTTCTTGCCATAATATTTCCAGTTGTTTCACACTTTTCTGTTTACTACATAATTCCATATGTGTTCATTCACAGTTTTGATGCCTTCAGTGAAAATCTACAATGTAAATAGTCATGAAAATAAAGTAAAAGCAATAAATGAGAATGTGTGTACAAACCTTCGACTGGTATATTCAAGTTCGGTCTGAGTTTAAAAAAAAAAAATTACAAATATGTACATTATTTAAAAAAAAATGTATGTAAAAAAAATGTGTGTGTTCGTATCTTATAATGCTGAACACTAACATGATCTTACCATTTGAACAATCACAGCAAGTTCAAAACAATGACATTTATAAACTTCAGGTCAAAGGAAATTTGTGAGTCCTCAGCTTCAAGAAAAGCTACAGCAAACAAAATGTTAACAAAGTCAGTAAAGCAGACAAACAAACACCACTGAGGTCACTGGGAACTATTGGGTCAATGTGTGTCAAACTACCTACGACTGCACATGAAAGATTTGGTGAAAGCAGCACAGCAGGTTGTAAGGATATACCTCTTTAACCTATGTGCAAGTCAGCTCAGAAGTACACCACACATCCTGATCACTCTTTCTCCAAAGCACAGCAGTCTGGATGATAACTCTGCCTTCTTCAGCAACTCTCTACTGCCAAAACACTGATTCCAATTACTATAATGGACTTTAAAAACATCAACTGCATTGTAAATAGGTCTGTGACACGTACACAAGCCCTCATCCACAAAGTATGAAAATTTTCACAAGACCATTATCATTAAAACACAGGAACATAAATTGTTAGATTCTATATTTTTAATAATATTTCTATTTTACATTTATTGCATCTCAGTGTAAAAATAGCAAATAATCTCCTAAATCTAATAGAATCAGATATTGTACATAGTAATGAAATATTTACAGTGAGTGGCGACATTAAAAAATAAACCACTTGTAGCCTGGAGAATCCCATAGATTGATCTGCACAGCCACTAGATTCACATTCAGCAGCCATGCTATGCTCTGGGTCAGACAAGCTCCTGGAAAGGGACTGAAGTGGATTGCCCTCATAGAGACTTCAACTTTTAGTTACTCCCAGTCAGTCCAGGGTAAATTCACCATCTCCAGAAATGACTCCAGCAGTAAACTCTATCTACAGATGAACAGTTTGAAAACTGAAGACACAGTGCCTGACACAGTTAGACACAGTAACAGAAATGCCATACAAAAACCACTTCCTCTATTTACCACCACTAGGGAATGAACTGTTGATGGTAAATAAATGGTTAACTGTCTCAGGTATGACACTGGATAAATGCCTTCACTGAGGAGTGCATGACAAAGGTATTATCAAAAATCTACTGCACTTTCTGGTCACACTCAATGCTGGCATTTCTCCTACCTCACTTAGATAACAATGGAATATCCAATAGATTTTACTTACTTTGTCTGGAAAGTCTAGAAGTACAATGAATTAGACAGGATCTTGGAAAAGGACTATAGAGTACTATGACTAAGTTTCAATCACATAATGTACTTTGTCAGTTCAGGACTGGACTGAAAATTGTCATGTCCCTGTGTCTGCACGGCCAGCCCTGCAAGGCTACATGTGTTTTTGTTTTGATCTCTTTTCCCCTCCCTCCTGCTCCTGCATCACTCGGCCGGGTCAGAGCTCACCTCGGGCTCCTGCCTTTGGCATACACACCTGCCGCTAATTCCTCACCTGAGGCTTATCACTGTTTCTGGACACTACTAAAGGCAGCAGCTCAGAGCCTCTCGTCACTGGAATATTGAGTTACCACGTTAGTGAGAATCCCGGCTTATAGATTCGTGTCCGATATCGTGTACCTTTAGTGATTGCTTCCCTTCCTGTCTTCAGATTCCTGGACCCTTCCTGTTCCCCGCTGTTTGGAAGATTGAGCGTGAGTGTGAGCTGAGAGCGTGAGCAGAGTGTGAGGAGCGGCTGAGACCCCGCGAGTGTGGAGCACCTGTCCCTTTCCCCACCAACCTGTGGACCCATGGAGCCCTTCCCAAAATCCCTCACTTTGTAAATAGCACTTGGTGTTCAATAAAGTTAAGAACTGTGAACGTGACCCGTTGCCTGCGCCTGAGTCCGACCCGCTAGCCCTGACAAAAGTTCGCAGTCACTGTTGCTGAATGAGTTGTTTGAGTTGCTGTACAAGCTCACAACAGGACATCGTGGAGTTTCAATAAAACTTCATAATGTCCGACCCTTTAAGTAATCAAAGTATGATAAAGGAAAATTACACTTAACCTTCTTTGGACCTTGTGACAGGCTACAACTGCTGATGAAGAACCTGGTGAAGGCACCACAGTGAAGGATAGGCATCTAGCTCTCAAACTTACATGCCAGCCACCTGATAAAGACACTATACATCCTGATCTCTCTCTGTCCAAAGCACAGCTGTCTGGCAGATGATTCTGGATGAAATAAGTCAGCACTTATAGATTAAGGAAAACAGCTTCTTTCACAGAGCTGTTGCCTTCGTCAGATGTCTCCGTGAAACTTTGACTTCAAACTATAAGGGACTATACACACCCTCACTAAAACTGCCTTACTATGATTTTTTTAGTAAGATTAGTAAGATTTAGTCAGATTTTTATATTCTGTATTTATTTAATAATTTAATTTTGTATTTATTTCACTGAGAGAAAACAAAATATAATAGCATCTCAGTATAGTGACATTAAGGAATATTCTGACATAGACAATATTATTACACTATAATTAAATCATTAGAATGAGGAAGTATATCGTAAAATACAATTTAAGAGGTAACCTATTTCATGCAGCCTGTTCATGTGAGCTAATTTAACTTTTGTGGTTGTAACACAAGAATCTCAGAAAAACAACCAAAAAAAAGGGTCTGTGAGGAGGAGTCAACGCAAAACTTGGATGTCTTAAACCTGCTTGTCCTGCAGAAGTTGACAGATTTCAAACAGCAGTGGTCACACAGTTTAGAGTGATGGATCTAAGAACAGGACTCCTACTTTTGATGATTTTATGGGCAGGTGAGTCATTTCACTAATGTTAAGTCAAACTTGTCGCCAACAACTAATCAACTTTGCACATGTAACTTGTTCTGACAGGTGTTGATGGTCAGACTCTGACACAATCTGAACCAGTGGTTAAAAGACCTGGAGATTCTCACAGACTGACCTGTACAGGTTCTGGATTCACATTCAGTGACTACTGGATGCACTGGGTCAGACAGGCTCCTGGAAAAGGACTGGAGTGGGTTGCAACTATCCAAGTTACTAGCACATACTACTCTCAGTCAGTTCAAGGCCGGTTTACCAAGAATGAAGATTCTGCTGTTTATTATTGTGCTCGAGAACCAAATCCACAGTGACTGCTGTGGGCTGAGCAGCTGTACAAAATCCTGCATGATTCTTTTTTATTGTATTAGTGGATCTCAAGGAAGAGCTACGTGCTTATGTTTATTTCAGAATCAGAATATCTTTATTGCCATTGTACTAATACTTAGTGCAATACTTTACAGTTGCTTCATTCACAATATTGCACTTGTCCCTTTAATTCTTATTCCCAGTAAAGTCTGCAAAGGACATAGATCATCACTTAGTTACACATTGTTTTATCCTCAAAGATGACAATCAAGAAACTATAACCTTAAGTACATCCATCATTAGTTATTATGAAAGTGTTAAAGAATACCCTAAATGTCATTCTTTTAGCCCGAAATTGTATGATTTTTATTATAGTGACTCAAAATACACAAAAGAAGAAAATACTTAAAAATTTTATTCTCTTTTACAGGTGCTGCAATTTGTTTTGTAAACTGTGCCTGTCCAGGGTCAAATTTAACCAGTATCTATTGAAATAGAGGATAGAGCTGTTGGTGTATGTTGGTTGTTTTAGGAAATCTGTGAAACTGTACATGCTGTTTTTGTGTCTGTATGGGGCAGTGGTGACAGTAATCACATCACATTTGCTCAGCTTCTTTGAAGAATCTCAAAACAGTGAAATAGTAAAACAGCATAAAAACCACACACGAATGGTTTGCCAGTACGTTGAGCAATGCATACCATCCAGTGAGCCCTTATACTCTGTGTTGTATATTTGCATAACCAGAAACAGAACTAGAAATGAACAGTCATAGGGACCAGCGATTCTGCCAGTACATGTTATGTATGTTGAAGCAGTAATAACAAAATGTTTATTTGTTGAACTAGAGTCTAATCGAAAATAAATAAATAAATAAAAAGGAAAAGACACTGTTTGAATTAGAAATCAACAAATTATTTTCTGTTACATGATTATAATGAATTTGATGCCAGGCTGAAAGCAGTGACCAAGAAAAGCATCAATGTGCTTTCACAAGTAAGGTGTAATAGGACCAAGAATTCAGCTGGTCCCAGTCTAATAGTGTTCTTAAATTGCTTCATTTGATACCTGTTCTTGTATATTTTTGTTACGGTTCTGGGTCCGTTGGACCCAGTATTTTGAGTTTATTATGTTTTGGTTTACTTTTGCATCATGGATTATTCTTTATGTTTCTCTGGTACTGTGTTTCAGTTATCTTGGTGTTTTGGTGATGGTGATGATGATTATTGTTATTAGAGTTCCATGTTTCTGTTTATTTATATTTAGGATTTGTGTTCTCATGTTTTGTGTGAGTTCAGGTTCCATGTGTCATTCTGTCTGTCTCTCAGTGTCAAGTCTGCGTGCTTGTTTAGTAATTCATGTTTCCTGTTTTATTGTGAAAGTCTTTGTCTTATGTTAGTGTGTGCAGCTTTGTTCCCCCGGTCTCGTTAGCCCTGATCTCTCCCAGCTGTGTCTCCCTCCTGTTGCCGATTCCCCCATTACTACCCTGTGTATATAAGCCCTGTGTTTTCCCATACCCAGTGTCGCGTCGTACCATCAGATCATGCCTGTGTGTTCCCGGTTCTCAGTGTTCGTGTTCTGTTCATGTTTTGTGCTTTACCAGCAATAAAGCTGTGGTTTTCTGTTGACATTTGGCTTCACGAGTCCTGCGTTTGGATACTCACCTCCACCTGCCGCACACAGAGCCCTGACAATTTTAGTAATCTTTACTGACTAATGTCTTGTGTTTTTTGTATGTTTTGTGCATTTTTCTGTATTTTGTGTGTGAATAAAATCTTTGATCGAGTTTTGTATTGTTTTGGGTTTTTTTTACGTGTTTTTCTTTGTCTTCTCCTTCTTCTTTTTGTGGATGATGTTTGTGTCCCTGTCTGTGAACCAGGTTTTTCAGTAGGAACAATACAATGACTGAAGTGAACTGAACTAAATTAATGAATAAATCAAATATATTGAAAACTCTAAATGTGAACTATAAAAGGATAATTGTCACATCTACATCAGCTCTTTCCTTTCTGTGAGGAGTCAATGCAAAACCTGGCTGTCTTAAACCTACTTATGTGACTGCAGGGAAGACGAGAGTGTGGAGTCATAATTCAGTCTGACATGATGGACATAACGAGAGGACTGCTGCTTTTTATCACTTTGTGGGCAGGTGAAGAGTTTCACTGATACTGAGTTATATTTGCCTTCAAACGATTAACCAGTTTACAGCAAGTGACTGTTTTAGTTGTTTAACAGGTGTTGATGGTCAGACTCTGACACAATCTGAACCAGTAGTTAAAAGACCTGGAGATTCTCATACACTGACCTGTACAGGTTCTGGATTCACATTCAGTGACTACTGGATGCACTGGGTCAGACAGGCTCCTGGAAAAGAAATGGAGTGGGTTGCTGGGATCAGTGAGACTAGTGGTTATATCCGCTACTCTTCAATGCCATTTACTATCTCCAGAGACAACAGCAAACAGCAGGTGTATCTGCAGATGAACAGACTAAAGACTGAAGATTATGCTGCATATTATTGTGCCCGACGACCACAGTGACTGACTCTGGCTGCACAGCTGCACAGAATCTTCCACTGTGTATTACAAATTAATTAATACATTATCTAATTGTATGTTAAGAAATTAAGTTTGACACAGTCATCACTACATTGTTTAGGGAAAATTAAAAGAGGTTGGCTGCGTATAAAAATACCTTTATTATTAGGAGGCACTTATAAAGTCATTGATCTTAACAGGATGGAACCAAATCATTTATGGTTTAAACAGATATCAAACAAATAGTTTTCAAAGGTTTTCCGTCAAGGTCACATCATGACAGTTGTAGAAATTGCCTTCCTATACGTTTTAATTTCAGGTGGGTGAAGTCTGCGTTCAGCAGAGGAGAAGAAAAGCACCTTTGGTTATCTAAACTCTGCACCACCTCATCTGGGACTCTCCTCAGCTCTTTCTGGGACAGTGGCGCGGCTGCCCCTCTGTTGGTCTTCCTTGGTCTCTTGTGTTCCGGGGGCCTCTGGATGTCTGGAGTTTTGATCTCCTCCATACCTGCTTCATGCCCTGGAGGATGGGACTGTGGCCCCCCACACCCTCTAGCAGATCATTACATTAAGGAACCTTTTAAATACAAGCGCGCTCATGCTCACAGGTGTACACACAGGTGATCACACACACAAACTACACCCTTTTTGGCTCCTACCTCAAAGCACACTGTGCGCTGTCGATCTTACGTGCTGCACAATAATGTTTAATATTAAGTATGTAGTGTTATATTCCCATATATCATTGTGATGTTGTTTATTCTATTACTCTCGTTTTCTTCTGCTTGTTTTCTTTTTTTCTTTCTCAACAGGTGATCCAGGTGATCGATATATGTATTTTTTGTCTGCTTATTTTGTTGGTTTTTGTTTTTTGCCCTTTATCCCCGTCCCTCTTCTCCGCTGTTTTTTTTTTTGTTTTGTTTTTTCCCCCCTCTTTCTTTCTCCCTTTTCTTTTCCCCTGTCCCGTATCTAGCAAGTAAAAACAAAAAAAAATAAATAAAATAAACAATAAAAGGTAAATCAAATGGACCATTACGGCAAGGCTGGGATGGTCCATTTGGTAAAGTAAATCCGTTGGGCATCTTTCTTCGCCTTTAGACAATAATTCTGATGGCAAAAGAACCAAACGGGACAGGTGTTAAAAAAAAAAAAAAAAAAAAAAAAAAAAAACTCTGCACCACCAGAGGAGGAGCCCTAAGACCACAGATTGTTTCAGGATCAGTTCACTGGTAAATGCAGATGAATTTCATATAGCAAATGAAACACAACATGTATTTTATACATAATTGAGTCATATTATACACTCAACCCATTTTGTATATATAGAATTCTGCAAAGTGTACAAAGGCTACTCCATTAAAAACACCCACAAACAAATAAAAACAGAACAAAACAAACAAACAAATGATCAAACAAACACATAATTTAACTGGCCATCTCCCTTTCAAAATCTTAGTTATGTCCAGTGTTTATGTTTAGAATCACTGCACGTCTGTCTGAAGTTGTGGTGATGAGACTGGAGTAACCAAACTATGAATAGACTGAATAATTTTAAGTGGAAGAGTCCACAGATTAAAGCCTAAAGCCAGCATGTCAGGTGACAGGTGAGACCATGAGTATGCTGATCTTTTCTTTTTTTTTTTTTTTTTTTTTTTTTTTTACAGTTCACAGGGTTGTGCTTCATGAATTTATAATTTTATTTAAGAAATAAAAGTAAATTCTATTGTGTATTCATCACTAAGGCTTAATGAAATCAAAGAAATGTAAGAGAAAAATTATGTAATTTGTGCATCATTTATGGTGTTGTATTTAGCATTACAATTATGCTTCTGGTGCAGTCTGTTAGTTGTGTGTGTATCTAGCTAATGTTACAGAACGGGAGAAAGTGTAACCCAGATATATCCCAGGGAGAGAAAAGGATGAGAGATAACTTCTTTAAGGAAATGTTAAAGGCATAGACTGCTTTGATAAACTGTCTGATATATGATCCAGGTGAAGTTAAATAAGTGTGAAGTTGTGTTTTTACATATTATGAAAAAACAATAAAAAAAACAAGCAAACTAATCTATTTATTATTAAGCATATCACATCTTCTCAATGAATTATTGAAAATTAAGACTATACACTTCTGTTATACCCTTTCATAACAATATAAAGTAAATTTTGCTAATCACAGGATTCTGTTTCTCTCTGCGAAGTCAGGCAAACATTTTGGGAAATGCCAAAAATGTTAATTTAGATAAACATGATTTAAAAAAGCCTTAATTATTCTTCACTCTTTAGATACTAGACACAAATGACTGAGAGGAGGAGTCAATGCAAAAACCCAGAGAGCTTTCCCATCTTCATATCTGACTGCAGGGATGATGACAGAAATCAGACTCATCTTAACATGATGGACTGTAGGACAGGACTGCTGTTTTTAACTCTCTGCTTGGCAGGTTAAGAGTTGTTTTTTCGATGGTCTAAAATAATCTGTTACATGCTTTAAAGTTGTGCACGTCATTCATTTTCTCATTATTTTTTATAGGTGTTAATGGTCAGACTCTGACAGAATCTGAACCAGCAGTTAAACAACCTGGAGAGTCTCACAGATTGACCTGTACAACATCTGGAATCTCATTCAGCAGCAACCATATGGTCTGGATCAGACAGGCTCCTGGAAAAGGACTGGAGTGGATTGCTTTTATCAGTAATGGCGGTGGTAGCATCTACTACTCTCAGTCAGTTCAAGGCCGTTTTACCATCTCCAGAGACAACAGCAGAGAGCAGCTGTATCTGCAGATGAACAGCCTGAAGACTGAAGATTCTGCTGTTTATTATTGTGCCCGAGAGTCACAGTGATAGGAGTTGGTTAAGCAGCTGTACAAAATCCTTCAGGTTTTTCCCCACCTGCAATAAAACAGAACAACTTTACGCCCAATGTAAATCAATAAATGACACGAAAACTGATGGACCGTTACTGACAGTCTGCACATATGTTTGTTACATTACCTCGATACTTTAAAAAAAGTCTGACTAGCAACAAATGTCCCCAGTTCAGTAAATAATTTAGGGTGATGAGGCCCATAAAAATGTGATATTCAAGAGTTTCTCCAAGAAATGGCATTGCACATTTAAAACTCTTTTTTTCTTCTTGCAGGAGTTTGGAGTGAGATCAAACTGGAGCAGTCTCCCTCTGAGGTGAAAAGACCTGGAGAGAGAGTGAAGATGTCATGCATCCTATCTGGTTATGACCTGACAAGCTATTATTTGCACTGGATTTGCACTGGATACGACAGATACTTTGGGGCCACTGTGTTGACCTCGGTTGTTATTAAATAAGAAAACATCAGAATTTGTCTGAGGGTGTTTTTATTGTTATTGTTGTTGTTTACTAGCTGTCAGAAATCCCATTTTAAAATTATTTTAACAGACTTCGCACTGTTTAGAAAACAGGTTAAGTAACATAGTTAAGGCTAAAATTATTGAAATTTTAACAATTTTATTGTACTTTTACTGTTACGCCCTATCTTAGTTGTGATGATCCATTTATAAGCAGTATGTTTCTCACTGTTATGTTGTCATGTTCTATTACAGTTCAAACAAGTATGTATCACATGCCTGTTGTGTGAAGTGGAAGTCTAGTTTTGTAATAATGCAATATTGAGAAAATATAGATGTTTGTTTAAAGAACTGTTTTTGTTTCTTGTTTTGGTGCTTTTAACATTTTAGATATTTTTAGTAAAATTTTACAGATTTACAAAATGCACATATCATTGACAGTCACTGAGAGCAGGTTAACCTGCAAATATTTATAAGACTAATTTGATTAAATGACAAAAAAAACTAATATGCAAAACATGTTAAAAAGCAGTTTAGCAGATATAATTAAATATATACAATTATCAAAATGAAATAATTATGTTGGTTTAACATAAGGTGACTAAAAGCATTTATATAAAACAGTTTAAATGTAAACATAAACATAAACACTGTGTGATGAATTAAGATGTGATAACTGTAAAGATTTTAGGAACTAAAAATATAGCTTTATTGCATGCAACCAATGTACATATTTTTTTTCGTGTTCTTTATAACTTTATAACAGAGGATTTTATTATTTATTACTGTGCCTGAGACTCACAGTGTCACAGGAGTAAGAAACACTATATTTTCACATGAGTTATAGGGATTACATTTAACTCATCAACATACCCGAAGATTCAATAAAGCTGTTTCATTGGGAGACTGTTTTTGTGAAGACTCTGTGTTCTCCAGTTTTACATAAATATTTTGTCTGTCCATGTGTACATGCCAATGTGAATATTTTCATCGGCCTTGTCTAAATAGAGTTTTTAAGGAATGAAAAACACATCAAACTTTATATTTGTGTTTTAAATAATATTTTTATTTGAATTATCTCCATTTTTTTATTATTATTACTGATTGCCACAGTGTGATCTCTTATAATCTGTCAGCATCGATCTATATGCAAAGCAAACTTCCTGACACTCTGCTATAAAGACTTGAAATCATGGTGCCAGTTAAAGCAGAAGAAGATAAGTTGTCATCAGATTATCTTGAGTACCAAAATGCTCTCTGTGGCTCTGCTGCTCCTGCTGGCTGCTGGATCCTGTGAGTCTCACTGGAAAAAAAAACACTGACAGAATGATCACAGCATACTGACTGTTGCTGTCACATAAAACATCTTTTCTCCACAGGTGTGAAGTGTTAACAGCTGACACAGCCAGAGTTTGTGACTGTGCAGCCAGGTCAGCGTCTGACCATCACCAGTCAGGTCTCTTATTCTCTGAGCAGCTATTGGACAGCTTGGATCAGACAGCCTGCAGGGAAAGGACTGGAGTGGTTTGGAATGAAATATACTGGAGATTCATTTTACTAAGATTCACTAAAGAGCAAGTTTAGTATTGACTTAGACACTTCAAGCAAGACAGTGACTTTAAATGGACAAAATATGCAGCCTGAAGACACTGCTGTGTATTACTGTGCCAGAGAGTCACAGTCACACAAACCATCAGCAGGCCTGAACAAAAACTCTTCAATGTCTGAATAGTTGTAACATGAAGCCACCAGAGGAGGAGCCCTTAGACCATTTATCGTTTTGGAGTGGTTAAATAAGAAAAGGCTTGTATACTTTCTATAACAATGAAATAAAAATAAAGAAAATATGAAAATTACAATAATTTTATTCAAAAACAATGAAAAAAAATGCTGATATATGCTACACCCACAACTTAACTTGATAAGCCTAAGTATAATCAAACTCACTTGTCCCCAAAATATAGACATAACATAAACAACTATAATCCAAGTCTTTAATGAAATGTCTCCAAATTAGAACTTAAGATTTAAGTTAGTTGTTATGACTTTAATGAAGTGTGAGTTTATAAAGCTCCATAGATGCCACTGAAACAAAAAAGTGTGCATGCTTCAAAGCCTCTTGTTCTATATTATTAGATATGCTGCTGGAAAGGTAGTGCACTGCTACTCTGATTGAAATGAAAACTACTCTCAGCAGTGACCATCTTCATAGACAGCAGACAAAAACCGCACCTGCTCATGAATAATTTAAAGACTAAACAGTCTGTGAAGCACAGCAACTGAAGTATAAATGTATGTATCTAAGCTGTCAGTAAAGTAGTTTTGTAAAACTGGGTGGAAGCAAAGAGAGAGAAATATGTATTGTAAATTCAGTCACGCTGTCTTAATTGTATTGTATTTTCCGTACTATAAGGTGCACTTAAAATCCTTTAATTTTCTCAAAAATCGACAGTGTGCCTTATGTATGAATTCTGGTTGTGCTCACTGACCTCAAACCAATTTTATGTGGTACACAGCACACAAAAAAATGCTTTAATACGACTTTGGTAACCGCTTGATAGATTGTCAGAGCATTACAACTACCGTAGTCGGGAGCCTCGGGGATTAATCTGTTTCCAAAACTCTGTCCACTTCAGGTCCCAAAATTAAGCGAACATTGCGGCATCACTGTGTTAAAAACGGCCTAAATTCTTTCATCTTTAATAAAATGATCAGTATTGCTCCTTTACCAGGTGTAACAATTAAGTTTCAAAAATTATGAAATTTTACTGAGTTAGAAATTAGCAGGAAGTTAGCTCGCTAGTTTCCACCTAAACATGATATAGCATGTTCTGACTGAGAGATTTCTGAAAAAATTTAAACGTACAGCTCTGCTATCACTTCCAACATAAATAAAGACAGAAAACTAATCAGCAGTGATGTTTGTAGGGTTACTGAAATTAGGCTAGCTAGCATAACAGAAACACAGTGAAGCTGGAGGATGAACTCTAACTTTTTTCCACTCAATAAAAATTAACGTGAGGGTTCCCGATGGTTAGGGACAAATGCAGTTGCATGGCAGGATGCTGTAAACGGACCAAACTTCAGTCAGGAGAACAACTGAGATAATCCATACACGATACGTGGTTAGTCATTAATATACTGCAACAACACGGGAATAGAGCCTCTGCAAGAGAATTCAACATTATTGAATCAATGGTATGGAAGTGGAGAAAGCAAGAAGAATGATTTAAGTAAAGTTTGACTTATCTGACTGTTTTGTTTCGCTTAATGTGCCTTATAATCTGTTGCACCTTATGGTCCAAAAAATAAGGTAACTGTTCATTTTAATCATTAGAAGATTCAGCATCACAATAATATAAAGTATATATGTTTTACTGACAAACGTGATTTAGAAATTTTCCAGCTTCAGCTTCTCACTTTGTGAAAAAGAGATATTTTTTGTAGAGTAGGAGGAGCCAATGCAAAACTGATATGGCCAATGCCTTCAAATGTTCATCTGCAGAGTAAAAGTCACAGACTGCAGAGTGGACAACAACAACTGACTTTTACAATGATCAGACCAAACTGTTTAGTTATTTCTCTCATTTTGTTTTCTACTTTGGCTGGTAAGGATACATAAATCTGTTGGACAAACAAACATTTTTTTGATGAAAATGTGATCACAACAATGAGTTAATATTTCTGTAGGTACAGAGGGTCAAACACTGACAGAGTCTGAATCAGTGCTTAAAAGGCCTGGAGACTCCCACACACTGACCTGTACATACTCAGGGTTTGGTGGCGATATTCACGCTGCCTGGATCAGACAGCCTGCTGGAAAAGGACTGGAATGGATTGCCTATCGCAGCAGTGGCAGTAGCACTATATCCTACTCTCAGTCAGTCAGAGGCCGGTTTACCATCACCAGAGACAACAGCAGAAAGCAGGTGTATCTGCAGATGAACAGCTTGACAACTGAGGATTCTGCTGTTTACTATTGTGCCAAAGAACCACAGTGACACAAGAAGAAGAAACTCTGTACAAAAACCTAACACCCCAAGTCAAACTAATCTTGAAGAGTTAATATCATATACACCTTAAGAAAAAAATAATCAATATAATAATAATAATAAATGTTTTTTTTTATGTGTTTTGACTATCTCCACATATCCATGTTTCTAATCTGTTTTTTATGCAAAGCAATTTTTTTTTCACAGTATTACGATTCTTTTAAAGATATTTCTGACTTGATTACTTATTGATAATTTACTTTCAATTTTAATTAAATGGCCGTTAAATTTAGCATTTAAAAAACTAGTAAAAAACTAGTAAACTTAGTCACAGCGTGATTTTTGCTAAAGTTACATTTAAAAGCCATGTTCTCATAAAAAAAATATTATCAACATTTTACCGGCTTGAAATAAAAAAAAACAAAAAAAACAATGTTCCTAAATCATGCACATTGTCACTGCAGCACAAAAATATACATTACAATTAGTACACACAAAAAATTGTAGGATTCAGTTAAACTACAGGGTGGGCCATTTATATGGATACACCGTAATAAAATGGGAATGGTTGGTGATATTAAAGTCCTGTTTGTGGCACATTAGTATATGTGAGGGGGCAAACTCCTCAAGATGGGTGGTGACCATGGTGGCCATTTAGAAGTCGGCCATCTTGGACACAACTTTTGTTTTTTCAATAGGAAGAGGGCCATGTGACACATCAAACTTATTGGTAATGTCACAAGAAAAACAATGGTGTGCTTGGTTTCAATGTAACTTTATTCTTTCATGAGTTATTTACAAGTTTCTCACCACTTATAAAATGTGTTCAATGTGCTGCCCATTGTGTTGGATTGTCAATGCAACCCTCTTCTCCCACTCTTCACACACTGATAGCAACACCGCAGGAGAAATGCCAGCACAGGCATCCAGTATCCGTAGTTTCAGGTGCTGCACATCTCGTATCTTCACACCACAGACATTTGCCTTCAGATGACCCCAAAGATAAAAGTCTAAGGGGGTCAGATCGGGAGACCTTGGAGGCCATTCAGCTGGCCCACGACGACCAATCCACTTTCCAGGAAACTGTTCATCTAGGAATGCTCGGACCTGGCACCCATAATGTGGTGGTGCACCATCTTGCTGGAAAAACTCAGGGAACGTGCCAGCTTCAGTGCATAAAGAGGGAAACACATCATCATGTAGCAATTTCAAATATCCAGTGGCCTTGAGGTTTCCATTGATGAAGAATGGACCCACTATCGTTGTACCCCATATACCACACCAAACCATCACTTTTGTTGTTCCAACAGTCTTGGAGGGATCCATCCAGTGTGGGTTAGTGTCAGACCAATAGCGGTCATTTTGTTTGTTAACTTCACCATTCACATAAAAGTTTGCCTCATCACTGAACAAAATCTTCTGCATGAACTGAGGGTCCTGTTCCAATTTTTGTTTTGCCCATTCTGCAAATTCTGTGCGCCGATCTGGGTCATCCTCGTTGAGATGCTGCAGCAGCTGGAGTTTGTAAGGGTGCCATTTGTGAGTAGCTAATATCCGCTGAAGGGATGTTCGACTAATGCCACTCTCCAGTGACATGCGTCGAGTGCTATGCTGTGGGCTCTTGCTGAATGAAGCTAGGACAGCCACTGATGTTTCTTCATTAGTGACAGTTTTCTTGCGTCCACATTTTGGCAAATCCAACACTGAATCAGTTTCACGAAACTTAGCAAGCAGTTTGCTAACTGTAGCATGGGAGATGGGTGGTCTCGTAGGGTGTCTTGCATTGGAATCTGCTGCAATGTCCCGGTTACTGCATTCACCAGATATCAACACAATTTCAATCCGCTCCTCACGTGTTAACCTCTTCGTTATGTCAATGGCTGTGAACAAAGAGAAACTTGTAAATAACTCATGAAAGAATAAAGTTACGTTGAAACCAGGCACACCATTGTTTTTCTTGTGACATTACCAATAAGTTTGATGTGTCACATGGCCCTCTTCCTATTGAAAAAACAAAAGTTGTATCCAAGACGGCGGACTTCTAAATGGCCACCATGGTCACCACCCATCTTGAGGAGTTTGCCCCCTCACATATACTAATGTGCCACAAACAGGACTTTAATATCACCAACCATTCCCATTTTATTACGGTGTATCCATATAAATGGCCCACCCTGTATAACTGGCTGTGATAATTGCACCTCCCTCCCCATGACTATGACGCAAAATTTCCATTTTGTGTAGAGTACTTCTGTCCTGCACTAATTGTGGAGGTCTAAGGTCAAATCCCCAGCCTCAGGATGATGGACACACTTACATTCTTGCTGCCCTTTCTCTGCCCTGTGAGTGATCTTGTTTATTGTTTGTTTGGTTGTTGTGTTTTTTTTTTTTACATTTAGTTGGTGCAGTATGCACTGGATTAGACAACCTGCAGGAAAAGGACTGGAATGGATGGGTCGTGTTAATAGTGATGCAAGTGGAACTGACTATTCAAGCAGTCTGCGAGGACGACTAGAAGTCACCAGAGATAACAGCAACAGCATGACCTATCTGAGACTGTCAAACCTAAAGCCAGAGGATTCAGCAATTCAATTCAATTCAATTCAATTCAATTTTATTTATATAGCGCCAAATCACAACAAAAGTCACCTCAAGGCGCTTTATATTGTACAGTAGATTGCACAATAATAAATACAGAGAAAAACCCAACAATCATATGACCCCATATGAGCAAGCACTTTGGCGACAGTGGGAAGGAAAAACTCCCTTTTAACAGGAAGAAACCTCCGGCAGAACCAGGCTCAGGGAGGGGCGGCCATCTGCTGTGACCGGTTGGGGTGAGAGAAGGCAGTGTTTTACTGTGCCAAAGACTCACAGTGTTCAAAGTGCACTGAGAGTCTATACAAAAACTTGCAGCCCTACAGTTTCACAATAACAGCTGTGATCCTAACTTCTATTTTATGCTTTTTGTTGTTTTTGAGAGCTTAAGTTAATATTTTAAAACAATTCGTTGTAGGGATGCACCGATACCGATACTGGTATCGGGTATCGGGGCCGATACTGTAAAATGTGTGCGTACTCGTACTCGTAAAAGTTAACCGATACCATGAACCGATACTAATGTAGCCCGGATGGGAATTTGGGAGTAGATACTCATAATTCCCATGGACTTGAACGCCACGGTAACATAAGGTGTTCACAGTTCACAGAAGAGAACGGCATGG
Organism: Pelmatolapia mariae; assembly: GCF_036321145.2. Classification (NCBI taxonomy): domain Eukaryota; kingdom Metazoa; phylum Chordata; class Actinopteri; order Cichliformes; family Cichlidae; genus Pelmatolapia; species Pelmatolapia mariae. The sequence goes on from NC_086230.1 coordinate 15,456,566, forward strand.
AGAGATGCACGAGGTTAGCTGAACCAAAGTGAGAGACTCGGCTAGTTTTACTGAGGTTAACTAGCACAAAAGAGTGTGTGACTAGAAAGCTAACCGTGTGAGAGCTTCGCAACAGAGTGTGGGTGAAGTGACTTTTTGTTTCAACGGTCGCACCACCGTGGAAAACTGTGTTTCCAGCTACGACCGCCGAGGCTAAAGGCTAGCCCGGACTGCTTGGCTGCGCCACGGAGGCAGCCGCTATGGACTGTCGGAGAGCTGGACAGTGACTGGCTAACGCGCTGTAGCAGAGACAGCATCGGGTCCGCAGGGAGTGGATTTAGTGTGGGACTGGTGAACGGCGACCTACCGAGCAACGGAACAGTAAGTCAGACTTTTGTGCTCTTACTGGGGAGAAGAGGATTTTTCTCCATCGTCCGGCGTGAGCAGCAAACAGGCCTGCAACAAGTGTGAATGTGAGTGTGTGTGGGGCCCATGTGTGAATATTGTATGTTTAGTGGATTTATATAACGTGTTTTGGAGTGTATATTAGTGAGTCACTTACCAAAAGGTGATAACATAAGTTGGGTTGTTTAATATAATTTGAAAGGGAATTATTTCATTTATACAGTGTATTTCATTTGGTTAAGGAATTGGAATATCATTTGAGTTTAAAAAAGGGATGTGTTGTACAGTATTTGTCTCTGCCCTTACGTTCAGTAAACGTTTCGTTTGTGTTAAAGAGTTATCTGGGGTCGTTTCTTTACTACTGGTTAAGTTTAACTTGTGTGTGGTAGAAGTATCGGTTTTTGTACTCGGTATCGGCAAGTCCTCAGATCCAAGTATCGGTATCGGATCGGTTTGAAAAAATTGGTATCGTTGCATCCCTAATTCGTTGTATTTGATTTATTATATTGTAGTAGAGTCGATAAAGCTGCAAGGCACAGCTCCTTTCAGCATGGCCGGAGGAGAGGTGTCCTAGCAGTCGTGCAACACACACAGATCACAGACCTGTATTGCTGTGTTGAAGATGTTGCAGTAAAGAGCCCAAAGACCCAGTGCTGTCTCCTGCCTCTTATTTACGCGCCAGAACACAACGCATTGACAGGCATAACACACAAACAGGTTACACTGTCTCTACACAAACTCCACAGAAAATGTTTTCATCACGGTTCTGGGTCATTTTGACCTAGTATTTTTCTGTTTCTTATGTTTTAGGGTTTTCTGTATTATAATTTATGTCAGTTTCTTTAGCTATCCTGTTTTGACGAGTATTATAAATCGATGTTTCAGTTTGAATCTGGTCATGAGTTTAGTTTGATGTTAATTCCTCTTTAAGTCTCTGTCGTCCCTGGGTTCCATGTGTTATATTCTTTCAGTCTGCCTCTCAGTGTCAAGTCTGCGTCTTTGTGATTTGTTTCGTGTTTTCTGTTTTGTTTTGATAGTCCCAGTCTGATGTCAGTGTGTTCAGTTTTACTTCTCCCCTGTCTCGTTAGTCTAATTTCTCCCAGCTGTGTCTGCCTCCTGTTTCCCATTCCCTGATTACTCCCCAGTTTATATAAGCCATGTGTTTTCCTTTGCTCTCTGTCGCGTCATTAACGTCTGCTCACCTTCATTCTCTCTGTCTGTTCCATTTGCTTGCTTGCCTGCCTGTTAGTTTATTTGTTTTCTCAGTTCAGTTAGTTTTCTGTTCTTTTTATTTTCCTGTAATAAACAGAGTATCTTAAGTTCACCTCTGCCTCCGCGAGTCCTGCGTTTGGGTCCAATCCTGCCTGCCTGCATAGCACACAGTCATGACAGAATGACGCGACCATAACCTGGACCTAGCGGGCTCGTCCCGGGAGAGTGATCTCGCCCGCATCATGGGCTTGGTGAAGCGGATTTCCCACACAGAGGATACTAAGGCGATGGCAATAGGGATAAATGCTATCGAAGCAATCCTCGAGAGGACTCCACATTCTCAGGGGATTTATGGGCTTGTTGGATGAGCTGCACGAAGCCCGCAAGGTTCTTCAAGCTCGGGAGCTAGCAGCCTTTGCTCGCTCCCAGTACTCCATGCCGAAGTCGCAGCAGCCACAGCAGCAGTGAAAGGAGCTCGCTGCGAAGCAGCATGAGCTCCCTGCGACACAGCAGCGGCAGAACACGGAGCTTTCTTCAATGCCACGACGATCGCTGCAGCAAGATAATGATCCTTCGCTGCTGCCACAAAATGACCCACCCATTCTGGTCGACTCCGACTATCGTTTGCCTGCCTCTTTTCTGGCAACGATGTGGTCGGGGGACAAGGAGCTGGCTTCCACTACTTTGCCGTTACCGGTCTACTCTACACTTTCAGCCCCTGTCTCCAAGAGAAAGCAGCATATGCGCCACCAGCGCTCCACCCCTCAGCCGCATTCCAGAACTTCCGAGCCGCCAGTTGTGGTGAGTGAGAAAGACTCTGTTCACTCCCTGAGCTGAGAAATGCAAACACCGATGTATCTGGTTCCACAGACTCCAGCTCAGAGGATTTAGGGACTGATTTTCACTCAGATGCTAGAGTTGAGGAGCTAAAAGTCTCAGTTTGTGTTACTTTTCCTGAGCTTGGAGCAAATCCCTCTGGGACAGCCAACCTGGACTTTGTTAACGCTGAGTCAGTTTCTCCTCTATCTGACAACTCCATATGTGACTTTTCAGGCTGTGGCAAAACTGAACTTAGAGGTTTTAAGACTGTCTCAGCTGACATGTCCGTCTCAGACACTGATAGTTCAGATGCTGTTTATTCTCATTCTTTGGACGTTAAAGACTCTTCTGCTTGTGCTCTTTTGGAGCCTGGGAATATAAAAACTATCATCCCAGAAACTGGGATGTTAACATTTGTAACATGAATCCACCAGAGGAGGCGCTGTCAGTCCATTAATGATTTCAAGACATTCAAGACCATTCATTGATAAAATTGCCAATAATTAGTATTTTTGATCAAACTGAATGTCCATGCTCAAGATGACATTGATTTTGATCTAATTTCAATCTATAATGTTGTGATATTAAAATAGCTGACTTTGATCTGTAATTAAGTGACAACAAAATATACCTTGATATATAAAATCAATAAAATCATCCTGTTTGTATGCTGTTTGTTTGCCCTGACCAAACCGAAGTTAAGAACTCTTTATTTTACTTGTTTGTAACTGTAAGAGTAATTACATTATCCTGAAACATAAGAATTGTCTAAATAATAACAGCATTACAAATGTAGGTACTACTCAGCCTCACTGAGATTTTTTGTAATTTTTTTTAATACATAAGTACCAAAAAATAACATTCTGCTTTCAAAGCATGGTCTGTCAGGAGGAACAATAATTTAATAATATTTTTGTTTGTGTAGTGATTGGGATAAACACTGAAAAAACTATTAAAAAAAACTTCTTTTTACCCTAAAAAAACAAGTAAACAAAATAATCAAATTAACTTTTTTTGATACTTGAAAAGTAATGATCTTACACTGTTTTACAAAGTGGTCTAAGAATTCTTTTCTCCATGATGAGGAGAAGTCTGGAAAACTGACCTTTTATATCTTCGGTCAAGTCCACTTCATATCACACTTTTAAACATTACGTACCACTTCAAGCTAACATCCAAGGTAGCACAATAAAATGGTGCATCTTAACCCAACCAGGATCTTTTGCTAAATCTAATCACAAAGATTAGACTAGATCAAACTGTAGCTGAAAAACAAAAGAAAACTAAAGAATTAAATGAACAAATAAAACACAAACAAAAATTGTGTTACATCCATTATATGTAATATGATCATATCATAGTTTGATATTCATAACTTATGTGATAGATTTGCAGATGATCATTCTCTCGGGACAGTGCTTGTCATCACATTTAAAGCCATAAAAATGACTTAAAGTTATATAAAAAGGTCCTGATGGTTGCTCCTCTGTTTTCTATCAGTAAATTGCGAGTTTTATGACAGTGGTAAGTGCTATTTTTGCAAACATAAGACCATTATAACAAATGCTATTTCAATAACTTAACTTAAAAAATTTAAATATTGAAGTGTTGCAAAGACAATAGTGTGTTTTAAGGCACTGGTAGTGGATATAGAGACAGTGCTATTTGTTAAATGAATTTAAATAGAGCAGCTTAGAGTTAACAACATTTTTCTAAAGTCTTAAGATTTCAAAATTAAAATACGAAAATGCAATTTTTTAAATACATCTTTCAAACGTTTATAACTCTGGCAGTGGAACTGACTATTCAAGCAGTCTGCGAGGACGAATAGAAATCACCAGAGATAACAGCAACAGCCTGACCTATCTGAGACTATCAAACCCAGAGGACTCTGCAGTGTATTACTGTGCCAAAGACTCACCGTGTTTCAAGTAATCTGAGAGGCTGTACAAAAACTCCACAGAAACCATTTTTTACAAAGGCCTGAGGGGGGCAGTGGGAAATCACACCGAACCCACTATGAAAGCACCAGGTGACTTTGTGCAACACAAATTCAGCAGATGTAACATAAATATATTGATATCAATTTAACTTTTAAAATTTCAAGTTAAATTTTTTATGGAACTGTGTTTATATTTGCACAAATTATTATTAAGTTTGACCAGGAACACTTTTCAAAGCAGGAATATTTAATACATAACAGGAATATTTATCAGACTTATCTGTTTTCATTTCAGAATTATACAATAAATATGTTGTTAATAAGTACTGTCACATTCTTTTTTTGATGCAACTACTCATTTTTTGTGACCTAGCAGGCTTGAACCAAATAATATTTTATTATGAGGTGACAGGAGTACCACGGTGCTGCCCATTGGTGTAAAGAGATGCTGACAGAAGTCAAATATTTGTATTAATATTCAGCATGTTTCTGGTTATTATTATTATTACTACTATTAGCATTATTATTATTATTATTATTATTATTACTGTTATTGACTGTATCTGAATTTATATTACTGTTTGTTTATTTATTTATTTATTGTAAAAAATCACCTTTGCGGATGTTCTCCTTGTGCTTGATTAATGTTTCACGTTGGCCCAGGACACTTTCAAATGAGATTCTTATCCTTAACATGTTTGTTAATTTATAATAAATAATAAAGATATTAAAACATGTATAAGTGCATGACCAGGTAATATTACATGTTAATTTATAAGGTCATCCTGAGTAATCAAAAGCATCATTATTCAGAATAGAATACAGCACAAAAACTCCGTGATTGACTACTGTACATTTAGCAGAGAAATGACCTTTATCACGAACCCACCTGAGTTTATGGCTGTTGTTCTTATTCTGTCAATTTACTGGGCAGGTAAGAACATGACTTTACTCTTACAAACATTATCAAAGAAAGACAAACAAATACCAGAAGCCAGTAATATGATCGTTTGTAGGTTATGAGAGTCAAACACTGAGATGGGCCCACAAACTGACCTGTACATACTCAGGCTTCGGTAAGGATGTCTCTGCAGCTTGGATCAGAAAACAACAGCAACTCAACTCAGACTAACAGAAACAATACAGCAGAAGCACTGCAACACAGGAAATGGAAACATGATTAAAATACAGTACGTCAAACCAAGTCAAAATTAGTTTTCTGCTTTCATCAGTTATAGAAATTATATTTAGCTTATTAACAAAGTCTGTATATGATCAAAACAATGCTTTGAAGAGCAAGTTACTCCACCACACACAGTTCTACTTCATCTGTAACACTAACAGGAGTGAATTTGCAGCCTGAGGACACAGCTGTTTATTATTGTGTACGTCGCCCACAGTGACAGAAGTCTCCCAGAGCCCTGCACAAATACCTCAAAATAATCAGAATCCACCACAAATTGTACATCCGATCAACTTAACGTAAAGATAATCAATTCCTCTTTAATATTCTATTATTTATTTATTTATTTATCAAAATTTGTACCACCTGGCTTAATGGATTTTTCTAACAATACGTCCAAAGGGAAGTGGAAAGGGAATCATGTGTAAATAGTACACATGACTGTACAGATTACCAAATTGAACGTATCCTTTTAAAGTTTAGTAGTGAGAAAAAAGGGCTGTAGCGTTATTGTTACACAGGTAGATGAAATTAGACCTGTCTTGTACTATACCTTGTTTTGACCAGCAACTTGTCCCAAATAAAATTCACCCAAAATATGATTCTGAAAATATTCTCCAATTAATGAAGAATTATGTTCTTGGGGAAAGAGTGCTTCTAAATTGCAATTTTCAACACATTCAAACGAGAAGACTGATCATTCTGGTACATAGCACATTTCTTTTAAGTGGACATACATTTATTTTTTAATCATTTTCTTTATTGCAGCAGGACAGTGGCCCCAAACATACAGCCAAAGTCATTAAGAACTATCTTCAGAGTAAAGAAGAACAAGAAGTACTGGAAGTGATGGTATGGCTCGCACAGAGCCCTGATCTCAGCATCATCAAATGTGTCTGGGATTACCAGAAGAGACAGAAGGATGTGAGGAAACCTACATCCACAGAAGATCTGTGATTAGTTCTCCAAGATGGAACAACCTCCCAGCCCAGTTCCTTCAAAAACTGTGTGCAAGTATACCTCGAAGAATTGATGCTGTTTTGAAGGCAAAGGGTGGTCACACTAAATATTGATTTGATATAGATATCTCTTTTGTTCATTCACTGCATTTTGTTGATTGATGAAAATAAATGATTAACATTTCCATTTTTGAAAACATTCCTTATTTACAGCATTTTTCCTCACCTGCCTAAATTTTTTGCACAGTACTGTATATGAATAACAATATTGTGTATCTCCTCCACTAGTTCTTCTATCTTGTTTTTACCTCTTTATTCTTTGTTTTTTTTTACTCCCACTCTGAATGGGTTTGATTGCTGTCATTAGGTTTGATTAAACAGAATTCAGCAACTTGTAAGTGAATGGTCTTACAAGGAGAGTGAGTGGAGTCATGTGGGACTCCCTTTGGGAAATCCAGTCTGTATTGTTATTGCAAACTTTACACATTGCCATTAGTGTAGTTTAAAAGTAATTTAAGATTTGTCAGGTTTTTCACCCACTGGTTGTGTAGTCTAGCCCTCTGATGCATGAATTATGAAAGCCTTGGTCAAGATTTTTTTCTTAAGTGCTTTTATTCTTCTCAGGACATGAAAAAAAATGTTCAACTCTTTTTTTTCCCAAAAATATGTTTTTTTATAAAGTTATAAACTTGTCCACTCCAGTGGACTACATGCGCCCAAGCACTTAGCATGAAATACTGTGAATTTACTGTAAAAATGAATTACCTTGTGTTCTATTGTAAATATACAAACACTTGTTTGCTTGTATCCTTTGAAAAAACATCTCAGCAATTTTTTGAAACTTTCAACTCATATAGCCCCAATGTTTGGGCGTAAATAACAAAACCAGTCAACAGTTCTATCTGTGAATCCTACACCTGAATATGGCAAACCATCTCCAACAAGAGAAACATTTTTGAGTCTACACAGTTCTATAACGATGCAGGACAGTATTGCCAAGCCCTTATTAGCATGCTGGAAGAAAACAAACTGACATCTTAGTCTCTGCATCTCCGAACACTTATATGTTCATCACACCTAGGCTGTGTGAAAGTTTGCAAAGCATCCAGGGCACAATGGCACACAGCATTGCATGCAGATGTATTTGGTCTTCCGTGTGCACGCAACATCATGGCTTCTGTTTGCATTTTTCACCTCGGTCAGTTGGGGCCAGTGATATCCTGTGGCAAACCTGACCTCACGGGCTACTTTGGTGACTGCTCTCCACTTCACGGGTTGTGGGCTCCCACTGGGTCTCCCTCTTTTGCATTGCTGGAGGGTGCCACTATTTATCAGTGCATGAGCCACAGATGCTTTGAAGAGGAGGAGTCTCATCTTTTCCAAACCAGACACCTGGTAGAAGCGCCAGGCATTTACAATGGTCACATCCAAAAAATGAAAAAACACTCGGATGTACCACCTCTTGTTTCGACGTCTGTGGGGGTACATTGCCAGACACTGGTCAACAAGATCAACCCCACCCATGTGTTGATTGTAAAGGGCCACAGAGAAGGGCTTTTGGATCATCATCATCTTTTTTTCCTTCTTGACCCATCTGTTGGCAACATCTTCGGGGGATTGGCCAGCACAGGACGAGATCATGTGGATGACAGAACTGTTGAACCATATAGCCTGTCATATAGCCTGAGGTTCCTGCTCTCACCCATACCTTCACTCACTGGACTTATCACTGAACTCACCATCACTGCACTCATCAATGAAATCATCATCACTGGAGCTGGATGGAATTTCCTGGACTATTCTGTACGCTGCCTTATTCTTTGCTGCATTTGAAGTCTACAAAATATGATAAAATAATTATTATAGTAACTCAAACTACAGCTGATCTGCACAAAAATATATATTTTAAATGAGTAGCTTATAAATTTAACAATTATACGCTTACTTATAACCAAAACAGTCCCAAGAAACAGTGAAGCAATTTATGACTTATGTTAAAAAAATATAGTGGATAATGCATGATGTCCACTTCATTGGACACATGGTTAATTGTAGTTTTCTACATATTAGACTAACAATTTCTTATTCCAAACAGATAATATCCTTCCCTAGATGTTACTGCATATCATTATATTTTTTTTACCTGTTGGGCTCTTTTAGCATAGAAGGATTGACAGGATATGCCAGCAGTGGTCAGCAGGGGTGACAGTTTGTCTGCCATCTTTGATTCAGAGGAAATTTACTTGCAGTTGCACTAACTGAACACTGAATTGACCTCAATGGAGCATGGCAGCAGAGAGCACTCTAGAAGCTAATATGCAGTTCCACCATAGAAACCAATGCATTACAGAGATATGTACGTTTTAGTAGCTGTCCACTCCAGTGACCACTATGCATCAGAGGGCTAGACAGTCTGTAACCATTACCTTCCAGATTACTCTTTGAATAATGGCAACTGGGTCCATCAGAGAGAGTGAATCAAAATCTATGGAATGGATTTTATGTCACATACATTGGCAGGGCCAAGTGGACTTAGCTCAAAACAATACACCGAAGAACAAGCTGCTCAACCACACATATACTTATTCATCTGTAAAACTAACTGGAGTGAATCTGCACAAATACATAGAAACCATAAAAAAGAAGCACTGATTTGACATAATACTGATTCTTAAAGTTAACTGAACTTGTTGTTGTTGTATGTGACTGTTTGATTATTGAGATATTTTTTCTTAGTATTTGATGCACTCCTACTGGCTACTCTCTGTTTGCCTGTGAGTTAGAAATTTCAGACTCTTTTATTCATAAAATCCAAATTCTCGATAACTGGACACTCTAATTAACCCAGGTGGCTTCATTAGTTTGGGGACTGTGATTTTTAATCAAACCACCAGATGGCGGCGCTCTTTTTGGGGTGCTCCTGTCAGCACAACAAACATTAACATGAGCTGATAATTGAAGAGAACACAGAACATGTTCTTTCGTGTTAAGATTGCACCAAATGTAATTTTTTAGTATTCCTAAATTTATTTCTATTTCTTTGATTTCTTTATTTATTTAATTTCAGTCTAATGATGGCCTCTTTGCACTGAGATTTCATCTCTCGGGCCTTATATTTAATATTACAGTTAAAACCTATAAAATATAAATTTAACATTTCGAATTTGATGTTATGTCCTCTTCATTTTTGTCTGAAATAACAAAGGAACCACCCTCACCTGTCCATGAAACTGCGAAAAACTGTCAGTCAATTGTCCAAATACATTTGAGCCTCTGAAAATGTAGGGACTGTGTGTATAGAAATTGCTGTAATATCTAAACAGTTAATGCAATACTTTTGACAAATCCCTTAAATAAGGCTGAAGGACTACATTTTCATCATCTATTAATTGTTTGATTTAGAATTAACTGTGGGGGTGCACAGAGGCAAAAATACAAAAACTGTGTCTTTGTACAAGAAATTATGTGCATGCTTGTAGACATAAATACATAGTATAAAAGTACAAGTAATTAATGCTTGCACCAGTGTTTACAATAATCAATGGTCTGTTGTAAAATGCCATTTTTTACATGATATCATAAAATGAATAATTATTAAAAAATGTGTATGGAGAACTTAAAGCAAGTTGTGACATAGAGAAATGATTTTTGAGATGATATAGCAAAATAGTTCTTTATTTAGATATTCACTACAAGATGAAGGTACAATTGTAGTGTGGCTTTTTAGGGGCTTTTTAGGGGTTTTTGGCAAAAAGCTACTTACGACTGTCTGAAAGTATAATGGTAGATGAACTGAAAGATGTTTTTTGGTTAAGGAGGAGGGGTTCATGCAAAATTAAAATTTACAGTATCTTTATATATGGTATAAACAAAGGTCAGGGACTAAATCTGACAGACACACTGCAGATGGTAAAACTGACTTTACAATGATCCGATCGCTTTATTTAGTTGTTTCTCTCATTGTGTTTTTGGCCTTCTTTGGTAAGGATATAGAAATCTGTCAAATTAAAAAACACACACACATATATATATATATATAATATGATTGTACTGACTGCTGTTAACATTTTTATAGGTACTGATGGTCAAACTCTGATTCAGTCTGAACCAGTGGTTAAAAAGCCTGGAGAATCACACAGACTGACCTGTACATACTCAGGGTTCAGTGGTGATTTTTATGCTGCTTGGATCAGACAGTCTCCTGGAAAAGGACTGGAGTGGATTGCATGGATCTACTATGATGGTAGAAGCACCTACTACTCTCAGTCAGTCGAAGGACGGTTCACCATCTCCAGAGACAACAGCAGAAAGCAGGTGTATCTGCAGATGAGCAGCTTGACGACTGAGGATTCGGCTGTTTATTATTGTGCCCGAGAGCCACAGTGATACAAGAGGCAGCAATGCTGTACAAAAAATCAACATGCCAAGTTTTATATCAGATAGAATAAAATTATGTTTATAATTTGCATCAGAGTAATTAGACTAAATATTCATCTCGATTTGAGTGTAAATGGGAATACCATTGCGTATTTGTTTTTTAAAAAAAATACAGTTCCTTCTACCTTTACTTAGCTGGCTGCAGATAGGAATGGGGATTAAAGGGAATTTAAAATACTTTAAATGTGGCATGGTTGCATGTGCCATATGGTTCTTTACTGTCTTGTGTCAGTAGTTCAGGGTTTTGTTGCTGTTGTAATAATGTTCAGGATATTTTCTAGGAACACTACTCACTACCAACTGAGCATTGTTCACTCCACTGCCCACCTGAGTATTGTTGCTTAATTTTATTAATGTTACTAAATATTAATATTATACAGTAAATATTATCTTACAGCTAACACATATTACCATATGCACTCTTTGCAAATATATCACTCTGGCAACATGCATATTCATTGGAAATCTAATGGTAACTATGAAGGAACTTGAAGATAGGGTCAAATGTGTTTGGTAATATTGTAGAAAGATCGCATTGATCATAACATTTTAATTTTTGATCATTTATTTATTTATTTAAAAAGATTTGCTAGCTGTCATACACAGTTTCAGTTCCTCGAAAGCTATTTTCCTGCAGTATCAAGTTTGACCTTTGTTCTCACACATCTGCAGAAACTCAAAACAAGAAGGACATTTTATATAAACCAGCCACAACAAACTTTTAGTTTATATACTTTTTTATCAGATGTCAGTTGCACTAACAAGGTCAGTACGTTTATGAACTGTCTAAGTACAGAAGAAATACTGTTTAAATATCTTGAATTTGATCATATCTCTATATATCTCTTACAGTCAATTTAGTACATTTATTGCCCCCACTAAATAATATACCTTTTATTTCCATGAGGGCACTTTATATTTTTATTGAAACTCTTAATTAATTAAATAGCTTCCATGAACCTTATTTTTATTTGCTAGTTAACAAATTACCTGTTGAATCTTTGTCAGTAGAATACCTTTTGACAGTATTAGTTTCTAGTAACAGTAGATTGGTACTACAAACGCTGGCAGGGATCTACCACAGGGAAGACCGCAGGTGCAGGCTGTGTAAAGATGCCCCTGAGAAAATCCAGCATATAATAGCAGGGTGCAAGATGGTAGGAGGCACAGCATATATGGAACATCATAACCAAGGGGCATAGTATACAGAAACATCTGTGACGAGTATGGTCTGGAAGCCCTGAGGTCAAAATGGGAGATGCCCCCTAGGGTGGTTCGAGAATGACCAAGGTAAGATCCTGTTGGACTTCCGGATACAAACGGACATACTGCTGATGGCTAACCAACAGGACACAGTAGTGGTAGACAAGCAGAAGAAGACGGCCGTAGTGATAGACAGAGAGCTATACAGAGTGATAGGAACATCAGAAAGAAGAAACACGAGAAGCTGAAGAAGTACCAAGGGCTCAGACAAGAGCTCGAGAAGATGTGGAAGGTAAAGTTAACAGTGATCCCAGTGGTAATCGGAACACTCAGTGCAGTGACCCCCAAGCTAGGCGAGTGGCTCCAGCATATCCCAGGAACAGCATCCAAGATCTCTGTCCAGAAGTAAGTAACTAAGTAAGTAAAATTTATTTATATAGCACTTTTAAAACAGGAAGTTATTTCAAAGTGCTTTACATGGGAATATAAAAGCATATCAGTCGAAACAATAAAACAGTATAAAGAGGGTATAACAGCATATCCAATAAAACAGCATACTACAGATGAATATTACCTAAATGCCTGTCTAAACAGATGTGTTTTGAGCTGTTTTTTAAAAGAAGCCACAGAGTTGATGGTGCGTAGCAGGGGAGGTAAACTGTTCCACAATATTGGAGCCAGAGTTTGAAAAGCGCGATCCCCCTTCGTTTTCAAACAGGTTCGTGGAATGGTTAGAAGACCACTATCAGTGGATCTAAGGATCCGGTTTGGAGAGTAGGGTTGGAGAAGCTCAGTGATATAAGTGGAGGCCTCACCAGTTAGGGACATGAATGTAAAAGTGAGGATTTTAAACTGATATCTATACCCAACTGGAAGCCAGTGCAAGGATTTTAACATAGGGGTGATATGAGAGCATTTATGACTGTGGGATAAAAGCCTTGCTGTGGCATTTTGGACCGCTTGGAGGTGATTTAGGGACGCCTTAGACAGACAAGAAAAGAGTGTGTTACAGTAATCTAAATGAGAGGAGATGAAGGCATGAACAAGCATCTCCAGTTCGCCTTTGGAGACAATAGTCCTGAATTTGGCAATGTTTCTTAAATGAAAAAAGCAGGAGCGGGTCACAGACTTGATATGAGCGTCAAAAGACAGAGATTGGTCAAAAATTATCCCAAGATTCCAAGCAGTAGCTTTTATTGAGGATGCGAAAGGACCCAGACGTTGACTAATTTGGGGCTTGATACTCTCTGGGGCAAGAATCAAACTCAGTCTGCATTCATCTGCAGGAAATTGTTTGTCATCCAACCATTAATCTCTGTAAGACAGTCCATTAGAGTGGATAATTTGTCTAATTCCCAGGGTTTAAAGGAGATGTATAATTGGATATCATCTCATACAGATGGTAGGAAATAATTTTGAAGCTGCTAATGATACAGCCTAAAGGAAGGATATATATAATGAAAACAATAAGGGGCTTAGAACCGAACCTTGTGGGACTCCCCATGACAATTTAGCTATAACCTACTGAAAGTTTCCCACCGAAACTAAGAGTGTTCTATCTGCCAGAAATGAGGTGAGCCATTTCAGAACAGATCCAGATATCCCTACCATATGATTTAAGCGGTGGATTAAGATCTGATGATCAACGGTATCGAAGGCTGAGCTAAGGTCCAATAGGACAAGGACTGAGCAATCACCTCTGTCCGCGGCCATCAAAAGGTCATTTGTGACTTTGAGGAGAGCAGTTTCTGTGGAGTGTGACTTTCTAAATCTCGACTGAAAGTTATCAAGAATGTTATGTTTCTCCAGTGCCTTCTTTACTTGATACCAAATGAGTTTTCCTAATATTTTAGAAATGAAAGGAAGTTTTGAGATGGGTCTGTAGCTTGACTGAAGAGTCGGATCCAGGTTAGGCTTTTTCAGCAGAGGTTGAATACCACCCCGTTTAAAGCACCTGGGGACAGAGCCAGATAGCAGGTAACAGTTTATCAGTGTGAACACAGAGGGCCCAATGGTGTCAAAAACTTTGCAAAATAGAGAAGTAGGTAGTACATCAGCTGGACTCATTGAGGGTTTCATTTGGGTTAGTATTTCTGATAGATGAACATGAAATTAACCACTTTTGTTGCCAGTGAACTCACAATTGAACATAATGGACTACAGGACAGGACTGTTGCTCCTAATTATATTCTGTGCAGGTGAAGAGTCTTACTGATCTTGATGAAGTTTATTTTTATCTCACTGACATATTTCACTTGACGTTTTCTTGTTTCACATAATTTTTTATCATTTGGCTTAACAGGTGTTGATGGACAGACTCTGACAGAATCTGAACCTGTCGTTAAAAGACCTGGAGATTCTCACACATTGACATGTACAGCCTCTGGGTTCACATTCAGAGACTACAATATGGCCTGGGTCAGACAGGCTCCTGGGAAAGAACTGGAGTGGATTGCTTTATTAAGTAGCCCAAGTATAGCGATAAACTCGCAGTCAGTCCAAGGTCGGTTTACCATCTCCAGAGACAACGATAAACAGCAGCTGTATCTGCAGATGAGCAGCTTGACGACTGCTGATTCTGCTGTTTATTATTGTGCTCGACGCACACAGTGACAGAGGTTGTTATAGCAGCTGTACAAAATCTTACTGTATTCATCTTTCAACCTTAGCATTAAGCATCATTGGTATAATTTTCTTATCTATTGTATGTATTATGTTATAAATATTCAAGTACAACATTTGTATTTCACAGACATTCCAATAAGTTTTTGATATTCTTTGTGTTATATATTCTATAAAACAGAGTTATGTAGATATGTCTAATTATATGAAAATCATACACATATTATACACATAAGTCCTAAAAGCTCTTCCCAGATGACTTAAAGGTTCATCACTGGGCTAACATGGAGTGACAGACATCCTCACATTCTCACATCCACACCCTAAATGACACTTGGCAAGAGGCAGAGGATCATGCTATGCTATTATACTGGTTGCAGTCGAATAGTCTGGGATTGTGACTAAACAGCTCACATTTAAACTAACCATCAGAGCCTGCACTTAATAATAATAATGGATTACATTTATATAGCTCTTTTCGAGACCCTCAAAGCACTTTACAATTCCACTATTCATTCACTCTCACATTCACACACTGGTGGAGGCAAGCTACAGTTGTAGCCACAGCTGCCCCAGGGCAGACTGACAGAAGCGAGGCTGCCATATCGCGCCATCAGCCCCTCTGGCCAACACCAGTAGGCAGTAGGTGAAGTGTTTTGCCCAAGGACACAACGACCGAGACTGTCCAAGCCGGGGCTCAAGCCAGCAACCTTCCGATCACAAGACGAACTGCCAACTCTTGATCCACGACTTGCAACTTGAAGCCACCAAAGGAGGAGCTCTAAGACCATGCATTATTTTAAGACAGCAATGCAGTCTTTGCATGTACTGTATCAAGCATAAATTTGGAAATCTGTGATTTGTACCAACTTGACAAAAGGTAAGGAACCTACAATATCAGAAAGAAACACCAACAATCATGTGCACGGCGTCAACGCATTAGCGCGGTTAGCTCGTTAACACGTTAGCGCCATCCAGCCCCATCCACGGGGCGATACGCACTAACTCGCTAACGGAGATTTGCCGCGTCAATGTCATTTTAACAAGATTAACGCTGACAGCACTACAAATTATACATCAGATTAACTTCACTTAAAATAATTCATTCCTTTTTCCTCCCTAATAAAAAAATGTACAGGTTAGTAAAAGGAACACATTTTTTACGTTTAGTAGTTAAAAAAGGGCTGTAAGGTTTTTGTAGCGTTAAACAGTTAGATAAAATCACCCTTCCTTGTACTAAACCTTGTTTTGACCAGCAATTTGTCCCGAATAAAATTCACCAAATAAATTCTGAAGATATTCTCCAATGATTCAAAGAAGGAAGACTGCTTCAGGCAGATAATTATTATTTTTTGTATTATGGACATGCATTTTTTTTTCAACCTGATTGCTAGGTTCATGAGTCAAAGGGTTCTTACAGGTTACTCCAGCCTTAAAAAAATAAATCCTTTTGGCCTATTTTTCAAAATTTTACCTGAGAGCTCCTGATAATGGGTGTTGCTGAAGGAGGAGTGTTTGTGCAAACCTTCAGATGGAGCAGACATCTGATTGACTGAAAAGCAGTTTGAGCTGACTCCTCCCTGGCTCAGTCTATGCTCTGTTTGCCCACTGCGTGATACCATCAACAGAAGCTAAACAAAAAGCTCTGAAAGCCTTTGTAACATAAATACACCAGAGGAGGAGCCCTCAGACCACTAACAATTTGAAGAGCACATCAGTCAAATTATTAGGTCTTCTTGTTTACTGTAAAATAACTGTTGATGTGGAAATAATATAAAAAAGATACATTATTATAGTGGTGATAGTCACATATGGTTTCATAACGCATTCATTTGTTGAAAAAAGTAGATTTTCCATCCTAAATGCAGATATTTAACTAAATGTTACAATAAGTGATTTATTTTAGTCTAGAGATGGCACGATACCACTTTTTTATGTCCGATACAGATACCGATATAAATTTGGATATCTGCCGATACCGATATGAATCCGATATAGTGTGTTTTTTAATCAATAAAACTGTTTTTAAATATCTTGCTGCATTTTGTATAAGTTCATACTCAAGCTTAAATAAACAACAACACTAAAGCTATTCTGTTATACCTGTATGTAAAAAATACACTCCGCCCAAAATATTTCATAGTTCAGCAATACTGATCAATCTAATAAACTTAAACCTACTCCATCCTCCCTATTCTGGTATTTTAAAGAGTACTTAGCAGAAATATTAAGCAACCTAACTAATAGGGTTGCAAACTCCCAGCAAAAACAAAAAAATAGGGAACCACCCCCCACCCTCTACCTCATGATGCTTAATCGATGTAATCAACTTTAATTTGATGCAGGGTGAAAAAAAAAATGCACAGAAATAAATTATTTTTCAAGAATAATTAAAGAGATTCAACATCTTTCTTAAACAGAATTGCAGAATTCACAGATAGTACCTTCCCAAAGGAAAAAGTACTAGCTTACTAGGGTATATTAGACTTAATAATTACTATATACAGTAATGGACTTCTATATATTTTACATCAGATTAAAACTTTGGGTGTAAGATTCAGATAATTATTTATTAAAAGCTAGACATTTTAAATGAGAATAAGAAAGAAAAGTATGTCTTTGTGCGCCCTTTTCCCTGTTCATGCCCTATCGGCCCCCCTGGTCAAACTTTGCTAGATCTGCCCCTGCACAGTTACCAGCTGTAAGCTACTAGAAAAGGATCCTGGTGTAGAAAATAATATTAAATAAATTCTAACAACAGCTTATCAAGCTTAAACGTGCTGCTGTTGTTCAGCCCTGGTTTCCTCTTTGTGGTGCAAAGTGGGCGATAAACAAACAAGAGAGACGGACTTGCGACAGAAAAGCGATCAGCTGATCATTAAGCAGTTTCAGGATTGAAGTAGCAGCAGGAAGAGGCAGTCGCTCCATATATCGGTTGTTAAGCTTAACATGGGAACGCTTTACAAACATTCAGAGATGAACTTACACACTTGCTTTACTTCTCTCTGGGATAACTTCCTCGGAGATGAAATGCCGGTTTGCTAGTGAGGCTACAAATACACACAGCTGCTCTATCACGTGAGGCATACTGCTCCGACATGCTACGGTTGAGAGCCGAGTTATGCGGTGTGGCAAGTTTTGTGAGGTGCTTTTTTTTATGATATTTAATGGATCGGATTACATTTTTTATTTCTCCCCGATATCCGATCCAGCAATTTAGGTCAGTATCGGCCGATACCGATATGTAATATCTGATCGGTCCATCTCTATTTTAGTCATTTACTTTCACCTTTAATTAGGTGACAAACTATGGTTTGTCAGATTATTATAATAATTTTATTATTATTATTATTATAATAATGGATGGATGAAAGTATTTGAAAAAAATCTGTTCCAAAGCATACAGATGCTGCACCCTCAGAGTGTCATGATGCAGCTTTTGTTTTTTCATTTCCAACAATTCAGTTTTGGAGTTGAAGCAGGCATGCCATCGCTAATCTATGTTCTCTATTGTCAAAAGTGTTAAAAAATCTCCACAGAAAAAGCACTTGCAATAAAGTAAAAGTGGTGAATCTCAATTACGTATGAACACATAGTATAGTTGACAAATTCTGCTTAAATATAGAAATATATTCTTTCAAGCTGCTGGAGCAATTTCAGGCTAATCAGGAATTTGTGCAGCTGAAAAAAAAAATAAATTAGAAATTTGACTAACTTATGGTTAAAGTCTTTAACCATGTTTGGAAACCTCAAAAAAATTATCCTCTGGTCAAAATTCTGAACTAAACCAGTTGTTTTGTAAGATGGATATAATGGCCAAATTAAAAAAATTCAAAATTCATGTGGCTGATGGGATTTTTCACTTAATGACACCCAGAGAGAAATCATTCAAGCACAGAGCGCAATGGAGATAACCACTGCACACTCATTTTGTTCCTGGCCCTCATGTTGTTACTATGTAAATAAAATAATAGGTTCTCACATCATGAATAATTCTAGTACACATGTAAACTGCTTTTCTTTTCGGTAGGAGGAGTCAGTGTAAAACTTTCTGATCTCACCTCTACTTATTTGACTGCTTGGAGCAGTGTGCACACAGTTTGACATGATGGACTGCATGACAGGGCTGCTGCTTTTAACTCTCTGCTGGGCAGGTGAAGAGTCTGACTGATCTTACTTTGATGAAATTTTCTTCGTGTTACAGACACATTTCATATTCTGTTTTCTTGTTTTTATGAACAGGTGTTGATGGTCAGAGTTTGACAGAATCTGAACCAGTAATTAAAAGGCCAGGAGAATCTCACAGATTGACATGTACAGCCTCTGGATTCACATTCAGCAACTATGAGATGGCCTGGGTGAGACAGGCTCCTGGAAAAGGACTGGAATGGATTGCTCATTTAAGTAACCCAAGTGGTAGCAGTAAATACTACTCGCAGTCAGTCCAAGGTCGGTTTACGATCTCCAGAGACAATGACAAACAGCAGGTGTATCTAGAGATGAACAGCCTGAAGACTGAAGATTCTGCTGTTTATTATTGTGCTCGAAGGCCACAGTGACTGAAGTCATTTTAGAAGCTGTACAAAATCCTGCTGTACTCATTTTTGAACTCATTCTAAATATAGAAATATCTGAATATTCAGGCACAAAATATATATTTCACAAGTCTTTTATATTCTTCATATTCAATATGTAGATTTACAATATATCTATATCTTTGAGGATATATATATATCCTCAAGGTTGGCAACACAACATCTGATTTTAGTACTTCACGTGTTCACCTGTGGGTTTAACAGCCTGCTGTTGACTATTTAACAGTTATCAGTTATTAGATCAAATGAAAACTGTACTTATGATTTACATTTACATGATCTACGCCTCTTTTTTAGTTTTGTTGAATTGTTTCATGAATATTATCATATTCTGCCATGCAGTTACTTCTTTTCTTCACTTTGTTAAGAATGTGCTTAAGCAAAATGGATTATATGACACATCAGATAATCAGTCACACACCAACTCTTCACACTTACAACCAATTTAGAAACACAAAGTAGCCAAAAGCACATTTTTGGACTGTTGAAAAAGAGCCAGAGTACCTGGAGAGAACTGACAAAGTCAAAGGGAAAACTTACAAACTCCACAAAGAAAGGTTCCAGTCAGCCAGCAGGTTTCACCCGGGAAACATCTTGTGAGGCTGCAGTGGCAGCAAACACAGTCAACATTTAGGGATTTACTTAGCTGGATGATTGAGCATGCATCAAGACATATGAAGCTTTGTTTACTGATGAACAAAAAAGGCCTGTAGTTCTTTTCTTCTCAACAAGAAGAATTGTTGTTATGTGTTGCTTCAAGACTTGCTTAAAGATTTTGATTAGATTCTTTTTTTATTCTTGTTAAATAACATCAAATCTAAAATGTGCTTTGTCATTGCAAAAGTTAAATTGCATATCTATATGTATATATATAAAAATGACAAATGACACATCTTAGTTTTCTTTTGTTCTTAAAAATATGTTTTTACATGCTGTTACACATGGTTTCAGTTCCTCAGCAATTGTGCTGCTTAAAGTACATCTTTGTCTTCACACAGCTGCAAGACCTGAAGACATTTATTTTTTATGCAAAACTATATGCACCAACAAGAGGGCACCAAAGCAACAGGTTGCATTGTAACCCTAACTGTATAGAAATAGATAATCAAATGCTTATAAAAAATAACACAGTGCAAAGTTTGACATAAAAGAGAGGTGCAGACCACTGATGTTGCCAAGACAAAGACAAAATCTTCATTTTCTTAATCCACATGTTATTATTGTTGCAGCCTGGACTGTCAATAACCATGACCCGATGAGTTAAGATCAAGTGGGTGACCTGCCCATTAAACATTTCTTTGATTTGAGAAATCCACAGTATACGATACTCTGCCTAAGGAAGCTGTCCCTTACCTGCACTGGCATTTCTTTGGGCTTCATATTTAAAATTACAGCAAAAATTTAGAAAAGACATATTCAGTTAAAGAAGTAACATCATCATTTATGTGTTTATCTAATTGTTTATTTATTTGTTTGCTCTTTCTGGAAACTATCCTAAAAAGTATAATGTTGAGTGAACCACAAATCTTTTTTTTGTTAAGGAGGTCCATGCAAAACTGATACCTACAATGTCCTCATATTGGTGTAGAGCAAGGGTCAAGAGCTCAATCTAACATACACACTGCAAACTGGACAAAGAAAACTGACTTTTACCATGAACAGATCTGCTTATTTAGTTGTTTCTTTCATTGTGTTTTCTACTTTGGCTGGTAAGGGTATATAAATCTATTGGACAAACTGTTAGAGTGGATTGTTAAATGTTTGTCATTTTTATGCTTGCCAACTTTGATGAAAGGGATTCCACTGTCCTTTCCCCCAGATTCTCGGGGTTCTGGGTAGGGGGCTGTAGGTTTGCTTACAGACACATCCTATCTGGAAGGTCTGTTTGATGTAAGCTTCCTGCCCAGCAGGAGGTCTCACACACACACACACACACACACACACACACACACACACACACACACACACATATACATACAGTGCCTCGTCTTTGTAACCAAGGGGGGTTAAGAGGGGAGGTACGTGTTGT
The DNA here is from genome assembly GCF_036321145.2 of Pelmatolapia mariae. Lineage (NCBI taxonomy): Eukaryota > Metazoa > Chordata > Actinopteri > Cichliformes > Cichlidae > Pelmatolapia > Pelmatolapia mariae. The sequence goes on from NC_086230.1 coordinate 15,477,951, forward strand.
AAACTATTGTGTGAACTGTCTCTCAATAAATAGCTGCGAGGGAAGCTGCTCTTTGAAGGACTTTGGGCTGGAGACAGGTTAGGAGCGTGAGCTCCAAGAGCTGGTTCTTGACCAAAGGCCTCCCTTGCGCAAGTAATCGATCGAACGCTGTTGCCTTGTTTTCTTTCATGATAAATAAGTCTCTAGAACTAGCGGGGTTTGTGGGAACAGACCCAACATTTATTTGGTCCTTCGAGCCGGAGCCCAACACATCGCCTCCACCGCGAGGAGAGGGAGAGGACGCCACCGCAGTCTGCTAGCAGCCATCGTCTGGGACGATTGACGAAAGCCCTGGTACTTTGCTTTGTTCCAGGCCGGACAGTTTGCGCCTGAACTCCCCACGGGATGGATGGCGATTGACGGGAACCAGAGACTCTTCCCATGAACGGAAACAACACGAACAGTGAGTACAGAAGGCCTTAGAGAGCGGCTACGTGCCCGTGCGTTAAAGCAGGTACGTGAGTGCGCAAGCTGTGCGTGTAGACGCAAGCTACCTGGCTTCTCCGCCAGTGTTTTAGTTTTTGTTTTATCTTTTTGATTTATTTAAGGAGGTTTAAAGGGGTTTCTCCACCGAATAGAAGGAGGGTAAGGACGGTTTCTCCACCGAAAGGAGGATAGAGCTCTATAAAGATAAAAAAGGTTCTCCGCAGTTAAGGGCGTTGAGTGTATGGTTTCTCCACCAATGGTAAGGAGGAAAGAGCTCGCCGCGGTAAGGGGGATTATGGGCCTAAAAAGAGTGTGAATGAGCGTATATGTGTGTGAGTGCCAGTAAGTGAACGCAGCAGCACAGAAGGAAACCTAAGCGGTGTTAATGGAATTCGGTGACCTGTTGTGTACACGTAGCCTGGGTTTTGGTGTAAGTCGCGTTGCCAGTTGCAAACTTAAAAGAAGTCTGCCTTGAAAGATGATGAAATACACTGCAAAGTTTTTTATTGGGCAGAACGTGTTGTGTGGATCGTTGAAGAATGAAGTGAAACTGTGCGCTAAGCAGAAGTGAGTGTGAGCGTGTCTGACGTCACGGTGTGTGTGAAGGTATCCAGCTGGGGCAGACGTGATTCTGCAGGTCACCTGCCCAGTGGACAAAGAAATAAAATAGTTGTGTGGTGAATGATAGCACGAAGAGTGTTTGGTGTTTCTCAGCCTGAAACAGCTGTAATGCTACTTTCTGTTTTGAAGGAAAGGACAGTTTAAAAAACAGAGAGAGAGATGTGTGTTGTTTTAAGCAGTGATGAGAATAATGAAAATGTGATGAGAGAGGAACACAAAAACATACAGAAAATACATCAACCATACTAACCCTACATGCATATACACAATAAATGATACTCATGAAGACCAGACAGCATCTTAAGCATGAGATTCTGTTTGTCATCTTGTCCAAGTCACTAGTAAGATGAAAGTGATACATAGACTAGTGGACTGAATATTATAGGAGGACAGATGGTTGCATCATAGAGGAAAACAGAATGCTGATGAGGGGTCTTAAATGAGTGAGCTGAGTGAGCTGATTGTGAGTTTCTGGTGTGTGAAGAAGTTTTACCATGGCACACATTTGGTTACATGAGAAGAAACTTATTATGTGATGAGACAACAGGGTTATGCTGTATGTTGTGTGTGGCTGATTGGATGAATGTTTGAGATTAAACTGGCTGTTGATTTGTCTTTTGTTATTAAGTTGAGCCTGCCAAATGGGTTGGTACGATTTATCCCCCTGGCATGAAAAACACGTGTCATGACTTAACAAGGCCTTTCTTTCCTTTGCTTTCCTTTATTTTCTTTCCTTTCTTTTATTTTGTTACTTTCATGGTGCACTGAAAGTTTCGGTTGATGATCTCTGTTTAAGCAGAGATGCACGATTAGAACAGAAGCGCTATACGACTCGTCGTCAAGAAAACTGTTGCAAAAGTGAGCTTCTCCAAAAATTAAAATGGAGAAAGCCACTTATTTGGGACAATCAGAAAACAAGTCCCTGCCAAAAAGGATTCAGCGATGCAATCCGCTTCTAAAGTTTTTCTTCTTCTTTTTTGAAATGACGTCATTGCTGGCAGTAGCAATTTATTGCATCAAGAAGGGTTCTACTATTAGCAAATAAAAAATGAGTGGGAAAACTGACTGACAAAAGCTGACAAGACTGACTGACTTAACACCATTGTGTGAAGTTAACCCCCACCTGACAAAGGTGTGGATGTATCTCTGTGTGTGTCTTCTGTTGCAGGAACAGAAGGAGACCACAGGAGGAAACTTGGGTCACATGACTATGTGAACTCTGCAAATTTAACCTTTTAGTTTAAAATTTTCTGTGTCTGTGAATTCACCATGGGTGTGTTATTCACTACCTTGTGTTGCTCACAGAGATTACTGTGAGAAAGAGTGTATACAAATGCGCAGCGCTAACATTTACCTTTCTTTTTACAGCAGATGGTTAATCATGTGATTCGATCATGTGATTTATAGCAGGATTTCTATCACAGGATTACTGAGATTTTGTGTGAAGAAAACTGTAGTTACAGGCTGTGTGTTGGTGATTAACTTACACTGTGTTGGAGAAAATATGAGTGTTATAAGGGAGAAGTGAATACAGTGTGACACTGTGTTTGAAACCAGTGTTACTTCTTTTTTACAGCATCTCTGGAATCTGGATGACCAACACCTGACAACCAGGACAAACCGTGTGTTTGGCTAATGTTTGTTTTTCTAAGAGTGCATGTAGAGGATTCAGCAGAAAACAGACAAGTGACATGAGAAAACAAATAAGAGATGCAGTGTTTATGGAATAGTTTAATATGGGCTCACTAGCTGGCCACTATTGAGCTCATAGTAAGTGGAGTGACAAACTTTAGGAAAGTCACCGATTAAATTGTGGAATAAATTGGGATGATTCATGATTTGGGACAAATTATGATAATAATAATAGTGATTTAATGACTGGAGAAAACCTGCACATGATATTTGTCTTTTATGCTGAATACTTTATTACTTTATTGGTTGAAAATGCGAAGTTTGATTTAAGGACTTTGTCTTCCAGGATACAAGCTCCAGGTGGAGCTGGGAGTTAGACAAGCTAAACATTTAATTGCCGACTAATGTTTTACACAGGGTTACAGGTTGGAGTGAAGCTGCTCCAAGGGACAAACCCTGGAGATTGTTTTAGGGAGACTGTGCAACATTCTTGTACATGTCTCGTTGGGGAGTTGACACATGGCAGAAGCCATGTGGCAAGAGGAGTGTCATTTTAATTTGCAGATGTCGTGAGGTGCCATGACGAGAAGGAGTGACTGAGAGGATCGTCCATAAGATGGAAGCTGAGGCCTGGAGAGAGTCTTCAGGAGGATCGGAGATCGCCTTCAGCACAGAGAGCTGTGCTACTGAGCTTCCAGGAGATCGTCATGAGGAGACTTTTGCGCAGCAAAATCTTAAATAAGATGAAAGACTTTCGACGTTGACATTGAGGAAGACAACTAAGGTGTACGACGTGCTCTGCCTTTAAAATCTTCAGCAACGTTGAATCGTGAGAACCTGAGGGAACGTGCCAAGCTCCAAAAGTGACAGCGCAGAGGAGGTCCAGTGATGGACTTGTGGTTCTGTGAACAGCACAAATGCCAGGTGACTGTGAAATAACTAACAGCACTTTTTCCACAAGTGAAGCCGTAACTTACTATCCTACCAGATTAGCTCTAGTTGCTTGTGTTTTACCTCCATGCATGAGATCAGTATGTGCAGCAGCTTAAGCTGTACAATGTTTCAGGATATAGTTTTTCACCTTTTTGACACTGTTAGTTCCACACGAGGTAGATGTCTACTACTGCAGACTAAAATTACATTTCTGTCACCTATAAGGCGCTTGTCTTTAATGTTGCTGTTACTCTCATAACCATACATATAACCATAAAGTGATGCACAATTCTGAATCCGTTACACCTTTTGTCAACGAAAGAAGAGGGCACTTCTCATGAGTGTAGACAGCGCGTAGAGAGGGGTGTAAGCTGAGGGATGACTAATAGATGTGCCACTTGGTGAGGGAAAGGTTTGGTTTGTTGATGGTTTGAGCTTTACAGCAGCAGAGGGACAGACTAAAACAGGTTTTACTGTAGTAGATAGTGAGAAAGTTATCTGTACAGGACAACTAGCATGTTTCATATTTGCTTGAGCAGCAGGGATGCTAGCTTTAACGGCAGCGTGTAAAACTGCAGAGAAATAAGATGTGACGATATACACTGATAGCCAGTATGCATTTGCTACATTATATTTCTTTGTGATGCAGTGGGTGAGACGAGGTGTGACAGCCTCTACAGGGAAACCTGTAGAACACGCCAAACTCTTGCAAAATCTGCTGGAGGCAGAGTTTTTACCCAGTAGAATTGCCGTTTGTAAATGTGTAGCACACATGTGAGGGAAAGATCCAGTTGCATTAGAGAATGCTTTTGCAGATAAGATCACAAAAGAGGCAACTTTAGGAGAACATGGTGTTAACGTTTTAGCAATGCAACACCAATAGACGTTGGCTATTATGCGGGATGCACTGGCAGCCATGCAGGGCCACTGACCTACTGCAGGAAAACAGTGTGACTTACAGAAGGAGCGAATTTGCAGGATGGTGTTTGTTATCTGTGTGATGAACCAATACTGCCTAAGAATTTGTATAAGACTGTTGCTATTTTGCGCCATGGGCTTTGCCATGTCGCAACAGGAGGGAGATAATGAGTAGTTTATACTTTAAATACCCTTAAAACAAACTTTTTTGTAGGTCATGTATGATATGTTCAAGCACAATTCTCGGGGTAATTTGAGACCTAAGAGAGGGAAATTCCCTAGACCCAGTCACCCATTACAAGTTACTCACATGGACTATAGGACTGTCCAGCTGTAATAACTATGAGTATTATTTAGTGATAATGGTTCACATTTTGTAAATGAAGTGATTAGATTAACTGCACAACATCTAGGAATAACACTAAAACATCATTGTTTATATCACCCACAAAGGACATGGTTAGACTGTGTAGAATTAGTTAAGATGTACATGAGGATTACTCCAACAGAGAATGGTCTGACTCGTTGAGATTATATATGTTAGAGCATTTAGAGTTCTAGTCTTCTGTAGTGATGATAGGAAAGCAGAAGAGAGAGCATATTAGCAGATTAGATGCTTAAAATGTTTAAAAATGAAGAAGTCTTGAGAACAAATGATCTGCCAGATGATTCTGTTTCTCCGCAGGAGCAGAATCTGAAGTCTGGAGATTGGATGTTGACAAGGCCATGGAGAGGAAGTGCTGGTCCAGTCCACAGTGGAGAGGTCCATATCGGATGCTGCTGACGATGACCACAGCAGTGAAGATTGCTGAAAGGAACACTTGGATACATCAAGCGCACTGCAAGAAGGTAACACACTTCCTGGCCGACTCTGGGTGATGGTGAAAAGGCCAGCGGTACAAAGGGGGGAGTATATCTCTAGGACCTCTCATCTCAATCCTGGTGAAGAAACCAACGGATCCTGAACCCAACTTAGAATGGCTGGGAATGTGCTGTTCGCCTTCTTGTGCCTGTGGACCCAGAGTGGGATGACAGGAGCGCACTGGGACAGAGCAAACCACACCCAGTACCCGCATGGGGTTTCAACCAACTACTGGTGGCAGTTTGTGAACACGACCGCTCACATAAAGAACGAGACCAATGGTTATGCTTGTGATGCCACTGGCTACACATTCTTCTGGACTGTGGCCATATAGCATCACTGAGAGCGAGACAGTTTGTTTGGTTGCCTTGGCAACACATCCAGGAGTAAACATACTTGGGACACTGCCAACTTTTCAACTTCTGAACCTGAATGGACGGTTGATTCACCAGTAGCTGGAAAGGTGAACTGCTCTGGTACGACAGACCTGCTAGTCTGACTCCAAGAATCTGACTCGCTGCAGGACACTGAACAGCTAAATGAACTGGAAACAGGCCAGTTGCCTATGTGAATGAAGGGCAATGGATTAGTCCAAGTTGGAGATTTATCATGGAATTTGTACAACATCACCTATTCTTTGTGTCCTCTGCAAGAAGGATGTAAACAGAGAAGCCTTTTGTCTTCATTTACATCATGAACACTTCTCTAAGCTGGTTGAGGTTTTGAGCCAAGAAGATCAAAACACCTTGATCCAATTTCCTTTACAAAGCTTTTCCTGTGGTGACAACAGGACAGGAGAAGAGTTGTAAATGCGGATAATTTACTAGTTGACTCTAACCCCCACAGGATGCCTACAGTGAGAAGATTTGGGGGGTTGATAAAGTCATAAAGAAGGGTGTTGACCAGGCTACAGCTTTGAAGTTAGCTGAGAGCCACATGGACAAACGATAAAGTCAACTGATGTGTTTGAATGTCTATGTCTGTATACAGTTGGATTGTAGTGACACATGATTTTTTGAGTATGTTGATCATTCTTGTTTGACTGTTACATTCAGTTGTTTACTTGCAGAAATACATAATGAATTGCACGACAGGAGTAGATGCACCACGAGGCTGGAGAGCTTGGTTAATGTCTGGTCCTTGGTGACATCTTCTTTTGAAAATATTAATTCCTGTTTTTGGACTGTTGACATTTGATTTGTTTATGTATAGGATGAATTTTACCGTGTATAAGATCAATGCGAACTAAGATGATTCCTAATACATTTGTTAATTATGTACTTTTACAACAATATGAATTGACTGAAATGAATGTCATGACAGAAGCCTGTGTATGAATGACGCCTGCACTGAAAATGTTAAGCAAGAGGTGCATGGATAAGAATATACTACATAGGAATAATTTGGAGCATAAAAATCACAAAACAGGAGGGAATGTTAGAGTGGATTGTTAAATGTTTGTCATTTTTATGCTTGCCAACTTTGATGAAAGGGATTCCACTGTCCTTTCCCCCAGATTCTCGGGGTTCTGGGTAGGGGGCTGTAGGTTTGCTTACAGACACATCCTATCTGGAAGGTCTGTTTGATGTAAGCTTCCTGCCCAGCAGGAGGTCTCACACACACACACACACACACACACACACACACACACACACACACACACACACACACACATATACATACAGTGCCTCGTCTTTGTAACCAAGGGGGGTTAAGAGGGGAGGTACGTGTTGTAAACTATTGTGTGAACTGTCTCTCAATAAATAGCTGCGAGGGAAGCTGCTCTTTGAAGGACTTTGGCCTGGAGACAGGTTAGGAGCGTGAGCTCCAAGAGCTGGTTCTTGACCAAAGGCCTCCCTTGCGCAAGTAATCGATCGAACGCTGTTGCCTTGTTTTCTTTCATGATAAATAAGTCTCTAGAACTAGCGGGGTTTGTGGGAACAGACCCAACACAAACACATGCAGATGTAATTGTTCATTGTCCTAACCCGTTGTTGACATTTGTGTAGGTACTGAGGGTCAAACACTGACTGAGTCTGAACCAGTGGTTAAAAGGCCTGGAGACTCCCACAGACTGACCTGTACATACTCAGGATTTGGTGGTGACATTTATGCTGACTGGATCAGGCAGCGTCCTGGAAAAGTACTGGAATGGATCGCTCATATTGAATCTAGCAGTAACTCCTACTACTCTCAGTCATTCAGAGGCCGATTTACCATCTCCAGAGACAACAGCAGAAAGCAGGTGTATCTGCAGATGAACAGCTTGACAGCTGAAGATTCTGCTGTTTATTACTGTGTTCAAGAGGCACAGGGACACAAGAGGCAGCAATGCTGTACAAAAACTTTACGTGTCAGATTCAGATTTTTTCAGACATACAGAGTCATTATTAGTTATTTGTATCTGGTAACATGAATATTCATTAGTAAATGAAGCTAACATATTGCCACACACAGTTGTAGTTCCTCAAAAGCAATTTTCCTTCAGTATCAAGTTACATCTTTGTTTTCACGTTGTTTATTATCTCCAGAGAAAACTTCATATTATATTTAGACAGCACTCTTTGTTTCCATGGGGGCTTATTATAATTTTTATTGCAATTCTGATTTTAACAAACATCTTCCATTAGACATATTATTTGCTAATGCACAAGGAATTATCAGTTGTTTAAAAAAAAAAATCTATGTCAATACAGTAAACAACACTAAATTAAATTGTTGTTTCATTACTGTAAATGCTGCCATATATTAAAAAATGTTGGGTGAATAATGAAAACAATGAAGCTGAAGTGATTCCAACATTTGTAATTGTTTTTTCCAGATAGAATAACTGAATCTATGCAAACTGAATAACCTGTGAGTCATAGTCGTCGTTCTTTTGCAGTATGCAAAAGAACCTTGCACAAACAAGCTTCTTGCAACAGATGTAAAGTGTGAACAGCCTGTCACTGACAGCCACTCTGACTCAACGTCATAAACTTTCACAGTACTACAGAACTTAAGTCAAACATTAAATGCCTGATAAAACTATATCTATTTAGATAAACTGACATTAACAATATTCTGCACATTATAACAAGTGATAATAAACCACTGATGTCTGTATTACAGAGATAGCTACTGTAGGTAAGGCAGTGTTTGACACAACATATTCATAAATATTATTTAACAAGCATGTCTTTAGCATAAAAGTCTGATTTACACACTGATACTGTATTGACTATAACATATTTGTCATATATCTGTGTTGCTATGTTAACATGTTTTCAACACATTTTCTGCTTTTTGGTGAAAATGGATCAAAAAATAGACCCAAATAAACAGAAAACATGTATTTAAAAATCTGTGATACAGGGATGTGTTATGAGAAAAAAGTCATTCGACTTTCAATATCTTTTCTGGGCCAATTTGAAAATGTAAAAGAAGTAATTAATTTAAATAAGGGGTAAGGTAAAGGCGATCTCCTTGTGAGTTTATCTGACACTATTACTACTATACTTCTATTGACTTCAGTTATACCAGTACTGATGCCTAATGTGTTTGATTCTATGCAAACTCTGTGTCCTTCTTTGCATAAAAATTCCTCACACTTTTGGAGTGACGATAGCAGAACATCACTCTCAACATAAACCATGTTTTCTGTAGCTCTGCTGCTGCTGTTGGCAGCTGGATCACGTGAGTCTCTCTGGATTTGTCATACTCACAAGTTAATCTTCATGCAACAGCTCTATCTGATGATCTGTTAAAAAACTCTTTTTTATTTACAGGTGTAAAGTGTGAGCAGTTGATGCAGCCAGGGTCTGAAACTTTGCAGCCAGGTCAACGTCTGACCATCACCTGTCAGGTCTCTTATTCTCTAAGCAGCTACTGGACAGGCTGGATCAGGCAGCCTGCAGGGAAAGGGCTGGAGTGGATTGGTTCCAGATATACAGGAGAAGCAGCTTACAAAGACTCACTAAAGAACAAGTTCAGTATTTAGACACTTCAAACAAGACAGCCAGAGATGCACAGTAACACAAACCAGCGGTGGACCTGAACAAAAACCCCTCAGAGCCTGATCACTTACATGAAGCTGCCAGAGGAGGAGCCCTCAGACCAAAAATGACTGGACAACAGATTAAAATTTGAAGGAACAAAGAAAATTGGTAAAAAAAAATGTATGGTCCAACTTGTTATAAAGGAAAAAAAAACCTTTATTCATTTGTTTTATTTTAAATCAATTTAGCTTTAAAATGTCATCTTATTCAGTTCAATTTAAACTGTTGTGAAATCAGGTTTATGAGCAGCTATAAAAAATCTTACAGTACTTACCAGACACACTCAAATATAGTGTCAGTATTGAATATTACATATTTTTTTGTCTCTTGTGACATTTCAGTGAAATGTATATTTTTCAGAAATAATTCCCTTTTAAACTTTGTATAACTTAGCACAAAAGCTCAATGAAAATATTTTACAACCACCTAAAGGTGGCAGAAAATTGAACATGAACTGATGTGAAGGCCTGAAATACATGTAAACACGTACACACCATATATATGTGGTTTCTGACTTCATGTTTCAGAGGGTCACAATATGTTTTTACAGCAGTAAATTTCTGAATGTTAAAAAGGGAATGCTGTAGGTAGAGACATCACTAATAAATAATAACAGTATTGGGGGACATTTTTGTGGGGATGAGGTTTTCAGGGAATGGCAGGATGAAAGAAGCTACAGAGCGGAATAGAGGCAACAACTCTTCTTTCTGGTGTCAACTCTGCATAGTTATGTTTTGAGGGGATTAATAAATGTGTCCAGATTTCTGGAGAATGGATGCCAGCTCTCCAGGTCTTCCTCAAAAAGACCAGTTTTTCCTCAGAAAGTTTCCCAATTATCTACAAAGCCCACATTGTTGTTTTGGAAACCACTAGACGGCCAGCAAAAAAGTAGAACATGTGTCAAAACATGTCACTCATAGGCCAAAATCTCACTGACTCATTTAAAGGTTTATTCAGACATACAACATGTACTTTCTTACTTACTTACAAACTCTTTCTCACAAATGCACATTTTAGAAAAGATGAAGAGTATATCTCTACTATGGAAGTTTATTTTTGTGCTGCTCATTTGCAAACTAGCCACAGAAGACATAAGGTTTTTCTTAATTTAATTGACCCTATTTGATTAATTTAATTAATATAGTTTAAATGTTTGCATATTAGAGCAGTCTGATGTAATATTAATAGAAATAATACTAATAGTCCTCCTCTACCTCATTGCTTGGACGTATATGAAAATATGATTCGGTTCTGTTTTTTTATGTAATTGTAACCAGAATTCACCTGTTTTATTTATGTTTTATTGAGTCAGTAATTAGAAAAGTAAAAATGAGATTTCCATAGATGTTTTCATGTTTTCATACAGATATTTGTCAGGTCTCTTATTCTGTTAGCAGCTACAATACAGCTTGGATCAGGCAACCTACAGGGAAAAGTCTGGAGTGGATTGTAATGAATTGTCATGGATGCACACCATTACACAAAGATTCACTCAAAAACAAGTTCAGCATTTCCATAGACTCTTCCAGCAACACAGTAACTTTAACTGGACAGAATGTGCAGCCTGAAGATACTGCTGTGTATTACTGTGCCAGATACCCACATTAACACAAACAATCAGCAGCCCTTGACAAAAACCCCTCAGAGCTTCAACACTTAAATTTGCCAGTGGAGGAGCTCTCAGACCATCTATTATGTTTTGTTTTTTTGGGGGTTTTTTCAACATGGAACGCTTCTACAAGCAGAGGCATGTAGAAATATTAAATACTAACATAAAACATTTTCCAAAGAAAGTAAGTAACATTTCTATCTGACTCACAACATTTAAAAATCTTGGGGGGAAGTTCAATAAGGAATGCAGGTTGGAAAGGCTTTAATTTCCATGTGTTTAGGTCAAACTCAGTTGAATCTATAAGTTAGACTTATAACTTTACATATCTAGGCCTATAAAGTGCTACAGTAATTCATTTTGTTCAACATTTTAATTAAAAAGTTTGTATTGGTTTAATATTGTGAATTTTTTAATTTTTTTTCAAATTTTTAAATTAAACCTGCATCGCCTTCGCTTCACTGTTAAAACATTTAACCCTTAGATTTTGTGAGAATAAAATTCCCCCAGGTGGCAGTGTCACAACAAAATGAGTAGTTTTCCCTGACCACAAGGTCACATAAAGGTTAAAATTTTTACCACAGATGACTGCAGATTAAAGTTAAGTTTAAGACATGAAATTAATATGAACATTTTCTGATCTGACATTAAAGCTCTTATTACCTGACAGTCATATGCAAAATTTGTGAGGGTAAAGCGCCTGGAGAAAGGCTGTAGAATGGTGAAAGGTTGTGGTTTACATCATATTTCACCCTTGTGTGCAGAATGCAATAAGGGTAGGACTGCTTTATACTCTGGTATCTATGAAACAGCTTGGTTCTGGAGTGGGTTTTTATTTACGGAATATTTTTCACTGAAAAACAGGTCTGATGTCAAATTAGACTCTTCCAGTAGAACAGTTACCTTAAATGGACAGATGCTGCTGTGCGCTACTGTACCTGACACCCCACTTATACAAATCATCAGTGGACAAAAAAACACAAACAAAAAAAATGAAAAACATAGCTTCTCTCTTATAGTGCTGAACACTGAAGTTATCTTACAGGTATCTTAGACTAAAGTTATCTTAAAATTTCAGGATGTTCAAAGCAATCACATTCATGAACTTTAGGTAAGTGGTAGAATACACTATTGTAGTCCTCAGTGAGATGACACTAATTCAGTTTGAACATAGGCTACCTTCTCTGTAATTGTAGTTCTACAGTGAAGCTCATAGTATGTGAATGTTACTCACAGTCCTTTTATAAAAATCTCTGAGAGGAGGAGTTCATGCAAAAACACTGAGACCTTCTTCATCTTCATATCTGACTGCAGGGATGATGACAGAGAACAGAGGACTCATGTTAACATGATGGACTGTAGGACAGGACTGCTGTTTTTAACTCTCTGCTTGGCAGGTTAAGAGTTGTTGTTTTTTCTTTTGTTTTTGTTTTTTTGATGGTCTAAATATTTTGTTACATGCTTTATAGTTGTGCAGGTCATTCATTTTCTCATCATCTTTGTAGGTGTTAATGGTCAGACTCTGACAGAATCTGAACCAGCAGTTAAACAACCTGGAGAGTCTCACAGACTGACCTGTACAACATCTGGAATCTCATTCAGCAGCTACTGGATGAACTGGATCAGACAGGCTCCTGGAAAAGGGCTGGAGTGGATTGCAACTGAGGCAGGTAGTAGTGGCAAATTCTACTCTCAGTCAGTACAAGGCCGATTTACTGTCTCCAGAGACAACAGCAGAGAGCAGCTGTATCTGCAGATGAACAGCCTGAAGACTGAAGATTCTGCTGTTTATTATTGTGCCCGAGACCCACAGTGACAGAAGTGGTTAAGCAGCTGTACAAAATCCTTCAGGTTTTATTATACTCCCTCACATAATGTGTATGATCAATTTAGAGAACTCATTAACAACATGTATATATATATATAAAAACACCCATCTCGCCCCTGCGGGCGGTTTATTCTTCAAGCTCGGGTCCTCTACCAGAGGCCTGGGAGCTTGAGGGTCCTGCGCAGTATCTTAGCTGTTCCCAGGACTGCGCTCTTCTGGACAGAAATCTCCGATGTTGTTCCCGGGATCTGCTGGAGCCACTTAGCTTGGGAGTCACCGCACCTAGTGCTCCGATTACCACTAGGACCACCGTTACCTTCACCCTCCACATCCTCTCGAGCTCTTCTCTGAGCCCTTGGTATATATATATATATATATATATATATCTATATATATATCTATATATATATATATATATATATATATATATATATATATATATATATATATATATATATATATATATATAGATAGATATTTAAATGACACACCATTTTCTTTTTTATAAGAAGTTTAAGTTGTGACACTGTACAATTATCTTCACTAAGGGGTACACAAGAAGATTTACTGCTGATTCTGAAGGAAAGCTGGCAATTCTCCTAACTCTGAGATTACAGTTTGGCTCCCCACCTGCAATATAACAGAACAACTTTACACCACATATAAATGAATCTCTACTGATAGTCTGCACAGCTGTTTGTTACATTACCTCCTCGATACCTGATAAAACAGTCTGAGTAGCAACGGATGTCCCCAGTTCAGTGAAGGATTTAGGGAGAGGAGGCCCATAAAAATGTGATATTCAAGATTGTCTCTAAGAAATACAATCACACAAAGTTCCAATTGAAAATAAATAACTTAGAGCTTAATAGCTGTAGTGTTATTATCAAATTAAACTGGTTTAATTAGTTTTTAAACTTTTAAACTTCAGCCACTATCTGAGCCATTGTTGAACCTTAAAACAGTCTGGAGACCAACAAATCCTGAATCAAATAATGTGTTCAGTTTAGAGTGATATAATGATCTTAACGCTTAAAAAATAGTGTGAATTTGAAGATAAAGTTAAATTTATTCAGTGCTACAGCATTACTTATTTTAAACACAGTTATTTTAGAACCATATAGAAAAAAAATATTATTAGATATTAGAGTAAAAGCAGACTATAACCAATATGTTTTTTTCTTTATCAGCTTCCTAAATACTTTAATGAGTTATTCTTTATTCATTGTTTCCGTGGTAAGAAAATTGGTTATACTTTAATACACTGAAGATGACTATATTTTCTTTCTACTTTCTTTCTTACAGGAGTTTGGAGTGAGATCAAACTGGAGCAGTCTCCCTCTGAGGTGAAAAGACCTGGAGAGAGAGTGAAGACAAACCATTATTTGCACTGGATACAACAGAGGCCAGGCAGAGCTCTGGATTGGATTGGTAGGATGAAGACAGGCTGCTGTTTGCTTCTGTGACAGTTAGGAATTGATTTATTCCTTATTTTATTTTTTTATTCTATTTTTATTCATGATCACATGATTTTTTTTCTGGCGTTTGGAGTGAGATCAAATTGAAGAAATTTCCCTCTGAGGTGAAAATACCTGGAGAAAGAGTGAAGATGTCATGTATCCTATCTGGTTATATATTGACAGGTTACAATATTGGCTGGATACGACAGAGAGCAGGGGGAGCTCTGGAGTGGATTGAGTGAATGAACACAGTAAAAAACTCTACTACTTATGGGAATTCTTTTCAAAATCGTGTTATCATGACTGAAGAAAACTCCAGCAGACAGTACACCTGTTGTTTACTTCTGTGCCCAACACTGACCACAGAACTGCTGCATGAAAACCTCAGCATGTACTAATATCAAGTAACAATGTGATCTCATTACTTCTGTCTTTTCTCTCCAGATGAAAAATAGTTTTTATTCATATTTATTATTTTACTATAAAATGAGGATAAAATATAAATTATTCATAGCAGTTAGGGAAAGGCAAGCAAGCTGAAAATAAAGTCATGGAGAGTAATGTAAACTGGAGAAAGATAAAAAGTTAATAATTCAAAATATATTTAAAACCTTGGTTTAGTCTACCATAGAGTTCTACTAAATGAACTCAGATTACATCATATTTCTCTTTGTTCCCTTATGTTCACTGCAGATTAATGTTATGCTTACAATGAAGAAGACCCCATAAGCATAAGTTTATACTTATAAATAAGTTTATTTATGGCTGCTGATTTCTGTTTCCACATGTGTGTACACTATTGATCTCATCCAGCCAGACTCAATGGTTGTCGGCAACCATCAACACTCAGCCACAAGTGTAATATAAGTTACTGCTTTCCAGAGATGTTTAGTATTTTAATTTATTTTATCTGAGACTTGCTTATTATAAAATAAGTTTTAAGAATGTGACTCAGACTTCAACCTTTAAACAAAGATATGAAATATCATACAAAAAATAAACATTACAGTATAACATACTGTAGAGCTTTTTATTACTGATGGTTACAGTACACAGTGCTTTTAAATGTTTTATTGTCTGGATTCACACCAACTTTTATCAGATGGAGTGCAGGAGATATCCAAAGAAGAGCTGTGTTATTATAAACTATTCCACCACATAAAACTGAAATCGTTTGGTAACAGCTCACCAGTACAATGTGTAGAAGGAAACACAACATTATTTACTGTCAGATCATCAACAAACTCTGAGTTAAGAGCTTTAGGACAGAGCCAAATAATTTTCCCTGCACTCACAACTAACAGTCATCTATCCATTGTGTCAATTACACATTTTCCCCTTAACTATGCAAATAAATAAACCCCCCTAGAAGCAGCTATCACAAGTACATGTCCATGGATTTAGCACAATTTGCAATTAATAAATAAAACATTTAAATATGAACTCTAACACACATCAAACATCACAGTTCTACAGTCATGAGAGTGGTGCTCCCAGTCCTTTACACATTCCAAGGAAGAGGGAGGAAGTTCCAAACTGATCATACCACACCTATGATCACCTATGAAACCTATGAAACGGAATAATGGGTATGCTGTTTTGTGCCCTTGGCGTTATTAGCACCTGCAAAGAGAGTTTTCTTCTCCAACTGCTGAGGCTGAAATAAGTTCATCTTGTTTTAGAAACTTTCACTGAACAGTCTAATACAGAGTCACAACTAAGCATATGCATAAGCAACGTAACTGTACTTGAGATAAAATGGTAGGAGCGAGCAGCAGTGCAAATTTTAGAGCAGTACAAGATTTAAAGTGGCAGTTAGTACCGAATTGCACAGAGTAAGAGTTTTTATTTTAATTTTAATACTAATAAAAATGAAGTGCACGGTGCAGAGTGTAGAATGTGCTACACAAGGCCATTTGCAAAAAAATGGGTAAAACTTTTAGTCACAAAATTGACACCACATGTCTTTAGTAAGCCCAAAAGCTTTTAAGTGTTAGAGAAGGCTTTGTGCTTTAGTAAATCTGGCAGTAAGTCTTTCTTCAGTGATAACCAGCTGTTTCTAATTTATATTAAACATATAAAACAAATACATTGTAAGTAAGTAAGAAATCATTTTGTGGTCCATTTACTGTGAGTGGTAGTTTCAACACGGTGGGCACAACCAGATTGTCAAGGAGAACAGTGTAAGGTTGCGATTCTTAGCACATTCTTAGCTCATCCTTATCGGTTTTCATATAATGGTCCATTCAGCTGTAGTTTTTCCTTAACTTCTAACAAAGTAAAACATATATTTTAAAAATTCCAAAGACTATTCTTTCAAAAAATTTAGGGTATAATTATCTTCACTGAAGAGTGCATGAGAAATATGTCATCAACAATATCCTGCTGATTCTTGTTCATTTATGTGTGGTGTAATGTAGAGCTGCATTGCCCCCAGTCTGCAGTACGCACACACCAACCCCAAATAATCTGCTCTGTTTAAAATGACATTGTGGTGCCAGATTTCTTTTCTTGTGTATTATTCACATATTTTAATCATATCACATTAGCAATAGTAATGTCACTTTCTCACTTAGTTGTAAGCATTTGCACTACAGATGGGCCTTATGCTCTACACACACAGTGAGGCCATTGTAATGGGAGACGTTAAACAGATAGTGACACTCCTGCTTATCAGTGATGTAAATCCTTAGGTGACGGCCAAGTAGAAAACAAGATCATAATTCTCTGTGTGAGAGAGGAGGGTTTAAGGATGGGGCTGATGGTGTTTGCAACTGCACTTGGGGACACATTCAAAGTTCTAGAAACTTTCTGGACTGACTGACGTTCAGTTCTAAAAGTAATGGTAGACTGTTGTTTTTCTTCTTGCTGATTGGTTCTTGCCATAATGTTTCATGGTTCTTGTCTTAAGTTATTTCACGCTTTTTTGTTCACTACATAATTCCATATGTGACTAATGACACATCTTGGTTTTCATCTGTTCTTAAAAATATGTTTTTGCATGTTGTTACACATGGTTTCAGTTTCTCAGCAGTTTTGCTGTTTAAAGTATCCCCACATCTTTGTCTTCACACAGCTACAATAACTAAAAACATATATATATATTTTAATGCTAAAGTACATGTACCAACCACAGCATAAAAATGCAGCAGGTGGCAATGTAACCCTAACTGTATAGAAATGGCTGTTTTTTCTAAGTATGTCCAGTATTGTTCTCATTCAGTCAAAGTAATACTTGTGCAGCTTGGACAGTCTATAACCATGACCCACTGAGTTAAGATCAAGTGAGTGACTTGCCCATTAAAGAATATCACCTTTCTAGCTGTTTTTTCAATGAATCACACTGGTGCGGCCCTGCATCCTACTCAGAGGAGCTCTAAAGCTGCCCCAACTGCCATGTACATGCTTCATCCATGGAAACATCAATTAGCCTATTTAAATATTACAGTTATTGCTGAAAATGGATTAAAAAATAATATACCCAAACAATAAAAATGTTATTAATTCCCTGATATTACAGTGGATCTCAAATCCACAAACACTGTCAGACTTAAAATCTTCTTATACAAACATTTGTGAGATAAGCACTTCATGCAAATTGGTTACATGGTTGACATGTGATCTGGTTGACATCCAGATATACTGGAGAAGCAGCTTACACAGATTCACTAAAGAACAAGTTCAGTATTGATTTAGACACTTCAACCAAAACAGTGATGCTAACTGGACAGAATATGCAGCCTGACGACACTGCCATGTATTACTGTGCCAGAGACGCACAATAACACAAACCAGCAGTGGACCTGAACAAAAACCCGTCAGAGCCTGATCACTTACATGAAGCTGCCAGAGGAGGAGCCCTCAGACCACAAATGACTGGACAACCGCTTAAAATTTGAAGGAACAAATAAAATTTGTAAAACTGCTATGGTCCAACTTATCATAAAGAAAACAAATCTTTATTTATTTGCTTTATTTTAAATGAATTTAGCTTTAATGTGTCATCTCATTCAATTCAAACTGTTGTGAAATCAGGTTTATATGATAAGCTGCTGAACTGAATCTTACAGTACTTATCAGACACACTCGAATATATTTTCAGTATTGAATATTATAAATTTTTGTCTCTTCTGAAATTTCAGTGAAAGGTGTATTTTTCAGAAATAATTCCCTTTGCATAACTTAGCATAAAGGCTCAATGAAAATATTTTACAACCACCTAAAAGTGAATTTCTGAAAGTTAAAAAGGGAATGTTGTTTACAAGTGTCAGTAATAAATAGTAAAAATAGTATAGGGGGGGTGGGGGGGACAAAACAAAGATTTAACCCTTAGATGCACACGTGGGGTCAAAAATGACCCCAGGGGTTGTTTTTCTTCAAAATCTTTAAAATGCAAAGTTGTAATATATTCATATTCCAGGTATTCCTCATAAAACATGTTTGTAACATGAGGCCATTTGCATTTTTATTCATTTTTTCATTAATTAAAAAAAAAAATGCAGTTTTTGTATCACTACCCCACTCTTCCACAAGTGGGGTCAAAAATGACCCCAAGCAGTTCCTATGGAATCTTCTATGAAACTTTCATTCTTAGCAACTCTGACTGACCCACTTACACCTCTGATGGATCAATAATTAATTTTTACACAGTAACATACATGATTCATAGTCAGGGCTGCACATAAGTGGTCCGCACATGCGCATTCGCTGTCACAATAAAAGTATTCCCGGAAATTCAGAGAATACACGCTTCTTTTGCGGTGGAGGAACACCAAAGTAATTGCTTACAGAGCTTGCTTATTTGACATCTTTAAGAGTTCTGAACAAATGTCTGTCCTCCTCCAGAACATCTAATGTACGCAAATGAGCGTTCCAACTTCTTATCTGGTATGCGTGTTTTATTTTGACAGCAAATGTGCACCTGCGGACCATTTATGTGCAGCCCTGTTTATAGTTTAGTGTGCATTTCAAACATTGTCCTTTCTGATGTTTTTTTTTTAATATTTAAAGTAACATGGCTGCTACGAGGCCAGCTAGGATCCCTGTGGACTTTGCCCTGCAAATGATCCAGGACGGATGGGATGAAGAGCCCATCGGAGGCATTGACTCAGAATCTGACATCTCAGATATAGAGGACCCAGACTATTGTCTCCCCCCCTAACAGAATGAGCCCCTCTTACTGCTCTAGCCACAATATTCTGAATTAGTCGGCCAGGGCTTGCACCTGGGATTAGTACTGTTTCCCCAATAGATGCATGGAAGATGTTCGTGTCTGATAATTTAATAGAAGAGGTGCTGACATGCACAAACATGGAGGCACGAAGAGTAGCCACAGACAGGGGAAAAGAGTGGAAAAATGTAATCGAACATGAGCTCCTGGCCTTCATTTGACTGACCATTCTTGCAGGAAGTGAGAAGAACTGGGATGTACCAGTTGGTGTGTTTTTGGGAGTCCTCTGCATAACCCATTGTACAAGGCCACTATGTCAATTCAAAGATTTAAAGATATTCGCCGTTTCTTGCACTTTGATGACAAGAGGACCAGAGCCTATACCGACTGAAAACAAACCACATGGCAGCTTTCTGCTACATATGGGGCCTGTTCCTGGTCAACTGCAGGCAGAAATTCCTCCTCAGTGATTGTGTTACAGTGGATGAACATTTTGTGCCTTTCAGAGGGAAGACCCAGCTTCTGCAGTAAATGCAGAGCAAGCATACAAAAGTGATACAAGTGATACAAAAACTGCAATTTCTTAAAATTAATGAAAAATAAATAAAAATGCAAAGGGCCTCATGTCACAATCATGTTTTATGAGGAATACCTCAAATATGAGAATGTTACAACTCTTTGTTTTAAAGATTTTGAAGAATAAGAACCGAGTTTATAGCAAAATGCATTGTTTCTATTTGGGGTCATTTTTGACCCCACTCGTGGAAGAGTGTAGGTACTGGTAGGTTGTGCATCCAAGGGTTAAAACACATAAAACCATATTTAAAATAACATGGCAAACCTCTTAATAGACAGTTGGTTACATTATTTATTGACATAATGAGAAGATGCTGAGCTTGTTATTTACTTTTAATTTTTAAAGTTTTTCTGAAGGATACACTGAAAGTATAACTGTCAATGAATTGTCAGTTGCGTTCATTTTAGCATAATTTGTTCCTTTACACTGTGATTTTTTACATTTTATTTGTTGTTTGACCAGAGACTGCAGACGGAAATTAGCTAGGAGCTAAATATTTTGTTCATGGTCCCTTGCAAACAAATAAATATATCACCCTGCAAATATGTGTTCTGAAAGTATGAATAGACAGGTTCAAGTACATCCCTGCTGTTAGCTGATGGAATAATTTTGAGCAGAAAAAGTTAGGAAAATGTAGTTTAATATTCTGTTTCATTGTACAGGGATTTGAAAGTGTGAATACAATTAAACAAATATTAGGCAAAGTTGTCCTGAAATGTTTATGATATAGAACAGTCACCCTTCTGTTGGCTCCAGTTAGTGCCTCATGTGGTTTATTCTATGCAAACTCAGTGAGCTTCCTCGCTACTCAGCCATAAAAACCTCCTCTTATTTTTTGGCTGGAGATACCAGAAATCTCAGCATAAACAATGTTTTCTAAAGCTCTGCTACTGTTACCAGCTGGATCATGTAAGTTTTTCTAGATTTGTGATTGTTAGGATGCCTGGGTCGTTGACCCAGAGGTTTGAGTTTATTATATTATTTATCATTTCTAGTCTTTGGTTTCTTTGTCTGTGTTCTGTCTTATGGTTTACGTCTCGGTTCCCTCTGTTGCAGTGCCTGCGTGTGAGTCTGTGTCTGTAAGTTCAGTCTGTGTTGTTTCCTGTTTTACTTTGAAAGTCCGTGTCTTATGCTAATGTATCTGGTTTTGCTTCCCCTGTTTCATTAGGCCTGATTTGCCCCACCTGTGTTTCCCTCCTGTTACTCATTCCCTGATTGCTCCCTCTGTGTATATAAGCCTTGTGTTTTCATCTGTCTGTGTCACGATCTACCCTCATTTATGCTGTGTGTTCTGTCTGCCTGAGTTAATTTTTCGATTCTCAGTTTTGTAACTTTTGAGTTCAGCATTAAAGCTGTCTCCAAGTGTCTGCACATTGGGTCCTCCTACTACCATTCCTGCCTGCACACAGCCATCATATGACAGTGATAGTAAGCAATTTATTTGTAACTTCATAATTTGAAATATGCTTCTCTCTTTATAGGTGTAAAGTGTGAACAGCTGACACAGTCAGGTCACTTATTCTATAAGCACTTACTGGACAGCCTGGATCAGATAGCCTGCAAGGAAAGGACTGGAGTGGATTGGAGGGTCAGGTGCTAGACATAGCACATTCTACAAAGATTGACTAAAAAACAAGTTCAGTATCAGCTTAGACCCTTCAAGCAACACAGTGACTCTAAATGTACAGAATCTGCAGCCTGAAGACACTGCTGTGTATTACTGTGCCAGAAACCACAATAACACAAACCAGCTGTAGACCTGAACAAAAACCCCAAAGTCCTTAAGTACATACTGTATCTAAAAAGTATTAATAGTGCTTCATTTGTCTTGTCATTTTGTCACGTTGTAGCCTTATTCCAAAATGGACTAAATTCATTTTTCTCCTAAAAATTCTGAATCTGAATCCTCTGATCTAGGTAGCTCTATTTTGGAAGTTCAGTTAACGCTAGAAATGTGTTTTGGAGTTTGCACATGCTTTGGAATTTGTACGTGCTTTTTGGAGTTTGTACGTGCTTAGTCTCTAGGGGCCACCGTATATATATAAATAAAACCACATTGTTTTACATTAGTAATTCCTTTTGTGCATAAATTATATTATTGTTAATAATAAATTAATTAAAGCAACAAAACAACCTGAGGAGTCGGTTGGGAGCCAAAAAAGCCGGCTCTTTTTAGTGAGCCGTGCCGAAAGAGCCGGTTCTCTAAAAAGAGACGGAAATCCCATCACTTCTGTTGTGGTCAGTGCTATCCTCTATGCTGTTGCATGCTGAGGCACCAGGTTGAGGGTCACAGACACCAAGAGAGGCCAGTAATGTTGTGGGGATGGAGCTGGACTCCATTAGCGTTGTGTCTGAGAGGCAGATTTTGTCCGAGATAAGGACAATCATGGATAATACCTCCCACCCACTCCATGACGTACTGGCTAGTCAAAGGAGCATGTTCAATGAGAGACTGAGATTACCAAAAAGCATCACTGAACGACACAGGAAATCATTCCTGCCTGTGGCCATCTCCCTGTACAGCTCCTCCATCTAATACACCCTTTTTACACTCACTCTTTTCTACTCTGTAATATTCTTGTCAAGTTTCTTGATATTTATTTATAATCACCTCTGTTAATCCTTGATATTCATAATTGAGTGATCTGTATATATTAGTGCTATTTCCTAAATGTGTATAATCTGTAACATAATGTATTGTTTGGAGTTTAGTCTGTTACTGTTACTATTTTCAGAATTTCTTGTTGGACCAACTGTAACCCACATAATTTCCTTAGGGATTAATAAAGTACTCTGAATATGATTTTGATTGTTTCAGGATACATGACCTGCCATTATCCAATAACACTTTATACTGACACATCAGTGCAGAAGGCCGGCATCTGGGGCTTCTCGGGATGTCTGGAGCATGCCAGCATCATCTGGCACCAGATTCAAAAAGCCATACGATGTGCTACCTTCCCCAATAAATCTGCAGCTGTGATTTGGAAAGGACCCATCCTGCCCCCTGTGTACAGTGCCAGCAACTCTCAAGCACATCTTGGTTAGTTGTAGTACTAGCCTTACTCAGGGCAGATACACATGGAGACACAACCAGGTTCTCAGGTGTCTAGCCGAGAAAGTTGAGTGCAAAAGAAAATCCATCAACACTCAACCTTTCACGAACCAGAAGGAGCGTCAGTTTTCATCAACATTTGTCCGGGATCCGGCGGGGAGGTGTGGGAAGCCAGATCGGGCGCCTCCCTTCCACCTCCCTTCCGGCTCCCTTCCGGCTCTCCTCTCTGCTCTCTCCTATCTTGTCCCTTTTGTCTTACTTCTCTCTATCACCTTTTCTATCCCTTTGAAGTTAGGCTCCATAAATGCTAAAGAGGTAAGTTTTATTTCTCAGTTGCAGTGAATAGAAAATAATCTGTAGGAAACTAAACAGAAGAAAGGAGAAGAGAAATAACAAGTTAACTTAAACCAGTGACACACTCCAGGGCCTGATCAACCCTGGCAGGGCCTCCTTGGATGAGTATGTCTAGTGATAATGGCCGAAACACCCGATGAATCCAAGGTCCACTACTGACGATGTGTCCCAAATTGTAAAATGATAATCTAGATCAGATCTCTAATTCCTAAACCTAACCAAGGAAGGAAAATGGCAGATTAGCCTTGGTAAAAGACCGAAAGTTGAGGCACACAACGATGTGTTCTGCTGGCAAAGTTTCTGGGCTTTCCTCATAATAGCCATCCCTCAAGAGTCTCTCCAACTAAAGCAATGCATTATCAGGGACTGTACCATCTGGTCCTTTTTACTGAATCTGCTTAACTATATCTTTTGCTTGTTTCTCCTCCTCTTCTTTTCTCTTTTTGTTTCTAAACTGAGCACCTGATGGCTTTGGACTTTTCTTGTCCATCTTCCATCGGTTTTAATTTTGCACTACAGTATGAACACCCTCCCCCAACCCGAGGATCACCACAACATAACCTAATAGACCTACACCTTAGTTCACAGATATGCTTTGTCTAGGGTTTATTTCTGGGATTTCGCACAACCCAGGATTCAAATCATGAATACATAATGGGCTTGGATTTACAACATTATGAATGAAATGTGCTCTATTTGTAAGCAGCCGGCCCCCTTCCCTGTCGACAGGTTGTGTATGATACTTTAAAATAATCAAACTGTAAATTATACATGTTAAATTGTTATTGATCCCTTTGCCCCTAGTCCTAAAGTGTATATTTATTTTCTTACTCTTCTTATATATATTGTTTGTTTACTTGCACTGTTGTAACTGGAGCCTCGTCGTCTCGTCTCTCTATATACTGGACTGTATATAGCAGAGATGACAATAACGTTTACTTTGACTTCAGCAGCAAGCAGGCACACCAAGGGCTCTCGCGCTCACTTTATAGAACTTCACAAAACCATTGGTGCAAATTATAAGTCTGTATTATAATGTCTGGTGTTTTCATGTTTGTTGGTTTGTTTTGATTTTGTTTAATTTGCGAGTTGGTTCTTAGATGCTGCTTCAGCCAGCTAGTGAATCCTGGAGTGGATCGCTTTTATACACACAGGCAGTTCTCATATCTATTATTCCCAGTCAGTCCAGGGTAGATTCATCATTTCCAGAGATGACTCCAGCAGTAAACCTTTTCTACAAATGAACAGTTTGAAAACTGAGGACACAGCACCTTATTACTGTGCCTGGTGTGACACAGTGACAGACAGTAATAGGAGAGTCGTACAAAAACTACTTCCCAGATTCACCAATACCCCTAGTAACATACTGTAGTCTCATAGTGGTTGTCCTGAGATGCTAAATTTATTCTTTTATCCTTGGATGAAAAGTCTCAAAACAGGCTAAACTACCTTGATTACTTCTTTATTTGTGATTATTTAGGTACTGTCATGGAAAACAAAAATTACTTTTGCAAAAAGCAACAAAGTGACAGCTAAAACTTGCATCAAACCAGCAAAACATTGCACAGGTCTTGCAATGATTTTTGCACCTTTTTATTTCTTTTTTGACATAGTTTTAGGTTCAAGGAATAGATATGTACATATAAGAAATATATATACACTTATATGAGCCCACCAGAGGAGGAGCCAATAATGATTTGAAGGAAAATCTGAAAAGTTTTTTTTCAAAGCAGAGCTTTAACTCATTTAGACCCAAGTGTAGCATTTCTGAAACAGAATAAATTAGTCACTGTCTGCAGCTCACATTAATAGGAATACAAAGTAACAATTGAACACTGTGATATGCCACAGTGTTCAACCACCATTCAAATATCCACATAGAACATAAATGTCAAACTAACTTTTAAAAAATGGCTTTAATTTATTCCTTATTCAAGGCAAACAAGTTTGTAATAAAGATCGGTCAGACTGGATAAATAATTGATATTGATGAGAAAACAGGTACTGTTATGTGTAATAGTTGTGCTAATAGTTTTGCAAAGTGTGTTATAATATTGCAACAACAGAGATACTAGGTGCACTCAGAAGAATGACCTCAAATTTCTAAATATTAAACTTTTTGTCTTTTCAACACAGTATCAAAGGTCAGAATGGGACAAAGCAAAATGTTTCACTTAGTCAGATTACATATTCAGTGCTATAATTGTTGTTGAAGTGACATTAAAAATGTTGCTAATTTTTAAGGTTGTGAAAACATTTTAAGACATTTGCTTGCACTGAGCATTCATTCTAGTTTCACCATGAAAATAGTTCACGTGGAACCAGTCTGGTTGTACAATGTGAGGAGGAGTCAATGCAAAATTTATCTTCAACCTCTACTTATCTGACTGCAAGGAGCATGACAGAGAGAGCAGATGTCACACAGTTTAACATGATGGACTACAAGAGAGGACTGCTGCTTTTAACTATCTGCTGGGGAGGTAAAGCTAAATGACCTTTAATTATCAATAAAATGCTGCAAAATGAAAGAAACTGACTATCATTTGGTTGTTATTTAACAGTTCATGCCCAGACTGTGACACAATCTGAACCAGTTGTTAAAAAACCTGGAGAGTCTCACAGACTCACCTGTACCACCTCTGGACTCTCATTTAGTAGCAACTGGATGGCCTGGATCAGACAGGCTCCTGGGAAAGGACTGGAGT
Source organism: Pelmatolapia mariae (assembly GCF_036321145.2). Lineage (NCBI taxonomy): Eukaryota > Metazoa > Chordata > Actinopteri > Cichliformes > Cichlidae > Pelmatolapia > Pelmatolapia mariae. Next base: position 15,504,177 of record NC_086230.1, read on the forward strand.
GGATTGCAACTGAGGCTAATGGTGGCACCAACTACTACTCTCAGTCAGTACAAGGCAGATTTACTGCCTCCAGAGACAACAGCAGAGAGCAGCTGTTTCTGCAGATGAACAGCCTGAAGACTGAAGATTCTGCTGTTTATTATTGTGCTCGAGAGTCACAGTGACTGGAATCAGTGAAGCAGCTGAACAAAATCCTCGAGTGGACCTCAGATATATATTTTAAATCCCTGTTAAGAAAACAATAATGAAATTATTATTTCATTATAATAATTAAATTATTGTTTTCATATTTACATTTTTTGGAACAACCTCTTTGCTTTTGCAAGTGTCATTAAAGCCAGTCTTGCCCTCATGTACATATATTAAAAAGATGAGCTTTGATGATTTGTAAGATTTTTGAAATAAATTCTTGCTTTTAAAGTTGGTACCTGATTCTTACATATAACAACAATAATCAACAATAAACATAAATTCTGTTTATATTTAATGCTAAACCAGCAGATAGATCGATTAAATAACTCAAAGCACTTTTTCTTTAACAGGCTCTAAATTTCTCGCTGCCACGTTAAATATTTAAAACTGCTTATTGTCGTTGAACTTGTGCGCATACTTTGAGAATTATTCCAGACACAGCTTACTAAATAAAAACTAAAAGTCCAAAGACGACACAGACGACACGACAACGAACAAAGGGAGACAGAGGACTTGAATACACGCATGAGGTGATCAGGGCAAGTGGAGACACACGAGGACACAGCTGACTAGAATGAGACATAATGACAAAGGGGAGAGTAAAACTAAACATAAGGAACCAAGAACACAAGACTCTTTCAAAATAAAGCAGAGAAACATCTGGACATGACATGAGCAACATGAAAACACAGACAGAAAACAGACAGACAGAAAATACATGACACAGAAGACTGAGACAGACTCATAACAAACTCATAACAGACATGAAAGGACCCAAAGTATACTGCAACTCAAGGTAATAATAATACTAAGACTTAGTATAATTTTATAAATAATCCAAAAATACAAAATAACTCATTAACCCTTAACTTAAGAATAGTACATGAATAGAACACAATGTAAACATAAGAAAACAATACAAAAATAATACAAAACGCTGGATCAGAGACCCAGCCTCTGACAGAAGCGGTGTTCCTCTCAACCATTATGCAAATGTGGTGAAGACTGCTGAACTCAGACAACACTCAGCTAAGTCGCATGTGCTCTAAATATTGACTAATACTTTTTCAGCTTTACAGGTCTCTTACTAAAGTTGTTTGACATCTTAACTCCCTACTGGATTACAGTATAACACTTCTGCTTATCATGTAGGGAAAGTGGCTGACGTCCGACCTCTACTTATCCGAGTGAAGAGATGATCATAGTGAGCATTGGATTTAGTTTTCATAATGGACTGCAGAACAAGGCTGTTGCTTTTAACTTTCTACTGGGCAGGTTGCAATTTACAGTGAAAGGTCTCTTTATTTATTTATTTATTTATTTTAAATGGTTTTGAGCTAAAAAACTTTTTTTTCTTTTTTTAGTAGCTGATGGTGGATTATCATTTATTGTTAAAATGTTGACCAATAAAATTTTTGTTCTGTTTTACAGTTCATGGTCAGAGTCTGATATAGTCTGAACCAGTTGTTAAAAAACCTGGAGTCTGATTTAATGTGTGAAATATTTTTTTTTACTTTTCACTTTTTTTACATTTTGAAAATTGGAAAAAGAAGAAGAAAGTAATCAACAGCAATAGAACAAAGTCAACATCCATCTTTATGTGTGTAACAGTCCAGGCCTTTCTCTTTTTTTTGTCTTTTCCACCCTTGGTTTCTCAACAACTCCATTTAGTTTATTACAGTTTGATTACAGCCAGAAACCACCTGTTTCTGCCTGTATTCACTGCACACAGGAACTCTACATTTGTCACACAAACTGCTGACTTCACAACTTTTGTGTCTTGGATCTGAAATTTTGCTGTCTTTGGTTGGCCCTTTATGCTTTTTTCTGTGGCCAAGTTGTGGTTTTGTCACCCCACACCGCATTGTTCCAGTGACTGGAGTTTGCAATCGGGATAACCTTGCAGCAGACTTCTCACATGTGGTGTGCGGCAAGCTCATTTTGTTGTGATACATTGTACTGAGTACAACAGCCATTCCTTTCTTCCTGACATAGCTAACCATGCTAAGGCTGCCACTGAATGCAAACTGTGTTGCAAACTTCCCAGGACTCAGAAGCCTTCATCCGAGGAAAGTCGTTTGCCTCGCCCTATTGAAACACTCAGTTTATTTAAATCCAGGTTGAAGACTCACCTATTCTCAGCTGCATTTGAATAAAACACTAAATCCACACTTTTAAGCTTAAATTTCAAAACTTACATTTTAACTACTGATTTTATCTACTGTTTTTTTAATCAATTTTAAATCATGCTTTTTATTGTTTTTGTTTTTTAATGTCTCTGTAAAGCACTTTGAATCACCTTGTTGTTGAATTGTGCTATATAAATAAACTTGCCTTGCCTTGCCTATTGTAGAGTCCCCATAATATTGTCACCAGGAGACACTGTGGAAGAGGCACACTGGAGAACTAATCTGATGATCCCATGAAATTTCATGGGAAATCAATGAAGGTCATTTCTGACCCACTTATGGAAGTTTGGGGTAGTAATACAAAAACTACAATTTTGCAAAATGTACAAATGGAAAGATATCTATTTGAGGAATAGGTCAAATGTGAAATGATCACAACTTTTATTAATTAGATATTGCGAGTAAACAACCTCACCTGGTCATTTTTGACCCACTTGTGCATCTAAGCAAGTTCAGCATTTCCACAAACTCTTTCAGCAACACAGTGACTTTAGCTGGACAGAATGTGCAGGCTGAAGTCACAGCTATGTATTACTGTGCCAGAGACCCATACTGACACAAAACACCAGGAGATGTTTTGGACAAAGTCACCAGAGGAGGAGTCCAAAGACCACAAATTCTTTCAGGACCGTTTCATTGATAAATGGAATAGCAGTTTATTTAGAAATTAAAACACAAAATTCTGCAAGGTTTACAAAGACTAGTCTACAGACAAAGTAACAGATACATGATTAAACAAACAATCTTCTCCTTTTCAAAATCTCCCAGAAAGTATGCCCAGAACGGTTTTAACTTGGTGTTTATTTTTAGATACATTTGTCCACTGGAATCTCCAGTGGTGATGTGACTGGAGGGTCCAACTACAAGTGAGTAAATATAATCATTTCCAGTGGAAGACCCCATCGATTAAAGCCTAAAGCAGCCACATAAGTCAGATCATGAGTATGCTAATAATTTTTGCACAAACTCACAGAGTTGCACTTCATGAATTTGTGCCACAGAGTGACTCTGTGAACAGGTTCTATGACTTTCTGAGGTCTAAACATGACTTATAAACAGAGGTGGGAAGAAACAGAAATACTTAGCTAGTGTATTTAAGCAAAATTTTCAGGTATATAAAGTTTTATTTATTTATTTATTTTTGACTGATTTTAATTTTACTCCCTAAATTAAGAAAAAATATCTACTTTCTACTTCTTACATTTTCAAAACAAAGTGTTATCTGATGCAGTTGAGGGACATTTTATTTCATATCACTGCAGCCCTTCAAACATCAAACTAATCTGACCCTAAATAGAGTGAACGATATTGTAACACATTAAAGTTAATCCTTGTGGTGTATCCACAAAGAGTACAGCACACAAGCACATCAAGAAAAGACACAAAAGCATATACAGTGGTGTGAAAAAGTGTTTGTCCCCTTCCTGATTTCCCATTTTTTGCATTTTTGTGAAGGTGTTTGTGATTAAGGGGAAAAAATTCAAGCCTACATGGCTCTTTAACCTAATAACTGGTTGGGCCACCCTTAGCAGCAACAACTGCAAACAAGCATTCGCAATAACTAGTAAAGCCTTTTTTAAACTATATTTAAAGGTATGGACTGCTTTGACAAAATGAAAATTAAAAGTATACGGATAAATCCAATATAAGATCTTTACATGGTGTGATGTATGGTTTTTGCATGTTGTGAAACATCCAGCAAAAAAAAGATCAATATATTACTGAGCATATCACATATTCTCACTAAATTATTAAAGATGAAGCATATACACTTCTGTTATATCCTTGTATTCCAATACAAAGCAAATTTTGCTAATCACAACATTCTGTTTCTCTCTGATAAATCAACCAAACATTTTGTTAAACCCAAAAAATGTTATTTCAAATAAACCTAATTTAATCTAGCCTATATTGTTTTGTCACTCTTTCATTATTAACACTTACCTCATAGTGTCTGAATGTTATTCACAGTCCGGTTGCAAATCTCTGAGAGGAGGAGTTCATGCAAAAACACTGAGAGCATCTTTATCTTCATTTCTGCCTGCAGGGATGATGACAGAGAACAGTGGACTCATCTCAACATGATGGACTGTAGGACAGGACTGCTGGTTTTTGAGTAATCAAAGTATGATAAAGGACAATTACACTTAACCTTCTTTGGACCTTGTGACTGGCTACAACTGCTGATGAAGAACCTGGTGAAGGCACCACAGTGGATGATAGGGAACTAGCTCTCAAACTTACATGCCAGCCACCTGATAAAGACACTATACATCCTGATTTCTCTCTGTCCAAAGCACAGCTGTCTGGCAGATGATTCTGGATGAAATAAATCAGCACTTATAGATTAAGGAAAACGGCTTCTTTCACAGAGCTGTTGCCTTTGTCAGATATCTCCGTGAAACTCTGACTTCAAATTATAAGGGACTATACACACCCTCACTAAAACTGCCTTAGTATGATTTTTTTCGTAAGATTTAGTCAGATTTTTATATTCTGTATTTATTTAATATTTCAATTTTTTATTTATTTCACTGAGAGAAAACAAAATATAATAGCATCTCAGTATAGTGATATTAAGGAATATTCTGACATAGACAATAATATTACACTATGCTTAAATCATTAGAATGAGCAAGTATATCGTAAAATACACTTTAATAGGTAACCTATTTTATGCAGCCTGTTCATGTGAGCTAATTTAACTTTTGAATACAACCAGTACTTTTGTACTGGTTGTAACACAAGAATCTCAGAAAAACAACCAAAAAAAAGGGTCTGTGAGGAGGAGTCAATACAAAACTTGGATGTCTTAAACCTGCTTGTCCTGCAGAAGTTGACAGATTTCAAACAGCAGTGGTCACACAGTTTAGAGTGATGGATCTAAGAACAGGACTCCTACTTTTGATGATTTTATGGGCAGGTGAAGAGTTTCACTAATGTTAAGTCAGACTTGTCGCCAACAACTAATCAATTTTACACATGTAACTTGTTCTGACAGGTGTTGATGGTCAGACTCTGACACAATCTGAACCAGTGGTTAAAAGACCTGGAGATTCTCATACTGACCTGTACAGGTTCTGGATTCACATTCAGTGACTACTGGATGCACTGGGTCAGACAGGCTCCTGGAAAAGGACTGGAGTGGGTTGCAACTATCCAAGTTACTAGCACATACTACTCTCAGTCAGTTCAAGGCCGGTTTACCATCTCCAGAGACAACACCAGACAGCAGGTGTATTTGCAGATGAACAGCCTGAAGACTGAAGATTCTGCTGTTTATTATTGTGCTCGAGAGCCACAGTGACTGGAGCGGACTGAGCAGCTGTACAAAATCCTGCATGATTCTTTTGTATTGAATTAGTGGATCTCAAGGAAGTGCTACGTGCTTATGTTTATTTCAAAATCAGAATATCTTTATTGTCATTGTACTAATACTTAGTGCAATACTTTACAGTTGCTTCATTCACAATGTTGCACTTGTCCCTTTAATTCTGATTCCCAGTAAAGTCTGCAAAGGACATAGATCATCACTTAGTTACACATTGTTTTATCCTCAAAGATGACAATCAAGAAACTATAACCTTTAATACATCCATCATTAGTTATTATGAAAGTGTTAAAGAATACCCTAAATGTTATTCTTTTAGCCCGAAATTGTATGATTTTTATTATAGTGACTCAAAATACACAAAAGAAGAAAATACTTTCAAATTTTATTCTCTTTTACAGGTGCTGCAATTTGTTTTGTAAACTGTGCCTGTCCAAGGTCAAATTTGACCAGTATCTATTGAAATAGAGGATAGAGCTGTTGGTGTATGTTGGTTGTTTTAGGAAATCTGTGAAACTGTACATGCTGTCTTTGTGTCTGTATGGGGCAGTGGTGACAGTAATCACATCACATTTGCTCAGCTTCTTTGAAGAATCTCAAAACAGTGAAATAGTAAAACAGCATAAAAACCTGTTCACAAACAATATGACTACACCACTGTGCTCGAAAGTCCATCACACATGGATGGTTTGCCAGTACGTTGGGCAATGCATACCAGTGAGCCCTTATTCTCTGTGTTGTATATTTGCATAACCAGAAACAGAACTAGAAATGAACAGTCATAGGGACCAGTGATTCTGCCAGTACATGTTATGTATGTTGAAGCAGTAATAACAAAATCTTTATTTGTTGAACTAGAGTCTAATCGAAAATAAATAAATAAATAAAAAGGAAAAGACACTGTTTGAATTAGAAATCAGCAAATTATTTTCTGTTACATGATTATAATGAATTTGATGCCAGGCTGAAAGCAGTGACCAAGAAAAGCATCAATGTGCTTTCACAAGTAAGCTGTAATAGGACCAAAAATTTAGCTGGTCCCAGTCTAATAGTGTTCTTAAATTGCTTCATGTGATACCTGTACTTGTATATTTTAGTAATTTTTACAGAGATATGGTTTGTGATTTTTGTATGTTTTGTGCATTTTTCTGTATTTTGTGCGTGAATAAAATTTTTGATCAAGTTTTGTATTGTTTTGGTTTTTTTACGTTGTTTTTCTTCTTCTTCTTCTTCTTCTTCTTCTTCTTCTTCTTCTTCTTCTTCTTCTTCTCTTTGTGGATGACGTTTGTGTGCCTGTCTGTGAACCAGGCGTTTCAGTAGGAACAATACAATGACTGAAGTGAACTGAACTAAATTAATGAATAAATCAAATGTATTGAAAAATCTAAATGTGAACTATAAGAGGATAATTGTCACATCTACATCAGCTCTTTGCTTTCTGTGAGGAGAAGTCAATGCAAAACCTGGCTGTCTTAAACCTACTTATGTGACTGCAGGGAAGACGAGAGTGTGGAGTCATAATTCAGTTTGACATGATGGACATAACGAGAGGACTGCTGCTTTTTATCACTTTGTGGGCAGGTGAAGAGTTTCACTGATACTGAGTTATATTTGCCTTCAAACGATTAACCAGTTTACAGCAAGTGACTGTTTTACTTGTTTAACAGGTGTTGATGGTCAGACTCTGACACAATCTGAAGCAGTAGTTAAAAGACCTGGAGATTCTCATACACTGACCTGTACAGGTTCTGGATTCACATTCAGTGACTACTGGATGCACTGGGTCAGACAGGCTCCTGGAAAAGGACTGGAGTGGGTTGCAACTGATACTAGCAGTAGCATAAATTACTATTCACAGTCAGTCCGAAGCAGGTTTACTATCTCCAGAGACAACAGCAAACAGCAGGTGTATCTGCAGCTGAACAAACTAAAGACTGAAGATTCTGCTGTTTATTATTGTGACTGATGACCACAGTGACTGACTCTGGCTGAACAGCTGTACAGAATCTTCCACTGTGTATTACAAATTAATTAATACATTATCTAATTGTATGTTAAGAAATTAAGGCTGACACAGTCATCGCTACATTGTTTAGGGAAAATTAAAAGAGGTTGACTGCGTATAAAAATACCTTTATTATCAGGAGGCACTTAAAAAGTCATTGATCTTAAGAGGATGGAACCAAATCATTTATGGTTTAAACAGATATCAAACAAATAGTTTTCAAAGGTTTTCAGTCAAGGTCACATCATGACAGTTGTAGAAATTATCTTCCTGTCAGCTTTAATTTCAGGTGGGTGAAGTCTGCGTTCAGCAGAGGAGAAGAAAAGCACCTTTGGTTTTCTAAACTCTGCACCACCAGAGGAGGAGCCCTAAGACCACAGATTGTTTCAGGATCAGTTCACTGGTAAATGTAGATGAGTTTCATATATCAAGTGAAACACAACATGTATTTTATACATAAATGATTCATATTAGTGTACAAAGACTAGTCCATTAAAACCATGCGCAAACTAATAAAAACAGAACAAAACAAACAAACAAATGATCAAACAAACACATAATTTAACTGGCCATCTCCCTTTCAAAATCTTAGTTATGTCCAGTGTTTATGTTTAGAATCACTGCACGTCTGTCTGAAGTTGTGGTGATGAGACTGGAGTAACCAAACTATGAATAGACTGAATAATTTTAAGTGGAAGAGTCCACAGATTAAAGCCTAAAGCCAGCATGTCAGGTGACAGGTGAGACCATGAGTATGCTGATCTTTTCTTTTTTTTTTTTTTTTTTTTTTTTTTTTACAGTTCACAGGGTTGTGCTTCATGAATTTATAATTTTATTTAAGAAATAAAAGTAAATTCTATTGTGTATTCATCACTAAGGCTTAATGAAATCAAAGAAATGTAAGAGAAAAATTATGTAATTTGTGCATCATTTATGGTGTTGTATTTAGCATTACAATTATGCTTCTGGTGCAGTCTGTTAGTTGTGTGTGTATCTAGCTAATGTTATAGAACGGGAGAAAGTATAACCCAGGTATATCCCAGGGAGAGAAAAGGATGACAGATAACTTCTTTCAGGAAATGTTATGTTCCAAGGCATAGACTGCTTTGATAAACTGTCTAATATATGATCTAGGTGAAGTTAAATAAGTGTGAAGTTATGTTTTTACATATTGTGAAAAATGGTTGAAAAAACAATAAAAAAACCCAACCTAACTCATTAATATATTATTGAGCATATCACACGTTCTCAATAAATTATTTAAATTAAGAATCTACACTTCTGTTATACCCTTTCATAACAATATAAAGCAAATATTTTCTAATCACAGGATTCTGTTTCTCTCTGCGAAGTCAGGCAAACTTTTTGGGAAATGCCAAAAATGTTAATTTAGATAAACATGATTAAAAAAAGCCTTAAATATTCTTCACTCTTTAGATACTAGACACAAATGTCTGAGAGGAGGAGTCAATGCAAAAACCCAGCGAGCTTTCCCAGCTTCATATCTGACTGCAGGGATGATGACAGAAATCAGACTCATCTCAACATGATGGACTGTAGGACAGGACTGCTGTTTTTAACTCTCTGCTTGGCAGGTTAAGAGTTGTTTTTTTGATGGTCTAACTATTTTGTTACTATCTTTAAAGTTGTGCGCGTCATTCATTTTCTTATTATTTTTGTAGGTGTTAATGGTCAGACTGTGACACAATCTGAACCAGCAGTTAAACAACCTGGTCAGTCTCACAGATTGACCTGTATAACATCTGGAATCTCATTCAGCAGCTACAATATGGTCTGGATCAGACAGGCTCCTGGAAAAGGACTGGAATGGATTGCAACTGATGCAGGTGGTAGTAGCAAATACTACTCTCAGTCAGTCCAAGGCCGGTTTACTGTCTCCAGAGACAACAGCAGAGAGCAGCTGTATCTGCAGATGAACAGCCTGAAGACTGAAGATTCTGCTGTTTATTACTGTGCCCGAGAGTCACAGTGATAGGAGTTGGTTAAGCAGCTGTACAAAATCCTTCAGGTTTTTCCCCACCTGCAATAAAACAGAACAACTTTACGCCCAATGTAAATCAATAAATGACATGAAAACTGATGGACCGTTACTGACAGTCTGCACATATGTTTGTTACATTACCTCGATACTTTAAAAAAAGTCTGACTACCAACAAATGTCCCCAGTTTAGTAAATAATTTAGGGAAATGAGGCCCATAAAAATGTGATATTCAAGAGTTTCTCCAAGAAATGGCATTGCACATTTAAAACTCTTTTTTTCTTCTTGCAGGAGTTTGGAGTGAGATCAAACAGGAGCAGTCTCCCTCTGAGGTGAAAAGACCTGGAGAGAGAGATGTCATGATATGACCAGATATGATGTCATGCATCATATCTGGTTATGACCTGACAAGCTATTATTTGCACTGGATACGACAGAGGCTGGGCAGAGCTCTGGAGTGGATTGGTTGGATGAACACAGGGTCAAACTCTGCTGACTATTCCAGTTCTTTTCAAAGTTGTTTCATCATGACTGAAGAAGACTCCAGCAGCAAACAGTACCTTGAAATCAAGAGCCTGACAGCAGAAGATTCTGCTGTTTACGTCTGTGAAAGACTAAAGCACAGAGACTCTGATGAAATGAAATGAGAAAATTTTTACTTCTTTTGAGAAGAAAGAGAGTTTTTTGAATTATGATTGGAAGAGTTACACAATGCAAAACGTGATGAAGAAAAAGCAATGATAGCACTACAACTTTTTTGTAGAATGTACCATGAACAGATTACAGAAATATCACAGTGAAAACCAGCTAGTTCATAACATCATATGCTTTTATCTCCTTCCTAAAATAAGAAGAAAATAAAAATAGAGAATAACTTGTTTAAGTGAGTTTTGAATACCAAAAGGTTCCTGTGGAGGAAAGTCTTTACCAGGTTGTGGTCCTTTATAAAACCATTGCCTTCAATTCTTATTTAATTTCTTCCAGAACATCTTGGACTTTTTTTATTCATACAAACATTTTAATTTTTGTTTTCTTGGTTATATGTGTTATATTCTTTAGTGTGTAATTTCACAGTTAAGGAATGATTTATTCATTATTCTATTCTTTTTATTCATGATCACATGATTTTTTTCTCACTCGAGTTTGGAGTGAGATTAAACTGGAGCAGAATCCCTCTGAGGTGAAAAGACCTGGAGAGAAAGTGAAGATGTCATGTATCCCATCTGGTTATAGACTGACAGGTTACAATGTTGGCTGGATATGACATAGACCAGGGGGAGCTCTGGAGTGGATAGGGTGGATGAACACAGGAAGAAACTCTGCTGCCTATGGTAGTTCTTTTCAAAGTTGTGTTATCACGACTGAAGAGTACAGTACACCTGTTGTTTACTTCTGTGACACAACACAGAACTGCTGCTAAAAGAAACACCCAGTTAGTTTCAACATATCAGTAAAACTTAGATGTTTACTCGATTGAAAGTTGAGAAAGGAACGTAAAAATGTTTTTAAGTAATAATGTCTGAGTGTGATTGAGGAAAAATTCCTGCAAGCTGTACTAATGAAAAGTGTAGATTTTTGTTTTCTAAAATATACAAACAACTGTAAATGATTAATGGGAAATTGGAATAGATAATAACAATAAAGATAACAGATAACATATTTTTATTTGAATTGACAAACTTGTAAAGATGAAAAAAAAAATTAATTAAGTGATTTAAATGTAGTTGTTGTCAGAGTGAATTGTTAAATGTTTGTCATTTTTATGCTTACCATCCATTTCTATATTGTTTAACTGTGAGGCTGTAGTGTTTTATCACAGGCAACATCCTTGTGAAGGTCTGTTTGATGTGGTAAAATTCCTGCCCTTTGTATGGCTTCACTGTGTTATCTAGGGTGAACCATAGATTGGGTGTGGGGAGGTTACCCTCTTTATGACCTAGGATGTTGTTCCTGCTGTGTGACCCTTTTGGTCAGCAGCACACACACACACACACACACACACACACACACACACTTACAAAACCAGAGGCAAGGTACTCTTTGTGTGTATGTATACATCATATGTTAAAGACCTTATGCATATTCAAGTAACCTCAATAAAAGGAGTGCCATGGGGAACCTGGCTGAGAGTCTGACGGAGGTCAAGTAGGTGGAACGACACTTGGCTCCAGGCAGGCCTCCCTCATGCATGAGTAACACAAAGAACGTTGCCTACTTCGTGTCTTGCTTGCTGTGTAATCACATTGCCTTTAACGTTCCAGCGAATAGGTTTAAGCTACAAACCTATCATTAATTGGTCCTTCGAGCCGGATCCCTGGAGTCGACATTCACCGAGGGGAGTGGAGACACGCTGAAAGACCGACGTCAGCCAGGAAGTTCCTGTGGATTAGCTGTCTGTCTTTCTTCCTCGATGAATGACGATCGGCGGGATCCGAGGCTGATATTACACGCTAAGCAACACCGAGTAAGTTGGAAGAGTTGACTGGGTTAGTGTCCCAGAACTGGGTTAGGGTCCCGAGAGAGAGGTTTTGGTGAAATCGCCCAAGGGCCCAAGCGTCTGGTGAGTGTCCGGTTTTGAAATCGCCCTGGGTTTGTGTCCCGAGCGTCCCTTCACTGGGTTTTGAGTCGCGCGACTGGGTTAGGGTCCCAGAAGAGGGTTGCTGTGTTTGTGTGAATGCTGCGGAGCAGGCGGTCTGTGACACGGTTGTTGTTGTTATCATGGGTTCCCGAGCAAGTAAGACTGCCTCACAGGGAGATGACACATTCATGCAAGAATTCACTCCCGGCAGCGCGAGCCATTTATATTCTCATAATTGTCATGAGCATAAACTTGTCGCGGGAGAATCTCAAAAGTTAGAAGTTTTCAGGAAAACAGCAGCCTTGAAGAGCGTGTGGAGAAGGCCAGCCCACATCAGCAACAGTTAAGCTATGCTCTGGTGAATGGCTTCCCCCACCCCTTGCTGACACAAAATGTTTAGATGATTTCCCTGATCAACAACAGCCTGTGCTCCAGACCATTACTTTAACCAGTTGTTAAAAGCAATCTGCATTAAGCTTAGGGTTGCTCAAAGTCAGTACAATGACATATGAGATGAAGTAAAATAGATAAATATTTTACCTAATTACGTGCATAGAGGCACTTGTCCTGTTTGAAAACTGTCATCCTAATATGAGCCGTTGTTGAGATATAGAGCACACCTGTGAAAACAACTAGTATGCTGAACCCTGTGTGAAACAGCTGACACCTACATGATGGAGAAGCTGAGTTGAATATGAAAATGTAAGTCTTTGCCACTGTGGGCAAAGCACGCAACCACTGTGTGAGGTTGCGTTGCTGTCTCGTCTGAGCTGATGAGCAAGCTACACATTATCAGATCAGGAGCTGGCTGAGAACTCATCAAAGAGAGAGAAACAGAACTATGATAACTCGAGTATGTAGCGTATCCGTGAGTTCAGCTTCTTCTTTCAGATGCGCAGCAGTTTTCCTGGATCTTGACTCATGTGTGTAGAGTGTTCATAGCATCAGCATCATGTTCTTGTTTATTTGCTTTGTTGGGTTGAAAAATAATTAAATAAACTTGTGATCATACTTATGGATCACCATGGCACATATCATCAGCCATATGTTTCATTTATGCAGATGAAAAAGTGAGTGTGAATGTGCCTGACGTCACAGTGTGTGTGTGTGTGCGTTGTGTAAACGTAATTGTCTCCAATTGTGAGAGCGGTGATTCTGCAGGTCACCAGCTAGTGTAAAGAAAGGAAGAGTAAAAAAAGAGACAAAATCTACATTGTAGATAAAAAATCATAGGAAAAAGGTTTTGTGTTTATCAGCCAAGAACAACTACAATCTCATTTTCTGCTTTTAAGAAAGGAGAGTTTACGAAAGACAGAGAGAGAGTTCTGTGTTTTCGTTAAGCAGTGATGATAATAATGAAAATGTCTTAGTTTTGTCACTTTCAGATGAAAAGCAGACCTGGATCAGTTTTCCACATGAAGCAGTCGGAAGAAAGTTATAGTTTAAGATCATTGGAAACAATCAGGCCAAGTTTCTGGCTAATTTATTTACAGCTCCATGTGTCCCTCAACCTCACAAGTGAGCTCTCACTCCTCCCTGAAGACAAGGAATGCAGTTCCAAAGAGCAATAACATGGCAGATAAAGAGACAGCAGCAAAGTCCTGAGCAAAGAGACCCAGCAAGCAGCAGCAGTGTGGACAAACAGCATCGGAGAAGAAGAGCAAACCCATCATCCTGACTGATTGATGAATGACACTGTGTTTCCAACAAGCTGCAAAGTTCACTGTGCATGTGAAGAGAACGTTTGAGGAGAACTGATGAGACTGTTGGAGTTTGACATTTGCCACTTTCGGAGCAAGATGGCAAGAAGAGACAGTGAAGAATACAGGACAAAGCTGAAGAAGAACTGCCGGCTGTTGGACTGTTGAAGTGGGAGAAGACAACAGAGTGAGAGTAAGTAAGGACACAGAGGGAAGCTGTTGTTTAATGTGGGAAATCAAAATTTGGGTTAGCAAACCTGGCTGCTGACTACTGACTGCTTAAGTTGGAAAATTGTGAAGGGATCTGAAACACTGCAAGAAGAAACATATACAAAATCACACACACAAGCAGAACATGCATTAACCCTACTAACACAAACACAAGAGAGCTCATGAAGATTAGACACCATCTTGAGCATGTGAGTCTGTTTATCATCTTGTCAAAGTCACCTTGTGTGATGCAAAGACCAGTGGACTCATAGCACGTTAGTTAAAAATGATCAAATAATAGCAGAGAAGTGTGTAGGAAAGGCAGCTTTAAGAACATGCACTGCTGGAGATGCAGCTCCAGACACATTGATTAAACCTGCCTAATAACAAACATACATGCAATGAAAATCAGCTTGTTATCTCTCATCAGTGTTAAAATAGTGTCAATTTAACAGAGACTTGTTATCAAATGCTGAATTTATCCAATGCTGACAGTTAACTCTCTAGGTTGCAGGACAACAGTTTAATTTTTGTGGGGAAAAGATTCTGGTTTGACCAACCAGTGATCAGACAATAAATTTAGTTGTTAATATAGTAAATTGGGAGATGCTTTCTGCGTGATTGATGCAGCACAAATATTTTACTGTATGAGGGAAATTCTATTTTTGTGATAATATTTTGAACATGCATTTCTGTTGTCCTGTCATCTTAGTGGGTTAACAGCTGATATGCAAATTAGTTGATCGTTCTTAGATTAACGACAGGTGACTGAATTCCAGCACGAGTGAATGGGAAGTGTTGGAGTTTGTTAGAGTGGAGACTCTAAAACACTGAGTTTCCTGTTGTGATGTGCGAGTGAATCCTGCACCCAGATACACAACTCTGAATACATAAGAACAAACTTCTTTTGTAAAATGCATGACAACATGTTGCATGTTTTATGATGATGGGAAAAAAAAAGGAAAACTAAAAAGGAAAACTAAATGAGATCTTTGGCCTAAATGAGCAAAAAGTACAGATTAAATTCATAGCTAATAAGACATGAGGCTTATGTTGTGTGTTGTGTGGCTGATGGTTGGTTTGAAGTTTATCTTGCTGATGATTTTTCTTTTGTTGTGAAGTTGAGCCTGCCAATTAGTATGATGGTTTGATAAATCATGCTAATCGTATGATTTACCCTCCTGAGATGAGGAGCGTGTGTCATGACTTAATGAGGCCTTTTTATTTTGATACTTTCACAGTGCACTGAAAGTTTTGTTTGATAATCTCTGTTTGAGCAGATCTGCACGATTGGAACAAAAGCGCTATACGACATGTCGAGGAAACCGTTGCAAACTGTTGACTTTCTCCAAAAAATTAAAATGGGCTCAGGAGAAAGTCACTTATCTGGGACAATTAGAAAATAAGTTCCTGTCCAAAAGGATTCAATGAGAAAATCCAGTCTAAATTCTTTTCTTTTTGAAATGACGTCATTTTGCTGAGAAGTGGAAATGAAAATGCGACAATAATTTTCACCGTCAGCAAAGAAAGAATGAATGAATGCATGAATGAATGAGTGAGAGAAAATAAAATTGACTGACTGGTAAAAGCGGACAGAAGCTGACAGACTGACTGACATCGCTGTGCGAAGTTAACCCCCACCTGACAAAGGTGCAGATGAATCTATGTGTGTTGCTAATGTTTGTTTTTTCTAAGAGTGCATGTAGAGGATTCAGCAGAAACGGACAAGTAACATGGGAAAGCAACTAAGAGATGCAGTGTTTATGGAGTAGTTTAATATGGGGCTCATTAGCTGGCCACTACTGAGCTCCTAGTGTTAAATACATGGAGTGACTTTGCTTAAGGGAAGTCACCGATTACATTAATGTTAACTGAGTACATGGGATGATCCATGTCTGAGGCAAATTATGTCAATAATTGTGGTTTACTGATTTGAGAAAACCTGCACATGATACTTGTCCTGTTGATGCTGAGTGCTTTATTACTCGAATGATACAATTGTTTATAAGTGTGGAGTTTGATTTTACTTCCAGATCTTGTTTTCCAGGCCATGATGGTGTGTATGCAGGCTCCTGGCGGAGCCGGGTTTTAAGCAAACCTAATATGCAAAACACACTAACATCTTTTTATTGCAGGGTTGTAGGTCCGGGGTGGTGCTGCTCCAGAGGGGGAGACACCCTGATGTTGCCTGGGACATGATCTAGCTAACTTTTTTCTTTCAGACAGGAATCTAGGTTTGATGAGTTGACTCATGGGAGTGTCCATGCGTCAAGAGGAGGGGCCCAGAATTATAGAGTTACATGAAACTATCTTTTTTATGTTTTCTAAACTATGTTTTTATGATTTTTGTGTGATTAACAGTTCATTTACGGGTATTAAACTTATGTAAAGTGGTGCATCCATGTTCAGATGAGGCTTTGATGGTCCATAAATGAAGCTCACTGAACTAAAGAATGTGGTTAGATGATGATGATTGACATGCTTTAGGAGTTTTTCCTCCTAGCAAGGAAATACAGGTGCAGCAGTCAGAGTATTGCTGAAAGGAATCTCCTGAGAAATCTTCTGAGGCCCAGTGACAGTCCAGGCAGTGGTTGAGGTCAAAGGTCGAGCTTTTTGAGGCCCATCATGAGATCAGACTTTGGAGCCACAGCAAGGACCACGAAGCTGCGTTGGAATGAGAGCTGTGCCAAGGGGGATTTCCAGAGGCCAACAGAGGAGATTGTGGATAACAGATGGGCACCTGAAGGATGAGGGGAGCATGCCAAGCTCCAATCGACAGCGCAGAGGGAGTTCGAGGATGACATCATGATTCTGTGAAAAGCACGGGAACCAGAAGCTATGGTGGTGATAACAGCGGTCTCCTATGAACATCACCTAATGCTGTATCACTGTACTGTGCATACGATAGCACACTGAAGACTGCTGGGATCATAACAGCAGTAAGAGGAGTCATATGTATCCCCGACAGGACAAGGAGGCCTAAAGTGAGGTGATGGGGGTTGGTAGAGGCCATAAAACTAGAGTGCTGAAGAGGCCTGCAGCTTTGAAGATGAGACCCATGCTGACAAGCAATAAAACCACCTGGTATGTTTGACTGTTTATTCTACATACATTTGGACTCTGGTCCTATGGACAGTGATGGGAACATCTGGAAGAGACAATTATGACGCCCTATAGAGCTTAAACCACTCTGCAGCGAGACATGCTATTTACATGTCTTGCGGAGGAGCACCACCAAGCTGGAGTGTTTTTGAAGTGTTGCTTTCTTATTTTAACTATTAAAGTAACAATACATTTGTTTGCTTATGTATAGGATGCATTTTACTGTGTATACGATCAATGCTAACTAAAATGATTTCTGATACATTTGTTAATTATGTACTTTTACAACAATATGAATTGACTGAAATGAATGACATGACAGGAGTCTGTGTATGAATGACGCCTGTGCTGAAAATGTTAAGCAAGAGGTGCAGGGCTAAGAATATACTACATATGAATAATTTGGAGCATAAAAATCACAAAACAGGAGGGAAATGTCAGAGTGAATTGTTAAATGTTTGTCATTTTTATGCTTACCATCCATTTCTATGTTGTTTAACTGTGAGGCTGTAGTGTTTTATCACAGGCAACATCCTTGTGAAGGTCTGTTTGATGTGGTAAAACTTCCTGCCCTTTGTATGGCTTCACTGTGTTATCTAGGGTGAACCATAGATTGGGTGTGGGGAGGTTACCCTCTTTATGACCTAGGATGTTGTTCCTGCTGTGTGACCCTTTTGGTCAGCAGCACACACACACACACACACACACACACACACACACACACACACACACTTACAAAACCAGAGGCAAGGTACTCTTTGTGTGTATGTATACATCATATGTTAAAGACCTTATGCATATTCAAGTAACCTCAATAAAAGGAGTGCCATGGGGAACCTGGCTGAGAGTCTGACGGAGGTCAAGTAGGTGGAACGACACTTGGCTCCAGGCAGGCCTCCCTCATGCATGAGTAACACAAAGAACGTTGCCTACTTCGTGTCTTGCTTGCTGTGTAATCACATTGCCTTTAACGTTCCAGCGAATAGGTTTAAGCTACAAACCTATCAGTTGTCCTTTAACTATATGCAAATAAACATCACTCATAAGGAAGTGAAAAATGTGAAGCTGCATGTGTGAGACACCAGAAGAGCTCACATCAGTTCAGCTTCAGGATCAGCCATGTTCTCTGCAGCTCTGACACTGCTTTTTGCAGCTTGTGAGAATTTTTCAGATAGACAAATAAACACATTCACACTATTGAGAGGACTACTAAGTATACACTGTTAATTTCTGTTTCCACAGGTGTGTACAGTATTGATCTCATTCAGCCAGAGTCAATGGCTGTGCAGCCTGGAGAGTCTTTGACCATCATCTGTCGAATCTCTGGGTATTCTCTGACTGATGGCTATGGAACAGGTTGGATCAGACAGTGTGAAGGAAAACCAATGGACTGGATTTTTGATCAGTGGGGAGGAAGCAGTGGTAGCCTTTATCAAAATAATGCTTTTAAGAACAAGTTCAGCTACAGCAGAGACATGTCTGCTGAAACTGTGACTATAAAGGGACAAAATCTGCAGCCTGAGGACACAGCTGTTTATTACTGTGTGCGTCGCCCCACAGTGATACAAACCACCAAGAACTTGAACAAATACTCCCAACCATCAACACCCAACCACAAGTGTAGTATATTGTAGTAAGTTACTGCTGTACAGACACGTTTTTTAGTATTTAAATGTATTTTATTTGACACCTAATTAGTATAAAAGTTCTTTTGCAAACCTGACTCAGACTTAAACCCTACAACAAAGATATGACATATTTTCATTTTCTACTTTTGCCTGATTTTAATAAACCCTGTTTGAAAAAAATAACTTTCGATGTGCAGGAGCAGCAGCTCTACTGTGAGCGCCTCCTGGATGGCTGAACTTCTCACCCTATCTCTAAGGGAGAGGCCATCCACCCTTCGGAGGAAGCCGAATCGTTCCAGTGCGAGCTGGAGGCCATCACCCCATGAAGCCAACAGAACTGCATCATCCACGAAAAGCAGAGATGAGATTGTGAGGCCACCTAAGTGAAAGCCCTCCACCACTTGGCTGCACCTAGAAATCCTGTCCATAAACATTATGAACAGAATCAGTGACAAAGGGAAGCGTTGGTGTACAGCAAAAAATAAAAAAATAAAGAGTTACTTTGGACTCCAAACTATGAAACTATGCTAACCCTAGAAATATAGCACTGTGCAGACATGGATCAATATGCTGCATATAATAAATTGTACAGAACACAATTTGAACCTTACACAAAATACACATACAAATAAAATGTATATTAACTTTGTGGCAGAGGCTGACCATGATCAAAACTAATGCTTACAAAGGCATTGATAAGTTGTGAAGCAAACATTTTTTTTTTTTTCATGAGAGGTTAAAAAAAAAGAGTGAATGACTCTTCTACCATTTCCTAGAGTCCCTTTGAGTCATGGGCCCTTAGAGTTGCCATCACTTTTCTCCTGACACTCCTTCCCTTACCAAATAAATGATGATTTAAGTATTTTTTTGTGAATCCTTTGCTCTCTGGTCAGTTTTTTTTTTCAGAACTTTAAAGCAAAGTCTGTCCCCAAGTGCACAGTTTACATTAGTGTACTACAGTATTCTGTCTACATTTCTTTCTCTCTAAAAATATTATACCAGCAGCTGATGTTAAACCATATTTTTTTTTTTATGTTCCAGTTCAAACCTGCAGAGGTAGTTCTATGCAAAGTCTTTCTTCTTATAAACACACCGTCAGTAACAGTCATATCATCTGACAGAGAAAGAAAGCTCTGAAAGAGCATCAGAAACAGCAGTGTTCACAGCGAAGGGAATGAAAAATATAATAATGGGGTTTATTATTTGTTCTGACTATTCATGGTAAGAAATGTAGAGCTACAAAGAAATTTTTATGATAATATGATTGATGATTTTCATTTCTTTATTTTAATTACAGATGTTTGGTGTGATATCAGACTGGACCAGCCTCCCTCTGAGGTCAAAAGACCTGGAGAGACTGTGAAGATTTCATGTGTCACGTCTGGTTATACAATGACAAGTTACAGCATTAACTGGATATGACAGAAACCTGGGAAAGCTTTGGAGTGGATGGGGTGGATAAACACAGATATGACTGTTGCTAATTACGCCAGTGCCTTTCAAAACCGATTCACCTTTACTCAAGATGTTCTGAGCAACACTCAGTACCTTGAGATCGAGAGTCTGACAGCTTCAGATTCCAACACATTCTATTTACTTCTGTGCCAAAAAAAGCCCAGTGACTGTAGAATGAAGAACAGCTGCACAAAACCCTCAAACAGCCATGTGACTTTGATGAGTTCTGGCTTCTGGTTTTTTTTCTACACAAGCAAAATGACAATGGATGGATTCAGTTATCAACTTAGTTATTGCAGTTAGTTATTAACAGTACTGAGAATTTTTAAGATGAAAAGGTGATGACTATTTTTTATCCCCTAACAGATCTATGATCAAGAATGTCCTCCAGCAGAGTCACTCATATCAACTTTTACATTCTCTCAATTCATATCCAGTGAATGACCACATCAGACACTGAATCAAACAGGATCTCAGAAAAGGATTGAAGTTTTTTAAAAGTTCCTTTTAATATGAAGACACGTCCAGGCAGACCCAAGCTCACCAGCCATCTGCCACAACCTGTTGTGGTAAAGAAAATACATCATACTCTATGACTAATAATACATTTTATTTACTTTAAAGGCAATATGACTTCATGATGTCCTTCCTGTTATGACCAGTCACAATTTGACTGCAGTAATACATAAAGTTTTTAAAACAACATCCCAGTTTATATTTCTCTCCAAGTAAGAACCAAGTCAGTTATTTTTCAGTAATGTTTCATATGAGGAGGAGTCTAACTTAAACAATAGCTCTGTTCAGCTCAAAGGATAGCAAAAACCAAAAACTAACTATGAACTGAAGAATCTGCTGGTTTTATCTTTCTACTAGACAGGTAAAGATTTTCTCTAACTATATTTTTGATATAAATTGTTTTTGTTTCTGACCTGACTTAATTCATGGAATTAAAAAAAAAAAAACATTTTAAGCAGAAAGTGATGGTTAAACAGAATATGAAATGATTAAAAGGCCTAGAGATTCCCACTGATTGATCTGTACAGCCTCTGGATTCATAAAAGACTACAGTGGATTGCTTTTAGAGGCACTTTGGGTTATCCCAGTCATCCCAGGGTAGATTCACCGTCTCCAGAGATGATTCCAGCAACAAAGTCTAGATACATATGAACAGTTTGAAGACTGAGGACACTGGAGCTTGTTACTGTGTCAAAAAAGAAAGTGAGAGACTGTAATTGAAATACAAGAAATGCTATCTCTATTTACCTTCACCAATTAATAATAAAGAAGGAAGGTTAAACAATATAACTTACAGCTTCATTATCGCTCATAGTTACATAATGCTGTAAAATATTTCATTTACTGGATTCACACCTGAGTATTAACTTATTTTAATCCAGAGAAGAACTTGGTTATTATAAATTATTTCACCACATATAACTAAAATCTTTTGGTAAAAGGTGACCAGTATGACGTGTAGAAGGACACACAACATTATTTACTGTCAGAAACACACACAATGAATGTGTCAATTAAACATTCATTCATTTCACCCTCTCTTTCCAAATACATAAACACTTCTAGAAGCAGTTATCACAACTACTTGTATATGATATGTGTTTTTCAGTGCTGGATTTAGCACAATTTGCAATAAATTGTGTGTAGTAATAGTAAATTAAATATTTAACTCATTTCTTTCATGTTCTGTTCTTCTCCTGAGGGGGGAACTCTTGCAGATACAAATACAAAAAGGCCATCTGCAAAAATTACCTGTTCAAAATTCTCAGTCACAAAACATACACCACATCTTTTTAGTAAACCCGGAAGCTGTTTAGTGTTAAAGAAGGTTTATTGCTGCCACCAACCATTAGTAAATCTGGCACTAAATGTTCTTTCTTGAGTGATAACCAGCTGTTCTCATTTATGTGACCTGCATAAAACAAATATGTGCTGAAGTGAGATATTGGTCTGTAGTCTACTGTTGTAGTTTCAACATGGTGATGTTGTTAAAGTGAATAGTGTAATAGTGTAAGGTTGTTGCGATACACCGCTCATCTTAAGTTCATCAGGGAAAAGCTGCCCTTCATGAGGCTGGAGGTGGAGTCAATGCAAAGCACTGATAGCTTCTATCTCTTTATGTCTGACTGTAGCGATGATGACAGAGAACAGTGGACTCACAGCCTGACATGATGGACTGTAGGACAGGACTGCTGTTTTTAACTCTCTGCTTGGCAGGTGAAGAGCTTTGTTGATGATAATATAAAATTATATTTTGGGCCATGCTTTTTAAGTTGTGCATTTGTCATTGATTTTCTCTTTCCTGGGGCAGGTGTTAATGGTCAGACTCTGACAGAATCTGAACCAGCAGTTAAACAACCTGGTCAGTCTCACAGATTGACCTGTACAACCTCTGGATTCACACTCAGCAGCTACTGGATGCACTGGGTCAGACAGGCTCCTGGAAAAGGGCTGGAGTGGATTGCTGCTGATGGTGGCAGTAGTAGCAAATACTACTCTCAGTCAGTTCAAGGCAGGTTTACTGTCTCCAGAGACAATGGCAAACAGCAGCTGTATCTGCAGATGAACAGCCTGAAGACTGAAGATTCTGCTGTTTATTATTGTGCTCGAGACTCACAGTGACAGAAGTTGCTAAGCAGCTGTACAAAATCCTGATGGTTTCATTAGATTCACTCACGTAAAATCTTCAATTCATTTTATAGAATATTTTTTCACTCCCAATAAATTAAAACATATATTTTATTAATTTTGCATACTATATTTTATATTACGAACACTTTAAGGTCTAACTCTGGATAGCAATTATCCACAGTACATGAGAAATTTATCATCAAAAATATACTGCTGACTCCTCCTGCACTACATGCAGAGCAATGAGAAATGTAGATCAGCATCACATCAGTTCTGCAGCATTCACAAACCATCCCTCTGTAAATAATCTGGTCAGTTGAAAATGAGATTCTCATGGTGTTTATAAGCTTAAGTATTACGGCAAAAATACTCATGATATCGTATCACATCATAAAATACTTAGCTGTATAAATGAGCTTTTAAATACCAAAATTATCCTGTAGTGGGAGATCTACGCAAACTTTTCCTCAATTAATAACACATCATCACCAATTGTCATTTTGTTCATCACAGAACTTCTTGCAGTTCTTTTTTTTTTAACCAGAAAAACAATCTCTGACCACAAACAGCTTTAAATTATAGCAAATATTTTTTTCTTTAAAACACACTGAAGACAAACTTGATGAGTGATTCTGGACTCTGTAGTCAATTGTGTCACTTCTGGGTTTTTTGCTATCCTTTGAACTGAAGAGAGCTAATGTTTAAATTCGACTCCTCCTCATATTAAGCACATTACTGAAAAATAACTTACTGTGATGATCACTATTTCTACTATTTCTTCTTCCTTTTGAGTTTGTCTCTCTCTGAGGTGTAAAGACCTGGAGAGAGAGTGAAGATGTCATGTATGCTGTCTGGTTATAGCCTGACAAGCCATTATTTGCACTGGATACAAGAGAAACCTGGAAGAGCTCTGGAGTGGATTGGTAGAATGGACACAGGCTCAAACTCTGCTATCAATGGCAGTTCTTTTCAAGATCGTTTCATCGTAACTGAAGAAGACTCCAGCAGCAGACAGTACCTTGAAATCAACAGCCTGACAGCTGTTTACTTCTGTGAATGACAAAGCACAGCGACTGAAGGCAGAATAGCAAGTGTGCAAAAACCTCAACTGGTAAAGGGCTCTCAATGATGTCTTGGTTTTCACTTCACCTGAAAAAGGACCTTTGAGTCTACATTTAAAGTTTTACTGTAAGCCATGGGAAAATATCTGTTAGTTATATTAATAATTTCAAATGTAAATAATGGTAATTTGACACTGTAAAAAGCACACTTGATTATAGACTGAAAAGATGAGCAAGCTGAAAATCATTCACAGTAACTCTGAGTAACTGAATGACATTAAAATGATGTTTAGTTGTTTCAATAGGCACAGGTCATGGTTTCCTCCTCAGATGTGTCACAGAAGCAGGAAACATAATCCTCAGATACTGACTTTACAATCTCTCAAATCACATCCAGTGAATGACTAAATCAGACAGACAGACTGGATCAGACAGGGTCTTGGCAAAGCACTGAATTGAAGTTATTAGCAGATACTATACTTTGTCAACTCTGGTTAGGACTGAAGGCACACAGTTATTGTTGCTGAATGAGCTGTTTGAGCTGCTGTAGGTGAAACTAGTTACGTTGAATAAATATGACACAATAAAATTATACTAAACACCCTGGGATACCCTACAGGTCCTATTAGATCCCCCACTGAACTGATGCTATCGATTTTTGATAGCATTAATTACACCCATAATATATATTTTAAAAATAAAAAAACCCAACAACAAAGAAAAAAAACCCTACTGGTTGTGGTAGCTTAGACATAGTGCTGATATTTCTCCTTCCTCACTTGTTTCTGTAACATGTTTCTGAACCTGCAGTTTAACAGAACAATGTTACAACAGATTCATTAATTAAATTAAACATTAATATCCATTATCACCGCGTAGCAGTTATTAGTAGTTGTAGTGACAGTGTGTGCATGTGTTTCTTGCCTTTTCTAAAACACAAAGAAAACTAAGTTTGCAACTTATTTTCCCACAAGTTCAGTAATAGAAGAATTGGGGAGAGTCCCATTAAAAGTTTTAGATTCAAGAGGTTTAATTTGAGTAATGGTGTCTGACATTTTTTTAAATGTATATAATTATTCATTAAATTTGTTTGTTCATTAAAAGATGCTCAGAGCTATGTAAAATACATCATGTAAAATAATTATAGCTAGAGTGTTGCTTTACTTCTTTTCAAAATTAAGCAATTACTGTAAATGTAAAACAGGAAGGCAATACTTTGATTATGATGATAACTTTTTTATTTGTTTTTCTTGCGGGAGTTTGGAGTGAGATCAAACTGGAGCAGTCTGCCTCTGAGGTGAAGAGACCTGGAGAGAGAGTGAAGCTGTCATGCATCATATCTGGTTATACCCCGACAGACTACTATTTGCACTGGATACAACAGAGGCCAGGGAGAGCTCTGGAGTGGATTGGGTGGATGAACACAGGCTCAAACTCTGCTCGCTAGGCCAGTTCTTTCCAATGTCGTTTCATCATGACTGAAGAAGACTCCAGCAGCAAACAGTACCTTGAAATCAAGAGCCTGACAGCAGAAGATTCTGCTGTTTACTTCTGTGCCCGACAAAGCACAGTGACAGAAAACAGAAGAACAGCTGTACAAAAACCTCAAATAGTCATCTTTCAGTTTAACATTTTGTAATTTTCACCCTCTTTGGAGCTAAAAGAGGCCACCCAAACACATTAGATATCATTGGAAAAGCCAGGCTGTTCTCTATTGAGAACATCGGGACTTATTGGGTTAGCTGAAATAAGTCAAACGATATAGACTAAAAACAAATATATAATACAGAGGACATAAATGAATAGGCTGGATGTGAAAATGAGATAACATGCATGAGATGTTGAGATGATGATGATAGAGCAGTTTTACTAACAGTAAGTGATGTTTTTCTTTTTTATCAGTTTTCTTTGAAGAGAACCAGGAGCCAGAATGTCCTTCTAGTGAGTCACACAGATGAACTTTTACAGCTTTTCAATTAACGAACAGTAAAAAACTAGATACAGAGGGTCAGCTGGGGTCTTAGAAAAGGACTGAAGTGGATTCTGACTAAGTTATTATTTGGCAGTTTAGCACAGGATCAAAAACTCACAGTGATTGTTGAGTTGTTTGAGCTGCTGTACAACCTCCAACAGTTTTCATCAGTACAAAAAAAAAAGATGTCCCTACTTTTAGAAAAAAGAATGATTTTTATATTAAATACCCTGTGAGAAAACTCTGACTAGAAAAATATGTATAAGCAGAGATAAAAATGTAACATATCCAGTTTACTACACTGGGAAGAAAGATTCAATTCAATTCAATTCAATTTTATTTATATAGCGCCAAATCACAACAAAAGTCGCCTCAAGGCACTTTATATTGTACAGAAGATAGCACAATAATAAATACAGAGAAAAACCCAACAATCATATCATATGACCCCCTATGAGCAAGCACTTTGGCGACAGTGGGAAGGAAAAACTCCCTTTTAACAGGAAGAAACCTCCGGCAGAACCAGGCTCAGGGAGGGGCGGCCATCTGCTGCGACCGGTTGGGGTGAAAGAAGGAAAACAACAGATTAAAACGAGAAGAAATGAAAGTGTGATTTTTTTTTCTCACAGGAGTTTGGTTTGAGATCAAGCTGGAGCAGTCTTCTTCTGTGATAAAAAGACCTGGAGAGAGAAAGAGTGAAAATATCATGTATGCTGTCTGATTATAGCCCAGCAAGTTATACTATTGGCTGGATACGACAGAGACCAGGGAGAGCTCTGGGGTGGATTGTGTGGATGAATACAGGCTCAAACTCTGCTAGCTATAGCAGTCCTTTTCAAAGCTGTCTTATCGTGACTGCTTTGACTGCTTTCACACTCCAGCAGAAGTCAGTATCTTGAGATTAAGAGCCTGACAGCAGAAATGATTTCCATATTAAGATCTTGGAACAAACTGCTGGCCCATAATCTACTTTGTCAATTCAGAAGAGGACTGAAAACTGACTTGCTGTACAATAACCCCAACACCTTCTTATAGAGATTTATTAAAATCCATATTTTTTTTCTGTACTTCTAATGCTTAGGTTGGAAGGAGCTTTTAGTGGATTCACACTCATAAAAACATAAGAAATACTGAATAGTTGAAGGTGAAGATTGAAATTAAATTTGTTTCCACAGGTCTGTACAGTCCAGCAATATCACTCTATTGTGTATTACTGTGCCAAATATACTTTTGAAGAAAGTAAGACTATTAAATATTTAAAATTAACCTCCAGGTGGCAGTAAAACATACAAACTGAGGAGAAAGGAAAGCATGACATGCATGTACATATGCAGAAATGTTCATCTGTGCAGCTGCTCTTCTGTTTTTTTCACTTCCTCTTCTCAAGGCTATAAATAAGTTGTTGTTTTTCTTACAACAACAATACTTCTTCTTACTTACTTACTCTTCAATACTTCTTCACATTTTTATTCTAATCTGTATTTCTTACTTAGTGAGTGTCTGGCTTGTTAGCAGCTAAATGTCACCTCCTGTTGTAATTACTACCTGAGCTTTGTTTAGATTATGATATACTGCAGTTTTAGTGCTTTAACAATGAAAAGCAACACATACAAACTGTATCTGAAAATGAATATATGCTAAGTGTGAGTGAATCGAGACAGTATTTCTTTGATGAAGAGGTGGAGTACTGATGTCTTCAGTCTCTTCATATGTATTGCAGAACAGGTCAGCTGAGAGAGGCTCATGGACTCATTCAGATAAACACACACAAAGACAAATACTTGATCACCCATGTTTATGGTTAGTTTTTTGTTTTTTGTTTTATGTTGCCTCAATATGACCCCAAGAGAGCTTTCACAACCAGCCCTCTGTGTTTAGCAGCAGAATCTGATGGTTTATTTCTATGAAATATGCTTTTCAAGTTTTCACCTGATTCTTGCTACAAAATTCTGCTCAACTTATTTTTATTGTTTTGATAAATCCCAAAGGAGAACTGTGTGTTTATCTTTAGTGCCTGTTGTTTTAATTAAACTTTGACAAGCAGTGAAACAGATTAACAGTATTCAATAATGCCAAAACACATGAATTAACTCATAAACTTGTTGTTTGCTGTTAAAGGCAACATGAGTTACCTTTGACAAAATCTTATATAAATTATATACGTAAAAATAAAGTATAGTTTTACATAAGTATAATTTAAAGGAATTCACATAGAGTTTTGAGTGTCTCTTTTTAGGCAATTAGGAAACACACAGGTTTCACTGAGCTTCACTAAATCGTGCTAAATTCTGAACTCATTTCAAGTCATCTTAGATTTTTGGTTTTTAAAGACCCATTGCCAGTTCCTAATTTTTTGGTCATGCCTCATGCAGACCCAGTTCACCAAGGCATCATTTCAAGGAATGGAGAATCTCGACAGATTGACCTGCACAGCCCGTAAATTCATAACTACTTCATGAGCTGGATCTGACAGGCTACTGGGTGGATTGCTCTTATACGCAGGTTATAGCTATCCTATCTATTACTTCCCTATTACTGGCCTCACAGCCCATTGTTCATTCAGTAGGCTAGTTTCAGTCATTGTCGAAATGTACTGTTTATAAGGTTGGGGAAACCTGCAGTCAGCTTAGACTGAAGACGCCACTTGGATGAGTGACGGAATGTTTCTCCCACTGAAAACTCCACTTCCAGATGAACAGAATCAACCTTTTGGGAGCACATAATATAGTTTCTCAGTTTAGTACAAGCCTGAAAACTCACAGTGAGTATTGCTGACTTTTAGTTGCTGTGCAGGCTCCACACCATAGTAAAACTGCATAATGCCCTTGCGTTGAGTAGTAAAAATGTGATATGATACAATTATACTAAACACCTTGTAAGTGTAAGAAAAAACCTTTTCTAATCAGAGATCTAACAAAGACAGCTTGCAGGAAAAGGATTTGAGAGGATTAGTACTGACTAAAACATTAAGAATTTGCTGAAGAGCAAGTTCAGTGTCTCTACCAGCAAAACAGTGTTTTTAAAGATTCTGTTTATAATAATTATTATTATTACTGAAAATTCTGCCTATTGCTTTATTTCTTTTGTTTTGAATATATATTTGCTCTTAAGCACAGAAACACCTGGCGTCATCATAATTATGTTCAAAAAGTTTTCTAATTAGCATTATGAGATATTTAGTTTGCTTGTTTTTGGTTTCAATCAATTAAATTTTATTTAGATACTTTATATAATCAGTTTAGGAATCAGTGGTTACAAGACTGGAGGACTGCATGCATTGAACTGTACAGCTTTGAATTCACCATCAGTTGGTTCTCACAGTAAATCAAACATAAAAAAAATAACCACATAAATAAATAATAATACATATTTATTTGTCTCTGGTCATATGCATATTCATTAGCTCATAAGGCTACTGTGCTTTCACACACAGTTTCAGTTCCTCAGAAGCTATTTCCCTATAGTATCACTTTAGATCTACGTTCTCACACATCTGCAGAAACTGAAAACATCAAGGGTACTTTATACTAGAGATGGACCGATCCGATATTAAGTATCGGTATCGGTCCGATACTGACCTAAATTACTGGATCGGATATCGGCGAGAAATTAAAAAATGTAATCCGATCCATTAAATATCAAAAAAGCACCTCACAAAACTTGCGACACGACGTAACTCGGCTTGTAACCGTAGCACGTCGAAGCAGTGTGCTCACGTGATAGAGCGGCTGTGTTTAGCGGCTGTGCTAGCCTCGCTAGCAATCCAGCATTTCATCTCCGAGGAAGTTATCCCAGAGAGAAGTAAAGCAAGTGTGTAAGTTCATCTCTGAATGTTTGTAAAGCGTACCTACGTTAAGCTTAACAACCGATATATGGAGCCTCTTCTCTCTCCCTCTCCTGCTGCTACTTCAATCGTGAAACTGCTTAATGATCAGCTGATCGGCTTTTCTGTCGCGAGTCCGTCTCTCTTCTTTGTTTTTGGCCCACTTTGCACCAGAAAGAGGAAACCAGCGGCTGAACAACAGCAGCACGTTTAACCTTGATAAGCTGTTGTTAGAATTTATTTAATATTACTTTCTAGACCAGGATCCTTTTCTACGTAGCTGACGGCTGGTAACTGTGCAGGGGCGGATCTAGCAAAGTTTAGCCAGGGGGGCCGATAGGGCATTAACAGGGAAAAGGGGGGCACAAAGACATACTTATCTTTCTTATTCTCATTTAAAATGTCTAGCTTTTAATAAATAATTATCTGAATCTTACAACCAAAGTTTTAATCTGATGTAAAATGTATAGAAGTCCATTACTGTATATAGTAACTGTTAAGTCTAATATACCCTAGTAAGCTATAGTACTTTTTCCTTTGGGAAAGTACCATCTGTGCAGTCTGCAATTCTGTAGAAGAAAGATGTTGAATATATTTAATTATTCTTGAAAAATAATTTATTTCTGTGCATTTTTTTCACACTGCATCAAATTAAAGTTGATTACGTCGATTAAGCATCATGAGGTGGAGGGTGGGGGTGGTTCCCTTTTTTTTTTTTTTGCTGGGAGTTTGCAACCCTATTAGTTAGGTTGCTTAATATTTCTGCTAAGTACTCTTTAAAATACCAGAATAGGAAGGATGGAGTAGGTTTAAGTTTATTAGATTGATCAGTATTGCTGAACTATGAAATATTTTGGGTGCAGTGTATTTTTTACATACAGGTATAACAGAATAGCTTTAGTGTTGTTGTTTATTTAAACTTGAGTATGAACTTATACAAAATGCAGCAAGATATTAAAAAAAAACAGTTTTATTGATTAAAAAACACACTATATCGGATTAATATCGGTATCGGCAGATATCCAAATTTATGATATCGGTATCGGACATAAAAAAGTAGTATCGTGCCATCTCTACTTTATACAAATGAAAAATGACAAACCAAAGTTTACATACTACACAATCTTGTTTGTTAGCACTACACCTGCACAAATACATTTCTCATTTATTATCTCCAGTAAAAACATCAAAATAAATGTAGACAATAACCTTAGTCTACATGGAGGTCCATTGAATTGTTTATCTTTTAATAAACATCTTCCATTAGGATTTCTATTATTTGTGAATGCACAAGAAATTATCAATTGTTTTAAAAATAAATCTTTTAATTTTGACATTATTAGTTTCGAGCAAGAACAGAGTAAATTCAGTCGTTCAGTTATTGTAAATGCTGCCTTTAAAAAAAGAAACACGGTTGGATGACTGATGACAATAATGAAGCTGATGTGATTTCCAGGTACGTGATCCCTTTTCCAGACAGAATAATAGAATCTATCCAAACTCAATGCGTCTCGAGTTACCAATCTTCTCGTGACAACATGTTGTCATCACCTGTCAGGTCTCTTATTTTTTGGCAGCTTCCACACAGCCTGGATCAGACAGCCTGCATGGAAAGGACTATTAGTTATATAGGGTGTTATATATTTGTTAGATTGGTTGAACTTATTGCTTAAAAGTAATGCGATGGACATGGAGTTGAGTCAGAGGGCATCCAGTGGTTTCCAATGGTTTTCTTTTGGGCAGCATTTTTCCTGTCTAGCCTTCCTGTTCTCAGACTCATTTCTTAGTTTTACTAAACAGGAAGTGAATATGTTAAATATTATGTGCAGCTCTATGTTTTTCTTTGTCTGACAACTGCAAACAGAGAAAACAACAAAAGGTTTGTCCACAAAAATCTCCAAATTATGTTTAAGTAAAGCTAAAGTATAGTGTATTTCCATTTGTATTTGATATATAGTAAATAAGAAAGTAAAACAATGTTTAAATAAATGTTGCAGTTAAAACCTTCTGCAGAAACAGTCTTTTGTATCGGAAACAAAGTGAATCACTTGAGGTGAATAAATGGTCAACAGCCTTTTCCATGAACCAGAGTTAGTGCAACAAGTATGATTTATATGTTTGATTCTATGTAAACTTTGCTTCCTTGCTCCTCAGCCATAAAACTCATTTTATTTGTGTGGAGATTGCAGAATACCAGTCTCAACCTATATCATGTTTTCTGGAGCTCTGCTGCTGCTGCTGCTGTTGTTAGCTGGAGTCTCTCTGGATTTCTCACAATCACTAGTTTACTTTTGCTAGGAAACTTTGATAATTTATTATGAAATATACTTTTTGATTAACCGATGTCAAACATTCACGGATAGCCAGCATCCAATATTGTGCAGCCAGGGAAACACCTGACCATCACCTGTCAGGTTTCTTATTCTCTCGGCAGCTACCCAACAGCTACCCATCTGTTGGAGAAGATAACAGACAACTCTGGGTAGTTTGTAGTACTGTATCATGGATTACAAGACAAGACTGCTGCTTTCAGTTATTTGGTGGGCAGGTGAAGATATCCCCTGATCTTGTTTTAACATGCTTTTATTTTTGGGGAATAATTCATTATTTATTTATTTTGTTTATTTATTTTCTCTTACTAGGTGTTGATGGTCAGACTCTGACAGAATCTGAACCAGTGGTTAAAAGACCTGGAGAATCTCACAGATTGACCTGCACAGCATCTGGATTCACATTTAGTAGCTATAGAATGGCCTGGGTCAGACAGGTTCCTGGAAAAGGACCGGAGTGGATTGCTTATATCAGCACTTCAGATTATAGTTATTCTACATCTTATTCCCAGTCAGTCCAGGGTAGATTCACCATCTCCAGAGATGATTCCAGCAGTAAACTCCATCAGCAGATAAACAGCTTGAAGACTGAGGACACAGCAGTTTATTACTGTGCCCGACAGACACAGTGAGAGAAAGCAATAGAAATGCCATACAAAAACTTCTTCCTCTCTTTCCCAACACCAGGGAATATTTGGTAAACTCAGGGCTTTTTCCCTACATTTTTAAACATTCATTGTAAAAAATATCATCATTAAGTAGTAACACAGTGTCTCTTGCCCAGTGTAAATACACAAAATGTATTTATGCATAAATTATTTATAATACACAATATTCAAACCAAGTGTTTTTTTTTCTTTTTATATAACTCTGCTAGATGTACAAAGGCTAGAATATATATAAAAAAAATTATAACAATCAAACAAACAAATAAGCACTGCAAGCCTTCAAACATCAAACCAATCTAAGTAAATGGAGGGAACAATAACACACAAATCACTGGGACTTATTGCATACAAAGAAAAAAAAAAAAAACAAGAACATGTCATGCATTTATAGTGCTGCATTCAGCGGTTGAAGTTGGACATAAAGACCAAATTAAACATTTCTATCAGATCAGGAAATATAAAAAAGCACAGAAACTGTTTCTGTGCAGTTTGTCACACAGTGTGTCTCCTAGCTAAAGGTTACAGCTGCTGTATTTCCCAGAGAGAGAAAATAATGAGAATTGTGTTTCTCTCAGTCAATTCAGCACAGAAGTGAAAACTCACAGTGGACTTTCCCAATAACACAAACGTAAAACACATCAGTTAACGCATTAACTGATTGTTATGTTGCTGCAAATGTACAATCTGGCTGTGAAGTAGCAGGAAACAAAACAAACAAACAGACACAAATAAATAAATAAATAAAAACCTCTTTATTGTGTCCTTGACTCCTTTCAATGCTTATAAAGACAGCAAACAAAAGAAAAAAAAAATGTCTCACAATTCAACTGTTAACAAAGAGATGTAGGCATGAACACAGACTGAAATGCACAGCCTCTGGATTCATATTCAGCAGCTACACTATGGTCTGTGTCAGACAGGCTGCTGGAAAAGGACAGGAATGGATTGGTGTATTAGACACTTTGGGTTATCCTACTACTCCAGACAAGAATCCAGCAGTAAAGTTTATCTACAGATGAACAGTTTGAAGACCGTGTTTCCCTCTGAGAAAAAAAAGACCTAGCAGAAGAGTGAAGATGTCACGTATCCTATCTGGTAGTCCAACCAGTTGCAATATTGGCTGAATATGACAGAGAGGAGGAAGAGCTGTCGAGCGGATTGGGTATATGAGCACAGGCCATCTTCAAAAATGTCATTTTGTAATTTGAATTCGGAGTGCTAATATTATTTTGTAATATTAATTAATTTTAATATTTTGTTAAAAGTTACAAAAGCCCTTTAATGACAAAGCACTGATTCCAAGGACCATATGACAACATATATACACACTGCAACGTAAACAGGTCTGTGAGACACAACATACAGTATGCTCACACTCACACACGTGTTTGAATCTGAAAACTATGGAAAAATTCACCATAATGTAATACTAAGCTTTTCTTACTGTCTGTATTGTAATTAATATTTCTCGTTAAAATTTCACTGAGAGAAACAGAAATGCACTTTTATCTGAGTGTAATGATAGTAATTAATCTCAGGTATAAAGAGCAATTATAACATACAATAATGAAATGTTTACAGTGAGAAGCTGCATAAAAAAATCAACCATTTATAGCTGGTACCTGTAACCTAATATAGCTGTTGTGTCTGTAGAACAAGAGCATTACAAAAAAAAAAAAGAAAGAAAGAAAAAAAAACAGAAAAAAAAACTGTGAGGAGGAGTCAATACAAAACCTGGATGTCTTAAACCTACTTTAGCTGCAGAGGGGTTGACAGAGACAACTGCTCACACAGTTTAACATGATGGCCATAAAAACAGGAATGCTTCTTTTTATTGCTTTATGGGCAGGTGAGACCTTTCACTCATGTTGAATCAAATTTGTCTTTCAAGAATAAACAATTTACAGCATGTAACTATTGTTCTATTCTGACAGGTGTTGATGGCCAGACTCTGACAGAATCTGAACCAGTGGTTAAAAGACCTGGAGAATCCCACAGATTGACCTGTGCAGCATCTGGATTCACATTCAAGTTTTTTTTTCTTTTTAGATAATTTAATCAAAAATCAAACCAATCTGAGCTTAAATGGAGGGGAAAATAACACTTAAAATAAAATACAAAATATGAGTAACTGTATTCCGTTACAGTTACTGTGGTATTCAGAATATAGTTACTTTGTTGAAATAAATTGATTGCACGGTGGTCTTTTCCTGTTTCATATGTTAGGCTATGGCCTCTCTATTCTTGGTAATTCCACGCCGGTGGAAACCAAACAAAACACGCATTAAGAGGCTTTAATGCCTGTGTCTCAATCTCGCGGCCCATGTCACCTCTACCTCTATGCCCGCATAATTATTATTCAAAGAATTATTTAATATTAAGGCAATAGGCAGAGTGTTACAGGCATAGCCCTAAAGAATGTAGCCTCATGGGCAGTGTAGTCCGTGCTGCACGGAGAATGTTGGGACTGCCCCTCTCGTTATGTGTGTGAGTGTGAGGGAAGGAGAAACAGGAGAGTCAAAAAGTACGAGTTGTCACCGACCAGAAACAGGAGATGGAAGCATGTAAATATAATAATAACCACTGCAGCCCAAAAGAGTGCCTGACGAGCCCAGTTGTAAGCTATTAAGACTCAACTGTACACTGTGTTTGTGTTTTCCTCCAAAGTAGGAGCAGCCTTTCAACGCCTCCCTCTTGCTAGCAAAATTGACCCAGACAGTAAAGCTAGTTTTCGGCTACTAGCCCGACATGGAACCCGAAGTATTAGCTAGAGGACCCTTTACTACGGTTTGGAGCTGTGGACCTGGCCGAGGTAACAAGAGAGTGCAAACAAAAAGAAAACATTTTTCACTAGCAGTCAAAAACTAATGTGTATACTTATGTCTGCATTTTTATTTTGTTAAATATGAACAAAATGATAGCAGAAGTGCTGCCATGTGTCTGGCCAAAAGAGAGTAACAATTTGTTTATTTAGTAGTTCAATGAAAAGCTTCAGTTAAGAGTGAGAAAAAATTGTGTTCACCTTTGCAGTTTTGTCTTGCTATACAATATTTGAAATTACAAACAAACAAACAAATAAAATACCACATTTTAGGAAATATTTGTGGGTGTTTTCTTGTTTGTTTGGTCTTTTGTTCGTACTACTTGAACACTAAAGTGACCCTCCAATGAGATGTTAGTGACAGTAGTGGCCCACAGTTTGAGACCCCTGCTCTAATGTAAGCATCCTGTTAATGTCCTGCTGTCAGCTGCAAGTAAGTTCTTTTTTTAAAAAACTAACGTTAGCCTACTGCACCTACCTTGTTTTAGCTGTGGTCACTACCCTGGTTATGTGCCACTTCAGTATCTTCGATGTACTATTGCTGTGCAATTTATTACTATTACTGAAGGCTGCATTAACAACCTGCTAGCTGCAAATAATCATGTGCAGTTCTGAAAGTCTACAAAAAGAAAGCTTATTACTGATACAGAAATGGTTTTTGATACGAGATCACAGCGACAAAGTGCAGCCTTACCTAATGTCCACCCTACTGTTACTCATTTTATATTAAGATTTAAAAATCTAGTTAGTATTGGTATGCAAGTACCGTTCAGTATTAGTAATAAATCACACAGCAATAGTGCACTCGGGTAGTTGTACAATGCATGACAATATATTAAGTAATCCAAAGTATTCAGAATAGGTTACTCTCATTGAGTAACTTAACAGAATGTGTTACAAAATACATTTTGGGGCATGTATTCTGTAATTTGTAGTGGAATACATTTTAAAATTGACCTTCTCAACATTGTGGGCAGGTGAGACCTTTCACCGATGTTGAATCAAATTTGTCATTCAAGAATAAATAATTTACAACATGTAACTATTGTTTTCTTTCAACAAGTGTTGATGGTCAGACTCTGACAGAATCTGAACCAGTGGTTAAAAGGCCTAAAGAATAACACACACTGACATGTACAGGCTCTGGATTCACATTCAGACAAAGCCACAGTGTCTGGTGCTGGTTGAGCAGTTGTACAAAATCCTACTCCACTTATTTTTATTATTTTGATAAATCCCACGGAAGAAGTGTCTTTATGTTTAGTTCCTCTTGCTTTAATTAAACTTTGAAAAACAGTGAAACAGATCAACATTGTCCACCAACCCTAAAACACATAAATTAAATTGCTGTTTGCATTTAAAAGCAACATACCAGTGTGGTTATTCCACGAATATGACCCACCTAAAGCAAAATCAAATGAAAAGTAAAACATGTTATAAGACTGTAAAAATTTTTGTTTCTCACTAAGCAAAAGCAAAGTGAGTTCGTTGTCAGTGTTTCCTGTTAGGAGGAGTCTATGCAAAACTTAGGCACTGTCTCTCTTTTTTAATGAGCACAGAGGATGGTAGAGAACAAAAAACAACATGTTGGACTACAGGACAGGACTGCTGCTTTTAGCTCTCTGCTGGGCAGGTGAAGATTTTCACTGATCTCAATGTTGATATGCATTGTTTCTGTTTGTGACACAAATTAATTCAGGTGATTTTTTAAACTATCTTCCCAGGTGTTGATGGACAGACTCTGACACAATCTGAACCAGACCTAATTAAAAGACCTGGAGAATCTCACAGATTGACCTGCACAGCCTCTGGATTCACATTCAGAGACTACTGGATGGTTTGGGTCAGACAGGCTCCTGGAAAAGGACCGGAGTGGATTGCTCTTATACGCATTTCAACTCAGAGCTACGCTACATCTTACTCCCAGTCAGTCCAGGGTAGATTCACCATCTCCAGAGATGATTCCAGCAGTAAACTTTATCTACAGATGAACAGTTTGAAGACTGAGGACACAGCAGTTTATTACTGTGCCCGAGAGACACAGTGAGAGAAAGCAATAGAAATGCCATACAAAAACTACTTCCTCCATTTCCCAACACCAGGGAATATTTGGTAAACTCAGGGCATTTTTCCCTACATTTTTAAACATTCATGGTAACAGTTTCATTATTAGTAATACAATATCTCTTGCCCAGTGTCACCTTGTTTGAATTTAGGGTCCGAATGTACACCAACAATTTTGTTGTATCGTTAAGTTAGCAAAAGTCACTGATGAAATGAAACCAGATAAATTGACCAGTTTAGAGAAGCTCCCATTAAACTGACATTAGCTTCATCATCAAAACAGTTTGGCATGCCCATGAAAAGACTTACACCCCATTAAAAGACAATATAAACACAATTTCCAACAATGAAGAAAATGTAAAAATTAATAAAACATACACTGTCTTTATCACTTATAGTATAGATTACTGATAACTATGTCACTATCTAAATACTTCTAAACGATCAATCAACAAGTTATTACAGCATTTCATCATGTACAGTTATGATGAAGACATTCACAAAGTTATGGATGAAGATGTCAGTGTCACGGATCATTCTACATTTGCAAAGTTATGGTGTGGTTTCAGAAGAGCTTGTCTGTAACTATTATTTGATTTCAGTGAATCAGCTGGTTGGGGTGGAGGGAAATGTACTGTTTGAAACTTTGACACTGAATAATAATCTTAAAGGTGAACAAAAATCAGTAACTCCTGGGATAGACATCTGATTATCTGGGCATATGATGCTGATTTGTTTTTTCTCTTACCTCACAGCCACTATTCCAGTAGACATGTCTGTTCGAATATTAAACAATAATCTGCAGGCTGAGGTGAGGCCATCACCTCTTGAGTAATAAGATCAAAAATATGAATCTAAATAAAATAAGATATATATTTTTTTTCAAAAATAACATATATTACTATTACTTGGTATTTGTTCTGTCCTCACTAGATGTTGGCTTGACTTCGATTATCCAGTTCGGCAGACAGTGAACAGAATGAGACAAAGAGAATGCTTTCAACCCAGATTCTTCCTTACTTCTGTATGCATCTCCAGTTTACAATGGCATGTTACTCTGAGTTTTCTATACATGGTATCCTTTATCCATTTTCCTCTCTGTCTCTTCTTTCTCTTTTTTATGAAACTAAATAAACACAAAACAGATCATTATCTTCTCATTCACTGAGCATACATAATGTATTAGTTGAGAGATTTAAGGACACCCAGCAACAACATAAAACGTAAAGTTGTCTAAATAAACATAGCGTCTGTCTCAATATGCGTACTTGTGCGTACTTGCGTCATCAGTCGGAGACAAAGTACTGTCCCAATTCAAATTACGCATCAACCCGAGAACTCGAAAAATTCCCTGATGTGTTCTCGCTCTGCCCGTTTTATCGAGCATGCATCGGTGGTGACTTGTGTGGACTTGGTACAGCTAAATATCCCAGAATGCCAGAAACATCATTTAAACAAGTGTAACACTTACACTAACGTGTAACATTGGATTCAACCTATACAACCGTCAACACACAAGAGGTTTATAAAATATTGGTAGATGTCATTCAATGTCTTCCATCGAGAGACACACGACGCAACTGACTATCGGGTATCCGGCAGCAAACGTCTCTGCAGGACAATCGGGGGAGGGGGGGGCATTTGTAAGATAGTGAGATGGCATTTGAAACAAACAGTTTAGTTTAATGCAATGTAACAATATTTATTTCTCACTAAGCAAAAGTAAAGTGAGTTTCGTTTCAGTGTTTCCTGTTAGGAGGAGTCTATGCAAAACTTAGGCACTGTCTCTCTTTTTTAATGAGCACAGAGGATGGTAGAGAACAAAAAACAACATGTTGGACTACAGGACAGGACTGCTGCTTTTAGCTCTCTGCTGGGCAGGTGAAGATTTTCACTGATCTCAGTGTTGATATGCATTGTTTCTGTTTGTGACACAATTTAATTCAGGTGATTTTTAAAAAATATCTTACCAGGTGTTGATGGTCAGACTCTGACACAATCTGAACCAGTGGTTAAAAGACCTGGAGAATCTCACAGATTGACCTGCACAGCCTCTGGATTCACATTCAGCAGCTATGAGATGGTTTGGGTCAGACAGGCTACCGGAAAAGGACCGGAGTGGATTGCTTTTATAAGCACTTCAACTTATAGTTATGCTACGTATTATTCCCAGTCAGTCCAGGGTAGATTCACCATCTCCAGAGATGATTCCAGCAGTAAACTCTATCTGCAGATGAACAGTTTGAAGACTGAGGACACAGCAGTTTATTACTGTGCCCGAGAGACACAGTGAGACACAGCAATAGAAATGCCATACAAAAACTACTTCCTCTATTTCCCAACACCAGGGAATATTTGGTAAACCCGGGGCCTTTTTCCAACATTTTTAAACATTCATGGTAACAATTTCATCATAATTAGTAATACAATATCTCTTGCCCAGTGTCACCTTGTTTGAATTTAGGGTCCGAATGTACACCAACAATGTTGTGGTATCGTTAAGTTAGCAAAAGTCAGTGAACAAATTAAACCAGATATGTCGACAAGTTTACAGAAGGTACCATTAAACTCACATGAGCCTCATCATCAAAACAGGGAGAGTTTGCCCATTAAAAGACAATATAAACACAAATTCCAACACATTAAAAAGAATAATACTCTTTATAAATATATGATATATACTCTTTAAAAATCAATACAGCATACAGTGTCATTATCACTTACAATAGAGGTTACTGATAAGTATGTCACTATCTAAACATGTATAAACGACATCAACAAATTATTACAGCATTTCAACAATGGGCTGCCATTATTAGATATGATGGTGGCAGCACTTACTATTCTCAGTCAGACCAAGGCCAGTTTACCATCTCCAGAGACAACAACAAGCAGCAGCTGTATCTGCAGATGAACAGTCTGAAAACTGAAGATTCTGCTGTTTGTTATTGTGCTCAAAAGCTACAGTTACTGAAACTGTTCAAAAGCTGTACAAAATCCTGCCTTACTCACTGTTAGGCCAGTAATATTATCAAGGTTATGTTATGTCGTAATTCTTCTCTTCTTATTTCCCTTTTTCATCAGATACATTAATAGAAATTTGATTACCAACTAAAATTGAATAGTGATCCTAACTGGATGACCAATCCTGGACTCATAACTCTCCATTTAATTACAGACAGAAAAAGTCTGATCATCACTGTCTAAAATTTAAATATAAAAATATAATTTCTGTAGCTGGATGATTGTGATTGTGATTTTCTTTTTCTGGTACATGGATATTGACTGTCTACTTCAATTCCACTTCCATTATATTGTTTCTCTAAGGAGGAGCTGATGCAAAACTTGTATTATTTATTTTTGCTAATAATAATAATAATTTAAAAATAGTATAAAAAAGTAATTTATAGACTATCCTAAATTTATAGACCATACCCAATGTGGTTAGAATTATTTTTAAAAAATCATTTTGTATTTTTTAAATTGATTTTTTGGTCATTTGATCCTTTATTTAAGCAGTAAACCAGTCCAGGTTAGACTTAAGAGTTTTTAAAAAGTAAAAGAACTTTAGGAGGCAACAAATACATCGGTGAAATGTGATAATGATTATAAGGAAATTGATAAATTATTGCACAGTTCTGGTGGAGGGTCATCAGTTTTCGATCTTTTCTTTCTAAGGTATGGAAATGTATCTATGTTTGTTTTCCACTTATTGTTAAATTAAAAGCAGTGTAACAATCAGTAACTTGTTTTTATTGCTATTACAATTCAATGATCAATCAAAAAAATATGCTTTGTGCATTTTCCAAGCATGTTAACAGTGATGCTTCACGTGACTGACTCTATGCAAACTCTTTGACTTCCTCTGTTATTCAGCTATAAAAACTTGACTGCACACCACAGAGTAGAGTGCATGAATGCCACTTTTATCAAAAATAATATTTTCCTTACCTTTGTTAATTCTCTTAGCAGTTGAATGTGAGTGTAATTCTGTCAGAATATGCTGTTTTATTTTTGTATTTTATTTTATGTTTTTTATCTTGTAATTTGCAAAATGTTCACAAAATATTTTATTTCCCAACAGGTGTGATGTGTGAACAGCTGACACAGCCAGCCTCTCTGACTGTCAGGTCTCTTATTCTATGAGCAGCTATTGGACTCACTGGATCAGACAGCCTGCAGAAAAAGGGCTGGAGTGGACTGGACGAGCATGTGATGGATGTACATCAGAATACAAAGATTCACTCAAAACCAAGTTCAAAAATTAGGTTTCAGCCAAAAATAAATAACAGAATAAGTGTGTCAGATAGCTCAATGTCATCATAAGCGTTTTTCTCCAACTCTGAAACACTGGTAGCTGAAATAAAAAGAGATTAATTAATTACTGCTAATGTTGTTAAAATAAATACTTTTTCTAAGGAATGTATTAAAAGTAGAAAGTGGGTTTTATCATGCAAAAATATACTATAACCGTGCTTTAAGGGTAAGGAGTAATTCTGACAGAGGGTCTCTTAGTTTCCATTTGTTTTAATTATGGTTATGCAATGTCAATTTATTGAATATGTTTTTCATTATTTCTAGTGAATTCTCTTCAAACAGCATAATCAGCACTTTGGTTCATTTTGGTTTATTAAATGCTGAAATGAAATGCAGTCTTACCACCAGTGACTTGTTTTACTGCTGTTACAATTACAATTTTTTGTACAGTCTCTGAAGCAACTCTTTCTTTTTTCAACAGGTGTGAGGTGTGAACAGCTGACACAGCCAGCCTCTTTGACTGTGCAGACAAGTCAACCTCTGACCATCACCTGTCAGGTCTCTTATTCTGTGAGAAACTATTGAACTCACTGGGTCAGACAGCCTGTAGGAAAAGTAATGGAATGGATTGGAGAAGCACGTGCTGGACACACAACATTCTACAAAGATTCACTCAGAAACAAGTTCAGTATTTCCACAGACTCTTCCAGCAACACAGTTACTTTAACAGGACAGAATGTGCAGCTTGAAGACACAGTTGTGTTACTGTGCCCGAGAGCCACACACTGTAACACAAAGCATCAGTAGACCTGAACAAGAACTCTTCAGTGTTGTAGCATGAAACCACCACAGAAGAAGCTTACAGACCATTGTTGCTTTCAAATGCCAGTTCACGTTTAAACAGA
The DNA here is from genome assembly GCF_036321145.2 of Pelmatolapia mariae. Taxonomy (NCBI): domain Eukaryota; kingdom Metazoa; phylum Chordata; class Actinopteri; order Cichliformes; family Cichlidae; genus Pelmatolapia; species Pelmatolapia mariae. Next base: position 15,547,114 of record NC_086230.1, read on the forward strand.
TATAGTATACGATGAAATGATAATAAAAATGAATGATACTAAAAAAAGATCAAAATGTTTTTTATCATAATTATTGTAAAGCCCTTAAATGTTAATTGTCTTGCTTTGTCATTTTGAAAAAGAAAACACTTTACATTTGGATAAAGACATTGAACGTTAAAAACAAAAAAACAAAAAACAGCAATTGTTTGGTTTCTCCGGGATTGCACAGTTTATACTGAATATATTACGAAATGGTGTAACACTAATCATGTTCACTTTCAGGACATCAAATACTTTTATTCTAACAGATGCTGCATGTCATTCCAGTCTCAAGGACTCTGCAATATTGATTTCCGTTAATAAATATTCTGTTTTAGGTGGATGTCTGTGTGGTGACAGTTTCACCCCTTTTGGTTGGAAAAATCTTTAATTTGCGCTCAAATGGAGTCCTTTAAAACATTAACTCACACATGGAAAAATGCCATCTGTCATAAGGACCCAAACACATAACACCACGTAGTAGCGTATAATCCACATTCCAAACATTTAGGCTAAAGATGGGTAACAGCCATAAACAGACTATTGGAAAACTCAGAAGACACAACTGCCAAGAGCAGCTAACTGACCAAGTCTCTGCTACTGAGCTGGACAAGACTGGTTAGCGAGACTGTTTGAATACACCAGCTGACTGGAGCCTTTCTGTGTCGAGTTTGCATGTTGTTGCTGTGCTTGTGTGAGCTCTCTCCAGGTACTTTGGCTTCCTGCCACAATCCAAATTAGGTACTCTATGTTGGCTGTATCTATGTTTGGCATGTAATAGAGTGGATGTCTTAATTTGTGCGTAGTGTCCAAATAGCTAGAAGTAAGAAGTTGTGTAACTCAGTTTTTGAATACCAAATTCCTCCTGTAGAGGGGGGTCTATGCAAAGTTTTGCTTCCTTATAAACACGTCTTTGCCAATTCTCATTTAATTCATGAGAGAAAATCTTAAGAACATTTTTACCAATTTACACATTTTGATTATAAAGTTCTAAAAATAATGGGATATATCATTTACTTGAATTTATTCTTTATTGTTTGTCTCAAAGGTAAGAAAGGGATTCATTCTTTAAAACGGTGAAAAAGTCTGATTCATGAAGATCATGTTGTTGTTTTTTTCTGTTTTTGTTTGTTTTGCTTACAGGAGTTTGGAGTGAGATCAAACTGGAACAGTCTCCCTCTGAGGAGAAAGGATTTGGAGAGAGAGTGAAAATGTCATGTACCCTTTCTGGTTATACCCTGACAAATAATGATATTCACTGGATACGACAGAGACCAGGAAGAGCTCTGGAATGGATTGGGTATATGAGCACAGGCTATAATTCTCCTCGCTATGGCAGTTCTTTTCAACATCGTTTCATCATGACTGAAGAAGACTCCAGCAGCAGACAGTACCTTGACATCAACAGCTTGACAGCAGAAGATTCTGCTGTTTACTTTTGTGCTCGACAAAGCACAATGATGTAAGACACTGGAGCAGCTGCACAAAAACCTCACCATATACTAATATCAAGTAGCAATATAACCCTGATCATTATTTCATTCTCCTGCTGAAAGAGAACTTTCATACATATTGTAAAATGGAAAATAAAGATACTGAAGACTGAGTTGTTCCTGGTGTGTTCATTGGAGTGTAAATATTAGGTACAAAGGACTTTGCTTGCATGAAACATGGTGTTTACAGTGCTTTGAGTGTTCAAGTAGTGTAGAAAAGTACTAAATAAGAACCAGTCCATTTACCACTACTTGTTGACATAAAACAGAAGAAATAATGTTTGAATTCCAACCTGAATACATAATAAATTAATCAAAAGTCTCAAAAGAAATCCATTTCTATTCTGTCTCTTCTGTGAGAGGTCCGTGCAAAATTTGACACTTCACACTATCTCACACATCATCATCTAACTATATCATCATCTTAGTAATACAATTAAAGACATCACAGGAGTCTATTTCTAAAATGTTTCTCTATAGGTGTGAAGTAGCAGAAACAAACATACTTAAAGGGCAGTTACAGCATTACCTAGGTAAAATTTCAAATATGTCACACAGACAGTTTCATCCTTGTTTCTATTAAGTCACTATAATGACACTTAAAGTGATAAACACTGATCTTGATGAAATGGCATTGACCCTGGACTCATTTAAAAGTTGATTTAAACATGCATATTTACTTTTTACATCCTTACTTATACTTCCCACAAAGAACTGAGTCTTTATATAAAAAAACTAGGCAGAGTATAAACTGATTTTATATTAATTTGTGCAGTGATTAGATATATGACAGCAAGTATATAATAATATTAATTTAATAATAAGACAATTTGCTGAATACCCTGTCTCTTTAATGCAATAGAGAAGTGACACTAGCAGTCCTTTTTACGTCATTGTTTGACTTATAATTTAAATGTAACTCTTCAACGGGCAACAGTTGGACCCTAATGAATGCTTTATGCATTTATATGCAAACTTACTAACTTCATCTGTTACTCAGCTATAAAAGCTTTACATCAGACTGTAGCATGGAGTTCACACTATGTCACCTTCATCAAAAAACATGTTTTCTGTTGCTCTCTTACTGTTCTTAGCCACTTCATGTGAGTCTCTTTAGACGGGTAACATTCAGCGGATTTTGTTCTGTGATATAACCTGTCATTTGTCACAAAACATTTTCTCTTTTAACAGGTGTGAAGTGTGAACAGCTGACACAACCAGCCTCAGAGACTGTGCAGCCAGGTCAACGTCTGACCATCACCTGTCAGGTCTCTTATTCTGTTAGTGGCTACTACACAGCTTGGATCAGACAGCATGCAGGGAAAGGACTGGAATGGATTGGAATGGCAGCAACTGGATCTACAACACGCTACAAAGATTCACTTAAAAGCAAGTTCAGTATTTCCACAGACTCTTCCAGTAAAACAGTGACTTTAACTGGACAGAATCTGCAGCCTGAAGACACTGCTGTGTATTACTGTGCCAGAATGCCACAGTAACACAAACAATCAGCAGCTCTGTACAAAAACCCGTCAGAGCCTCAACATGTAAATCCACCAGAGGAGGCGCCCTCAGACCACTTATGAACGGAGGGGCAGTCTGAATGGAAAAAAATGTGGGTAGAAATAATAATGTAGAAATAATAATACTAATATGAAACATTGTGCAAAAAAACTAATGTTTTTTCATCACCTCACAACATTCATGAAGATCTCTGTTTACTTTCTGGCCTGCATTCCTGGGTGTCTGGGCTGGTAGTCACTTCTTGTCATCACTACAGCTTTTCCACTCAGTCAAACTCATTTATATTGTCATTACTCTGGTCCATTAATTTTCTTCATTGCCCTTTGCATGTCAATATGCCTTCATTTATTTTACTTTAAACTCAATGTATTCTGTCATTCTGCCTTCTTAGACTCTTATTTTTGTGACTCTTTGCCCCCATACTTAAACTCAAGAGTCTTGTTCAAGTCTCCATCTGCGTCATCTTTACCATGATTAGCAAATAGACTCAGCAGGTTCTGTTTCACACCATTTCTGCTACATTAGGTCTTTGCTTCAATCCTTTTAAAATAATTGCCCCTTACTTAATACAGTAATCCCAATGAGATATCATAATTTTAGCTACTTTGTGCTTTGTTGTTCCTTCACATCACTACTAATATTGATAAGATAAACACAAGACACTAAATCTGCGAATATGTTTTGATAGTATGGTGTTCACCCCTCCAGCAGAGTCGCAGAGACACTCCTATTGAATTTAAGGGGAGATACAATTGAAACAGCATTAGGTATGTGAATACTGGCTGCAGAAAGAGAAAAACAAGAATAGCAAGAATAGAAGAGGAAAAAACATAAATTAAAAGCAAACAAATAAATAATAAAAATGGTTGAGATAAGGTGGTTGAACAGTTATGTAGGCTGACATAGAAATAACTCAAAATGGAGTGACAGGAAAACCTGCTTATAAAATATGTCTTTAAGAGGGATTCAAAAGATGAAAGGGAGCTAACTGATCTGATCTCCCTGGGGGGAATATTCCAATGAGTGGGTGTCCTGACAGGAAAAAAGAAGAAAAAAAACAGATCACCCCTGGTTCTCAGTCAAGATTGTGGGATGACCGGAAGCACCTTGGGTGAGGACCTCAGGTCTAACTAGTGATATAGGTATAAAGAGATCTAAAAGAAGCCCTTAGATGCATAAACAGGTTAAAAATGACCCAGTGAGGTCGGTTTCTTGCAATATCTAATAAATATAAAGTTGTTATCATTTCATGTTCCAGCTATTCCTCAAAAAAACATGTTTTTGATATCGTGGCCCTGACATTTTTAACGTACCTGTTATATATTTTACAAAATTGTAGTTTTGGGTAGTGTATCACCACTCAAACCGTCTACATTCATTTCCTGTGGAATTTCATGGGAATCATCAGTGTCACTGTCACACATATATATTTATTTACCATAAAGAGTGTCACCCCTTATTTTCACCCACAAAATTATTTTAAAGTCTGTCTGTAATTCTTAAATGCATTCAGTTCATGTCACAGGGTGTTCACCAAAAGCCTTGGAGCCCTATATTGTAAGGACCTAAAGGCAACACAGTATAACTCAGTGAATAGTGACAGAATAACTTGAAGTCAGTTTTCTCATCAGACTGAAGATCTCATCAACGAAGATCTACGATTTTTGCTTCATGCAGAAGTACAAACACTAATGTGTCCCAAATCTCAAACACTCTAACACAATCTTTTAAAAGAGTCTGTTTTAGTGTGAAAATAACATTTTTAACAACAAAATTTTATGCCACAACAGTAATTACTAGTACATTTTAGAAACATTTATCAGTAGGAAAAAGGTCAGAAGAAAGGTCTTGTCAATATAAGACTGAACTTTGCTTAAATACACATATTTTCCTGGTGTTGCAAATAGTTCAACATTTAAATACAGTTTTGTCTCAATATTATCTCATTATCCTAATTTCACTTTTCACTATTAAAGCTAATACGTTGTGCCCCAAGCATAACTCATCTAATTCAACATTCAGTATTCAAATAATTTTATTTTCAATTTGCTACATGTACAGGACGCAGTGGAGAATTGAAATACTGTTTCTCTCTCACATTATTTTTAGGAAGAATTAAGAAAGATAAAGGACACTGCAGGGAAATATATAAAAGTCAAACCTATGTACAATAGTGCAGTCATGCAAGATAGAAATCCAAGTAAATAAAAGGAGAGCATGGTGTGTGTTGTACATTGACAGTAGTGCAGTGACCAACAGCAGCAGGTATGTGGTGCAAATGGTTGCAGTTTCATAGACAATTAAAGATATGATTGTAGCCCAGTGGCTCTGGTCCATCTTTCCCAAAGGGAGAACTTTGTGAGGAGGAGTCAAAAATCAAATGCAAAACTAAAATCTTCTACCTCTACTTATGAGACTGAAAAGTGGATGAGAGTGAACAGATGACAAACAACTTACATAATGTATTACAGGACAGGGCTGCTGCTTTTAACTGTCTGCCTGGCAGGTGAAAACATCAACTGACATCTGTTATATAAAACTTGGTTGAGATATGGTATATAATTTCTTTTCTTTTGTGTCTTCACAGGTGTCGATGGTCAGACTCTGACAGAATCTGAACCAGCAGTTAAAAGGCCTGGAGAATCCCACAGACTGACCTGTACAGCCTCTGGATTCACATTCAGCAGCTACTATATGGCCTGGGTCAGACAGGCTCCTGGAAAAGCACTGGAGTGGATTGCAAGAATTACCAACAGTGGTAGCAGCACATGGTACTCTCAGTCAGTTCAAGGTCGGTTCACCATCTCCAGAGACAACAACAGACAGCAGCTGTATCTGCAGATGAACAGTCTGAAGACTGAAGATTCTGCTGTTTATTATTGTGCTCGAGAGGCACGCTGACTGAGGTTGTTGTAGCAGCTGTACAAAATCATTCAGTAGTCCACTCTAGCTTGGTGCAGACCATATATACATGTTAAAATAAATTTTACCTTTAACATAATTTTGACAGTGTTTTATCCAATCCTGTTATATTTTATCTTATGCTTAATTTATTTTAATGTACACCTTTTATTATTTTTGGTTCAAAATGTATTTAAAAATGGTTACAATTGAACATATTCTTTGTCATATTTCAAGTCTTTGGTTTTTCTTTTTTTAATGGTTATTTTAACAGTCTGTTCTCCTTTTTTTTTTTTTTTTTTTTTGTATATACCACCATCCATGTCAACACATTCTTTTCTATTCTGTTGAAGGTTTGTCCCATTTGTGGTTTGTCTTCTTTCCATGTGCTTCACTTTCTTTCTCTTCATGCTTCTTCTCTATGCAAACTAAGTGCAACTCTGCTGATGATGATGGTGGCAGCTTGATTCTTTTTAGTTACTTTGGATTTAACTTTTAAATATCTTAAAAGTTTATTTTGTGACCCAGAAAGAGTAATAAGAGTAATATTAAAACTAAGTAGCTGCCGCTATTGGTGGAAACTGGGATATGGTGGGACACAAAGGATACACCCGACCCATCCTTCAAATGTGGAGAAAAGGAGGACGCATTTTTTGACTGCATTTGGAGGAGTCTGGACAGCCTTCGTTGCGGCGCTGTGATGCGCAAATGTACCAGTTGATCTGGTAGTGACAGGCAGCTGAACCAAATATGGAAGATGATAAACGCACATTGGCCCTCTCGATGGGAAATTTGAGTATTAAAAAAAATAACAAGATGGAACAGTCGACCGACATAAAGTATTATGCACATTGTGCAAGAAGGAATTTTCTTTTCACCGAAGCACTTCCAGCTTAAAATATCACATTGACGCGAAGCATACGTTAGCCAGGGATGCTGCTAGCACTTTGGCTAGTGCGTCACCCAGCTTGCAACAAACTACTCACGGAGCATCGGGGACTCAGTAAGTCTATCTCTGAAATATTGACTCACACAATTGCCAAGTGTGCAACAAACTGCAGACCTTTGATATCGTTGAGAACACACGCTTTAGATAGCTTTGGTTCCTAGTTTCAAGGACTTGAAGTGCCTCCCCAAGAGTGACAGAGAGAGAGTGGATAAATGTTTACAGAGTTTTTTCTTAACACGAATGTTCAAGATGTTCAATAAACATGTTAAGTGCATATATTTTCCCTTTTTTTCGAGTCTGTTTGCTCATGCAAAATAAAATGCAATTAATAAAGAATAAAAATGAATGATATTTAATCATGATTAATCAAAATTAATCCACAGTAACCCTGTGATGAATCTGATTAAACATTTTAATTGCTTGACAGCACTAATATATATTATAGATTAGTGTATACTTACCTATTAGTAGGTTTATAGGTTTTTTTAAAAAGTAGTATTCCACAGGAGAGAACCTTTGCTAACATTGAAGAAAACTATTCAAATTCTCTTTGAATTTAAGCATACATTCATTCTGTTTATTCTGCATTTATTTATTACATTGCATAAATGTCAGTTACAAGCTTAAATATAAAGTTGAAAAAATATAATCGCAACCAGGCTATTGATCAAGTAATTGCGATTAATCGTGATTAACTACAGAAAATTGTAAGATTAATTAGTTATGTTTTATTATCTATTGACAGCACTAAAATAAATATAACAAATACTTTCTCAAATTGTTCCAAATAAATGTATATGTAAAGTTCTATACATGCCAAGGCTCAATGATAATAACAATAATAATGTTTCTAAGGTGCATTATAAAAGATGAACTGAGCTACACTTTTTCTTTTGGTATAAAACTACTAAATTCTCTTTCATGAAAATGTGTGGGAGCCCCAACTTCATTGGATTACAATTTATTCATAATCTGCATCTGTTTTCTGTATGTGTGTGTGTTCTTCAAAGCTGCAATGCACTGAACTATCTGTGCCTTGTACAACAAAACAATGTTGAAGTTAAATATATGATACCAAACAACTCTTAAATGTGCTGACGTACACTGTAAACCCGAATAAGTTACCAGAACTCAAAAAAATTGAGGCAATCGATTGCCTCAATTTTTTTGAGTTGATCAACTTAAAAGTCAAATTTTTCCAGAACATAAAAGTTTGGATTACATGGTACTTGTATCTTTTGAGAACGGTCAACTCAAATATGTGCAGTTAATATGACTTACAGTTTCAAGTTTACAAATTCAAAGGAATAAGTTCACAGAACTTATAAAAAATAAGTACACAACCACAACATTTTTATGTTAACAAAACTCAAATGTTTTAGTTTGTGTTGTCATTATTTTAAGTACACATTAGTCAAATATGTTGACTACTTGATACTTAAAAACATGTGACCCAAAACTTAAAATTTTTGAGGCAATTGATTGCCTCAATTAAAATGAGTATCGGTAACTTAATATACAAAAGTCATAAACATCTGCCATTGAACAGTATCTTGCCTGCTCCCTTTTAGCACATTATGTTGAAATTAAATACTTTTTTTTTTTTAATTAAATAAATTAAAAATAATTAACAAAAACATTTATAAATTAAAATAAGTAGACCAAAAATTGTTTAGTCAGGAAAACTGTCAGAGTAATAAAAAAATAATGCCAAATAATAATAAATAATATCAAAATGTGCCTTTGGCTCTCTGGCTAATATCTGAATAAGGCAACAGGGCAGCAAGTTGAGTGAATTACAATGCTATTTGTTTTACATTAACCAGTATCAAACAGTGAAATTTAGGTCATCTTGCGCAGCCCACAATGTAAAATAGTATTACGAAAAACATTAAAACATACAAAACATTAGTGTTGCTTTGCATTATGTTAATGAGAACAAAGGCACGTTGTATAGTTTGGACCTATTGGCTGAACACCTGTAGAGTAATGCAATAACGTTTTGAGGCATCATTTAGATAAAAGGAGAGAACTTTGGACTAGCCTTTTATAATGCTTCACCCTGCATCCTTCTTTCAGATGAGTTCCTACATAACCAAGTCATTCTTGAGGGTCTATAACCTGGGTGACGGTTTACCACTTTCTAGACCAAGTAAAATCTTTTGAGTAAATTCTAAAGTGTTGGTCAGGGCTTTGGGGTAGCTGAGGTGAAGTGCATAGATCAGTCCAAACATTACCAGGAAGGCTTCGCCAAATCTGGGGAGACTGACCACGGCATCACTTTCAATGACGACAGAGATTTTCACAGGTTGGTAGTGAACTGGACTTGTCGTGTCATGGTCACTGATGACAGTGAAGAGGGCCACTTCAACACCATCAAGCTCCAACTCATCAGATTCGTCCTGAATGAATGAAAAAGAGATACTAATCACAATCTAACCCAAGAAATACAACAGACGACATATAATTTCTCATTTTACCAACTCCCGTTGAGATCCAATACCTCTTTTACAAGGGAGACCTGGGTCTCACTGTAAGAGGTGAAAAACAGAAGATCCATGTTCTGCACACATAAATCAGCTAATTCACCAGATAATCAAGTGGTGTGAGATAGACTGAAACTAAGCTAAAGGAAATACACAGGAAAATGTTTTACTAAACATCTTATCACTTTCAACAAAACACCAATTCAGTTCATTCGTAGTGAGGAGACAGAAAAGACCATACATGGAAACCGTATGGGTAGACTAAACAAAGGTAAGTCCAAACAGTGCATCAAAATACATGTTTGTACTTTGATGCACTGTTTATATACACAGTAGTATCTGTTAGATACTTAAGGACACTCACAGTGCAGGTTCTGAAAAATCCAGAGACATCCTCACGCAGATAGACAGGAAGGGCGTGGAGAACGGTAGTGCGCTTGGTGTGGATATCATGGATGTCCTATTGCCAGATAAAAACAGAATTGTATATACTGGTGAGTTTACTGAACAACAACAACAACAGTCAAATAAGAACATGTCCACAAATAACCTGTTCACATCTTTAATACAGTCAGACAAATAGCAAACACAAAGTGGACTAATAGCAAAATTCAAAAAGCTCATTTAAATCATTGAACCTGTCCAATGTTCCACTGGTTCAACCTATGAAATGTGTAACAATCTATTATTACCTGTTCATCGTGAATTCTTAGAATTTCAGCCAGGGCATCTGCTGTCTTCCCAGTTTTTGATGCCTTCTGTCTGAATAAGGTCATCAGTCGAGGAAGATGGCGGTCAAGTTCAGCGTAGAATGTATTGGGCAGGTTCTGATTTGTAATCCGCTGAAACTCTGCATACAACTACAGCAGAAGGACAATACAGTTCAATTTAAAGAATCTCGCACACCTTTATAAAGCAGCAAAAAGCTGCCACATGAGTAAGAATTACAATTTTCATTTTAAAGAGAGCTGATCCATATTACCTCAGACTCCATTTTTAGAGCAGGCCAGAGGTCCAAGAGCTCCTTCACTGGTGGGCAGGACATCACTATGGTTTGTCTGCGCAGGGGAAATGTGGTCTCCATCAACTTTCTAATGAGGGGCAGGTTCTTCTCAGCCTTCTTGACTTCTTCAACAATTGCTTGCCTCAACTGGTCAAGGCTTGAAGGATCCTTTCCTTGGGGAAAGTTTGGTAGGAAGTTGACTTCTGCTCGCTTGGGTCTGTTAATATTGGAATGTGAAGGTTCATTATCAGAATTACTTCTACTTCTTTTTCCAGCATTAACAGTGACCTCCTGACATCCAGCCCGTCTCATCTTGGTCCTATAATTGCCCATCATTTGTGCTATACCTACAATCCTTATATGGACATGTCACTGTTTCATGATTTTTCAAATGCTCTCTGAGATGACTGAAAAGGCCTGTTTCAGAAAAGGGTTGCTGAAATGTGCATAAAGGGCATTTAAATAACACAGGCCTCTGACTCTGCTCTGCACAACTGCTAAGTTGTGCTGTATGATATCTTGACAAATGAGTACTCAGTGCATTAAGTGTCTGAAATGTACAAATGCAATCAGTGTAGAGGCATGGAAGAGGGCTGATTCGGGAATAGTGGCTGTGCTGCAGCCTGTAGTATCTAAATAACTGTATTCTGGAGGGAGCTGCGCACAACTTACACTGCCAGATCATGTTGGAAACAAAACAGAACTCCTTATACTTACAACTTAATATAACAGTTAAGTTATATTAATAAGTGATAAATAATAACAATAAGTGAATTACTATTAGCTCACAAAGACATGGTCATGGACTACAGCTAACACTGCTTTAAAATGGCAACCTGTTTTCCTCAAAACAATTTGTTTTATATAAGAATCTATAGGTGGAAAATAGCATAAGTAAAGCTGGTTTAGTAGTTAGTTTAACATATTTTTAAGACAACTCGAGAGAGAGCGAGAGCGAGAGAGGTGATTGGTAGAAGAATTCACAAACAAAATGAATTACCTGGTATCTTTATCACATCCCCAGTTCTCTTCCTTGACTCTGTCTTAATTCTTGAAGCTGGAACAGAGAGATCCAAAGGCATAAACTGATGAACAATTAAAAAGCATCCAAACGGTGACAAATTATAAATACTTCCATTTATAATTTTTCCCTGTTAATAATCTTTTCATTTAATCCCCAAAGTGTGAATGCATCTCTAGTCAAGATACTAAAGCCATCGAGTAAATATTACAATACTGAAGACAAGCAGCAGCACTTGAACTTTAACGGCATGGTTAAATAAACAACAACGCCATTTCTACAAACTAAAGCCTTACTGATGAGAGGTTCCCCCAAACATATGTTATTTGAAATTATTTAATGTGCATACACAGTTAATGTCAAAAATGTCAGGCTCCTCATCACTGCTTCTCTCTCCGAACGATTCTGGTTGTTTTGATTGACAGGTTTGTTTTTTAGGACCTTAGTGATCCAAGCGTGCCAATCGGTTGGCAGAAGTTGATTGACAAGTGATTCCACTAATTAGGCAAAGTGAGAGGAGACGATGCGTGCGCCGTGCTCTTTCATTGGCCCTCTAACTCTGGATTGTGAACAACGTGGCTCGTCAGAGCAGGTGTATTAGAAGGATGAGTTTCCCGATCATTCTACGGCGTAAAGTGACTGATATATATAAAAAACACCTATCGAGACCGTTGCTCAAACGCCTAATACACCTGCACCACTTATTCGCACATATAGTTTAAAATATAGCGTTTCGAACAAGAAAACGGCTTGAAAGCACTCTCACTGCAGACAGGTATCTCCGCTGTGTAACTGCAGGGACAACAGGCTTGTTTGGACCCAACTATTCTGAGTCATGAGAGGGGGTTTCAAAATTTAGAGAGATTAAAACACTTTGTTTCAGACTAGGCGATCGGGCGCCACCTCTAGAACAAGTAGTATCTAACTTTTTAAACAGCCTGTGACCCTCATTACAACAACTTAATGCTAGCTCTGCAAGCGCAAAGTTTCCTTCGGGGAGAGCAGCAAAGCACATAAAAAAACACGGACCCGACATTTCTGCTATTCTTTTCGACACGCACCCAAAATACAACTAAATATTCGTATTTTAACAATAAACTAATATCAACATTGAAAACTTACTGTAAGTCCAGTGATGCTAGTTGCTGCCGTTAGGTCCAACATTCTCCAGTCGTCTGTGTTGCCTCTTTGGTGCTGTTTCCCGCCCATATACCTTTACTTCTTCTGTGTTTCGTATTTTTTTTCAAAATAGCGGTAAACGATCAGTGTATAATGCTCATTAGCGCCGCCTTCTGCTTCGGAGGGTGAATCAGAGATTAACTCGGAATAAAAATTGATTCCTGCAGCTGCTCAACACTTACGGAAAAAATTAAAAATATATATATAGGATACATTGATAAGACAATGAATATTAAATTAAATACATTTTTTCTTCCACTAATGCATTTAAGACAATTTGATTTTACTTATTTGGTGAAACACTTTGAGATTTTATTGTATTTTAGCATGTGCTACATAAATTAAGTTTATTATTAAATCCTACCTAGTATAAACAACAAAAATAACAGGACTTTACCATTCTTATATGTCCTAACTTAACTGTGTTACGTTGTGCTTAAGTTATGATTTTAAGTGATGCTTACTTAATATAGAAATAGTGCAATTCAATCAAAAATTATTAGTTTCATTTACTCAAAAAGAAGAACATGTTACACAAACTTGACATATTTAAGTTAACAGAACTTTTTAAAGACTTTGAGTATACACTACTTAATCTATTTAATTACTTTGAACATTCGGGTTTACAGTGTACAGTAAACAAACCCAGCTCAGTTTTCCCAGTAACTGAAAAGCCAGAACAATCATTCATACTTAACTGCAGGATATAGGATGAGACCAAATGCAGTTATTTGTTAACTGATCTGTTCTGAAATCAAAATGTAACACGCATATAGTCAGAGTATTATTTCATATGACAGCGTTTTTCCTGAGAACTGAGGATGTCCTAAAATGTACACCGTATCACAGTTTCCAACACCAGTGCTTTAAATGTTTGATTATATGCAAACTTTTTGACTTCCTGTTATTCATGTATAAAAACATGACATCTGACTGTGGAGTGGAGTTCGCAGCGCATCGAGTGCACAAACAAAGATGTTTTCTGTAGCACTTTTACTATTTTTGGCAGCTGAATGTGAGTCTGTTTAAATTGATCACAGTCAGCAGTTGTTCCTATTGTGAATTTATTACAAAACATTTTATTTTTTTTACAGGTGTGAAGTGTGAACAGCTGACACAGCCAGCCTCTATGTTAGTGCAGCCAGGTCAGCGTCTGACCATCACCTGTCAGGTCTCTTATTCTGTTAGTGACTACTACACAGCTTGAATCAGACAGCCTGCAGGAAAAGCACTGGAGTGGATGAGTCAGGATACAGCTGTCAAAGATTCACTGAAGAACAAGTTCAGCGTTGAATTAGACTCTTCCAGCGACACAGTGACTTTAAAAGGACAGAATCTGCAGCCTGAAGACACAGCTGTGTATTACTGTGCCAGACAGCCACAGTAACACAAACCATCAGCAGACCTGCACAAAAACCTTTCAGAGTTTAAGCTGCTGTACCACAACACCACCACAGGAGGAGCCATCGGACCACTGATGCTTGCAGGGCCAGTTCACTCTTAAAAATGTCATTGTACAGTTTTCACTGATACAATAAATGCTAATAATATGTAATGAAACTTGTGAGAATAGCTTATCGCAGTATTAGGGATTTAGTTGTATTAATAGTAGTAAAACATTATATTCATTATTCATTTAAGTAGGTCATAGTTCAAGCCACTAAACATTCACACATAGAGCACACACACACAGAATTGGGAGAATAGGTCAGAGGTGTGTGTGAGAAGCAGAGGTGACAGAAAGCTGCCGTTAGTGGGATAAGGAGTTGGTAATCCAAAGCAAGGAGAACATAGTGTGCGAAGAAGTGGGCAGCAAGGACATGAGATAGGGAGGCAGGAGATAGAGAGGGATCCGCAGGCACCTAGTTTTGAGGGACAAGGGTTGTTGATGTCTGTGTATAAATGTGTGCTGCTGGGACTGCCCCAGGGGATTTTGATGTTGGATGCTGGACTGTGAAAATCCCCAAGTACATGTAATAAAATTAAATGATTGTTTATTTTGAAGAAAAACAGAAATGGAATATTACACTGTTTTATGATGCATTATACTGCTGATTTAAAAGAAATGCTGTTTGTGTAGAATCATGGCCTTATTTCTCTGATTAGGGAGAACAAAACATACTGCACAGGAAGCCAAGGTCGTAACTGAAGCTCACTGAGAGGGAGAGAAAGAAAGTGAATGTTTAGGTTTTATGACTTTGGAGGGGGGTTGAGGCTATAAGTGTTGGGTCTGCGCATCAGCAGGCCCACTAGTTCAGACTTATTCCTGTGAAGAAAGCAAGACAGAACAGCGATTGATCGGTTTTCACATGCTAGCAAGGAGAGGATCTCAGGGCAGCCCTTCTGCCCTCGATCTCAGATCACTCTGAAGAACCAGCATCCCACTGTTATTGTGTGACACACAGCTTCACAAACACCCATTGTAAAACCCCCGTATGGTCACAAAAGGTTAAAACACTGTGTGTGTATGCATGTGCACATGAGTGTGTGTGTGTGGATGGGGGTGTGTTTGTGTGACTTCCTGTTGAGGATGTGCCTACAGTTACACTATAGTCACCATTCAACAGGCTGGGGAGGGGAACAGAAACAGAAGTATGTCTTTGATCCTACAGTTTAAGGCAAGGCTTACAAATTTAAGTACAATAATGGCAACATTTAACAATTTCAACCTAACAATAAGAATGTGTGAAACAGTCAAACACTTCAGGATCTGCAGGTCCCCCTCCCGTGCACATCTCTCCTCCGGACGATTGAATCTTCCAAAGTGTTTGTATGGAATAAAGAGATTTGTATTGATTAAAGAGATTGTTGATTGAGCATTAAACACTGAGTGTTGTTCTTCCTTCAGCCCAAAGATCAAAGAATTGGGGTTTTGAACAAACTCAAAATAAAATAACAAAAATAGTCAGTTTGACTTAAATTAAGTACTTACATAATTTAGCTGTTACAGCTGGCGTGAGTAGAAAACATCAAATCTACAGTACATGCATCAAAGATACTTCAAGAACAAAAATGCAATATTCAAATTATTTAATGAAATGCAAATCCAAAGTTCCTTTATGAAACAGGCATCAAGAAATTCCTCAAAATCAAATTAAATCATGCGACTGCGTCATTGAGGAGAAACAAGAGCTCACTGCTCTTCAGTTCCAACATCAGCGGCGTTCTTTATACCTCTGATGTTGCTGCTAACAGCTGGATACTGTGAAAAACTGCTGGATCCACATAAACACAGCAGCAATGCTAGATAATCAAATAGGTAAAGACTAAAATGCTCATTTCCCAGGACAGAATGTGCAGCCTGAGGACACAGCTGTTTATTTATTTGATTGATTGATTGATAGATGAGAGATTAAAAAAAAATTCTCTCAAAATGGTCAGGTACAAGTGTGGAGTGAACATAAACTCTTAAGAAGTATTGCTCAACTACTCTTTTAAAAAAATGACAAGAAACACTGACTACTTTGAAGCAAGATACGATACAAGATATGGTGACACAAGACCTTTGTAAAAAAAAACAAAAAAAAAAAAAACAAAACAAAACACACACAAAGAAAAAACTAATTAAATTCATAACTCACCTGATTGGGAATTTTCTCTTCCTTTCTTTCCTGGTAAAACAGTTCTAATGCTTGTTTTTATGTCATGTAAGCACTGTCTTTCCATCAATAGTTGTTTGTGATCACTTTAACTGATCACTGTGGATACCTCTGACAATGAAATGTTTGAAATGCTGTTTGCTGTTGTCACTGAAGATAAACCAGCATTGAACTGAGTGAGAATAGTAGCTGTAAGCAAAACAAATATTTGTACTTTTCTACGCCTTACATTTCCAAAACAGGCTTGTTCCTTTTGGTTTAACACATTTGAGGTGAGGTACTTGTTCCACATCACTGCAAGCCTTTAAACATCAAGGCGATTTGAGCCTAAACAGTAACACATGAAAAACAATCATATTCATGTGTTCATCACTTGAGATAAAAAAAGATAAAAGAGGCAAAATTGCATGCAATAGTCAGGGGTTAAAGTGATGTGGGGGTTTTTTGTTGTTGTTGTTTTTTGGGGCAACACCAAAAACGAGTGCAGATGTCCGGTACAAACAAGGAGCAAGAGGAGCATAAAGGGAGTAATGTTTTTTTTTTTAGCAGACAATTTCAAATGCAAGGTTTCTATCAGCTAAACAAACATCAGCAAACATCAGCACTGTGTCTTTGTTGCACAGTGTGTTGCTAGCTAAAGGTCCAGCTGCTGTAATTCACAGGGAGAGAAAAGAAAGAGAGCTAACCTTACTCAGAGATGGAGAAAGATAAGAAGGACAGGGAAAGAAAAGAGCAGCAGTCACCTTCCACAATGTGGGCCACAGAAAACGGAACTATTTTTTTTTTAATTTTCCTTCTTTTTCTCTGATCATTTTCTACTTAAGTGATTCAAGCAAAGGACATTTATTAGAATTAGAATTTAAATTGAAGAGAAGTTTCAGGGTTCAGTTAACTTTGAACACATATTAGCTGTTAGAAACATCCTCCAAAGAGCTACTTCCTTACTCTTACTCTGTGTGTGTGTGTGTAGGTCTGTGTTTCTGTACATTTATTACTTGTGTGTGGTTGTGTGTTTCCAGTAGCTGAGTATTTGTGCAGGTCTGTCAGTGGTTTGTATCACTGTGCGGTAACGTGCACAGTAATAAACAGCTGTGTCCTCAGGCTGCAGATTCTGTCCTGTTATTGTCACTGTTTGAGCAGAAGTGTCTCTGCTGATGCTGAACTTGTTCTTTAAAGCATCATTTTTGTCAGTGCTCCCATCAGACCACATGCAGTTAATCCAGTCCAGTTGTTTTTCTTCTGTCAAGTATCTTCTAAAAGGGCAAGATCAGCAGAGTTGTGGTTCATTGTGTAAAATTCAGCTTAAAAAGTTAGAAGGACAAAGTTATCAACTTTACTTTCTTATGCTTCTGAGACTTTGCAATGAACTCAGCATTCATTTTATGGAATATTTATTAGCTATTCATGTTAAATCTTTATTTTCATTTTCTCACGAATACAAACATCTTAAAAATAAGAAAGACTGAACAACAATGTAAGTCTCAATCCTTTATTTGGATACATCAATATGGACAGTCCTACCCATTCTACCAACTAGCACCTTTAGCATTGCTGCTATTCTTCAAGTCCAAAAGTGCAAATTGTTTTTCGTTTTTGTCATTTCAAGAAAATAACTTTGGTTTTCAGAGGAGGAAGCAGAACAGAACTTTGGGTGCTGCTTAAACACCATCAACTAAACTCTGTGCCTGTTTTTAGTTGTTCTGGAAAAGAGCCTTACTTCACTGGAGCCATAGCAGAAGAACCAGTAGATGTGTTAGTACTGAAATAAATATTTATTTTATTTTTTGTTAAGACAGTTTTTCATAATTCAGTTCTTTGTCTATATTGAAAAACATTCAGTGGTAGTAAAATATTATTTAAAATGCTCTGTATCATACTGTATTCAGTTTATATGGAAATAAATACAAATTTGATTTGACACATTTGTAAAATTAATTTAAAATAAAACAATACTTCAGGTTTATTAAGCTGATAACTGCTGTCAGTCAGAGGCTGAACACTGACAGACCTGCACAAATACTCAGCAACAGTCAGGCAGAGATGTTTAGTTTGAACCTGTAAATAATTCATTAACAAGTCTTCAAAGAATATAATAAAACTAAACAAACAAACAAAAAAACACTTTACTATGCAGTCTGGTCAAAAAGATCAAATAACATTATATTTAAATGTAATTTATTTAAAAATATGCAAATGAAAAAGTTACTTAAAAGGGAGTGGTGCTTCTGTGTTTCAGTGAGAGGACCAATGAGCTCACATCATTTCAGCTTCAACATCAATCATGTTCACTCTGATACTGCTGCTGGCTGCTGGATCCTGTGAGGAGCATTTAGTGGATTCACTCTAATAAACACTGAATAGTCAGATAAATGATGGTAATAATGCTGATTTCTGTTTCCACAGGTGTGTACAGTATTGATCTCATCCAACCAGACTCAAGAATCGTGCAGCCTGGACAGTCTTTGACCATCACCTGTCAGGGCTCTGGTTATTCTGTAACTAGCTATGCAACAGGTTGGGTCAGACAGCGTGAAGGAAACTGGAATGGATTAACACTATTTGGGCTAGTGGGAGCACTACCAACAATGATTGTTTAAAAAACAAGTTCAGCATCAGCAGAGATGCTTCTGCTCAAACAGTGACAATAACAGGACAGAATCTGCAGCCTGAGGACACAGCTGTTTATTACTGTGCACGCCGTTAACACACAGTGATATAAACCACTGAAAAACCTGTACAAATATTCAGCAGAGACACACAACTACACATAATAAATGTGAAAAGGAATGACTACAGTATGAAATAGAGGAGTCTAATGGAAACATAAAAAAATAGAAATACAATGGTAACTGTGTATTATTAAAGATTTTCCACACGTTCCAAATATCTGCTAGCAATCATTTATTAGCCACTGAAGTCACCCCCCACACTGAGAGGCCAAGGGATGGAGGCCATGTACTGTAAGGTCTTGGACGAGAACAGCCTCAGCCAGAACACTTAAGATTGGTTGTGGATGAGTCTTTCAGCATGACATTGACTCATAGTGCTGGGGTAACAAAGGAATAGCTTAAGAAGCATACAAAGGTCATGAGATGGCCAGGTCAGTTTCCAGAGCTATAGGAAATTTGTGGAGGGGGTTTAAAATTCAAGTTCCTCAGCAGTAACCAAGAAACCTAAAGGGTTTAGAGAGGTTCTGCAAAGAGGAGTGGACCAAAATCCCTCCTGGTAATGAGTGAAAACCTGCTTATCAACTACAAGAAATGTCTTACTGCTCTGCTAGCAAACAAGGGTTTCATCACAAACTGCTAACTTAAGTTTTGCTTGAGGATCAAATACTTATTTCACTCAGTGACATGTAAATCAGTTTAGAACTTTTACGTAATGTGTTTTTTTTTTCCTAAATTTCTTTTCCTAAAATGAAACTACCAGAAAAAAACTGATTGATTTCTTTGCAAGTGAGCAAACTTGCAAAGAAATGAACAAATTCAGTAGGGACCAAATTCAACAAACTGAACTGAATCACTGAATTTGTCCCTACTAAACACATTCAGTAGGGAATCTAATATCTAGTTCCCCCATTTTATTTTAGTACATTTTCCTCTACAGCCCAAGAATCTTCTTATGGATCTCATTTTAAAACAGAAGAAGAAGAGCTATGCAAGTTTTCCTCCCTTATGGAGGAGCTGACATTTATTAAATCTTCCTCATTGAGAAACCGTCTCATTCAGTTTGAAAAAAGAAAAAAGAAAACAAACAAAAACAATCAAGTTGGAACCACTGAAAACTACTGGGTTCACACTGAGGTTTTTGTAACATCACAATACAATAGTTCATTTTAAGTTAGAACCAATTGTTAATGACTTACTAGTTCTTTCCTGCTTTTAAGGAGGAGTCAATGCAAATGTTCCATTGCCTTCTACATTTATTTGTCTGACTGCTTAGAATATGACAGCATTGTGGGCAGGAACAGTTATACAAGATGGACTACTGGACAGCACTGCTACTTTTAACTGTCTGCTGGGCAGGTGAAACTTTTTGCCGATGCTCATGTTTTTTTTTAAATTTATGATAATACTTTTTTGTCATGATTTTTTTTATTTCTGTTGACAGGTGTTGATGGTCAGACTTTGACACAATCTGAACCGGCAGTTAAAAGACCAGGAGAATCCCACAGACTGACCTGTACAGCTTCTGGATATACCTTTGGAGACTACAGCCTGGTCTGGGTCAGACAGGCTCCTGGAAAAGAACTGGAGTGGATTGCTTACATATACTGGCGTGATGGCAGCGCTTCCTATTCTCAGTCAGTTCAAGGCTGGTTTATCATCTCCAAGGACAGTGGTTCCCAAACTTTTTTTGCTGGGCCCCCCTTGTTTTACAAGAAAAATGTTCGCGCCCCCCCACCCCCGCGCGTGCACGCGCGCACGCACGCGCGCACGCACAAACACATCCTTCAACCACACACTCCCATATTTTGCTCCATTGCGGTTTATTTCACACCTCAAACATTTATTTAACAATTAAGCAAATACAAATAATCTGCAATAAATTACAGGTAGTAAGAAAATAAACTACCAACTCTTTTACGCTCCGTCCGCACCTACACGGGTATTTTTGAACGCGCAGCTGTTTCGGCCACATGTAAACGGCGTATCGAATCACCGAGAACTCCTTTTTTTTGCGTTTATGTGTGGACAAGGAATATAGTTTGTCACGCAACGTCAAAGGTATGTGCCTTTTTTCATATCACGCTGTGCGCCACGTTATTGTTTACATGGGATAAATTGCAGGATGGCAGATAGAGACGAAATACTGTTAATCTGACTCTGCAGGTTTTACACGCTTATATATATAGGCAGTTACTGTCCCTGCATTTAGAAAGGCAGAGGCATCATGATGTAATTACTTTACATGTAGTTGTTTTTTTTTTCCTGTGTAATAATGTTCAACATTGCTATAAATACATTTTTCAAAAAATCCCTCTGCAAAATGGGTTAAAAAACATAAACAGCTGTGGGATACTGTTTGTCCGTGATTTGAACAGCCCAGCGCTGCTCCTGATGCAGGGAAAACTAATTATGCAGGGAGACCTACCTCAGCACTTGTGCAGGTGAAACCAAAGGGAAGATATGATTCACCATATTTTCTAGTCTTTGGCTTAGAATGAAGTTGGTTTGGAAACATATTTAGCGATGCTTCATCTCCTGCTTTGTGTTTGTGTGGGCGCCCCGTGGTAGCAGTGTCCAAGCATTGTTTTTTTTTTCCCCCCCCTTTTCATGCCGCGCCCCCCCTGCAATACCTCTGCGCCCCCCCTAGGGGGCGGGCCCCACACTTTGGGAATCACTGTCCAAGGACAACAGCAAACAGCAGCTGTATCTGCAGATGAACAGTCTGAAGACTGAAGATTCTGCTGTTTATTATTGTGCTCGAAATCCACAGTGACTGAAGTAGTTTAAGCAGCTGTACAAAATCCTGCGGTCCTCATTATGATACATGTATCTTGCATCTTTAACAGTTAATGCCCAGACTCTGACACAATCTGAACCAGTTGTTACATAACCTGGAGAGTCTCACAGACTCACCTGTACCACCTCTGGACTCTCATTCAGTAGCAACTGGATCTCCTGGGTCAGACAGGCTCCTGGGAAAGGACTGGAGTGGATTGCAACTGATACTGATGGTGGCACCAACTACTACTCTCAGTCAGTACAAGGCAGGTTTACCATCTCCAGAGACAACAGCAGAGAGCAGCTGTTTCTGCAGATGAACAGCCTGAAGACTGAAGATTCTGCTGTTTATTATTGTGCTCGAGACTCACAGTGACTGGAATCAGTGAAGCAGCTGAACAAAATCCTCCAGTGTGACTCAGACATCTGTTTTACATCCCTGTTAAGATAACAATAATGAAATTATTATTTCATTCTAATAATTAAATTATTGTTTTCATATTTATATTGTGTAACCTCAACGTTATATGGAGTCGATCGTCAGTCAAGTCAGAGAACAGATCAGATCAGGGAATTATCTGTAATAATCTGTCAGTCAGCAACTCGGGCACTGCAGCACAAAAAAAATCTAAAAATCAAAGTCAGCAACGTCACAAGTCTAGAGAGTTTAAAGTCTACAGCAGTTTTACGCCTGGTGTATTCACAGTCTGAAGTGCGTTCTTCTTGTCTGTCCACTGCAGTCAGGATGACTGGTGGAATCCTTCCAGAAACTAGATAAATCATTCACCATCTGAATGGTTGTGCAGATCTGGATCCTGAAGATCTCACTGGGAGGCTCAAATGGAATCACCGGACTTTCCTCATGGAGCTCATAGCTCAATCAAAGACCTGACCTGTATTTAGAAACAGGTTTATAGTCTCTGATCTATCACTTCATTTTCATATAATATATATATTACATATATTATATTTAATTTTAAGTAAAGTTCCACTTTACATTCTCTTTTACAGTATTCAAGTGAATGATAAATTCAACAATTAAACAGTAACTGCACTTTGCAATTACTTAACATCTTGAAAATGTGTCGTACTCTTCAGTTAACAGATTAAATTGTAACTTTTAGCACTTCTGTCTAACCAACATTGTTGCGATACACACACACACACGTAACACAATTATTAGACAAATGAAATAACAAATGTTAAAGCTTAAAGTTTCCATAGACCATACACTACAACTCAATTCTGCACGAAAAGTTATTAAATTGCAGTTGTTTCCTCTTAACACTAGCACTCCTTAGTGAAATGACAGATACAGTAGAAAATAGCATTTTATGCATCAACTACAGTGGAACCCTGGCTTACGAAGACCCCATTTAATGAAAAATTCAAGTTACGAAGGCACTTAACGGCAATATTTCTATGACAAAATGCCCGTGTAACGAAATCTGTTTGCGAAATGCGTTTCGCTGTTCCATGTGAAAGAAGTATTGTTGTTGCAGTGCGCTATTCCGTGTGCTTTTCGTTTGTAATTAGCCTATCGTTCATTCATAATGGGGCCGGCATAAGGCATAAATATGAGCGAATTTAAAAAAATATCATTGCACAGTGTACGTATGTACATTAATTAACGTAAATGTAAGTTTTAGTTTTAATGTTTAGAATTAAATTCCATAATGTTATGTACATGTGCATGTACGTATGTATGCATGTATGCTTTCTTCAGCCTCCACCAAGAACTTCATCTTCAGCCAGCATTGCTTCACTCAAAAGGCGATGGAAAACGGTGCTTCGACTTACGAAAATTTTGACTTACGAAAGACCCTCTGGAACAAATTTATTTCGTAAGTCGGGGTTCCACTGTACTATGATTAGCATCACCAAAAGTAACATCTGTAACTCACGAAGAAAATAATGAAGAGTGCAATATTTAATTACTCTTGTTGTGATTCTTTAACTTAGATGGTAAATAATTTAGCTTACCGAGACACGTGGGACACAGTTAATTTTGCCGCCACTTCTGCTGATTTCAGCAGCTCAGCTTGACCTTCATCTCACTTTTGAGATGTTTGCCAATAACTTCTGAAACACTTTTTTAACATCTTTTATGAAGCTTTGCTTCAGCAACAGAGGCTGATAATCAAGACAACTTTTTCTTTCCCTTCCAGTTATTTGGAACAACACTCCATGTTAATGCACAACTTCTGGCAGATCTTCAAAATAAAAGCTCTTGCTAGTCACAGCAGGAAGTGTAGAACTCAAACACCTTTTTTCACATCATCGTGTATGGTAACAAAATTATAAAACAAATAAAAGAATGATTTTATAACTAAACAAATCACTTACAAATCTTATCTTATTTTAACCCATTTCGCGAGCTGGGTGGCAATTTTTTGGGCTTCTTTGCTTTTGCAAGTGTCATTAAAGCCAGTCTTGCCCTCATGTACATATATTAAAGAGATGGGCTTTGATGATTTCTCAGATTTTTTTGTGGTATATGTGAAATATATTTTTTGGCCTGTTGAAATAAATTCTTGCTTTGAAAGTTAGTACCTGATTCTTACATATAACAACAATAATCAATTAAAAATATAAATAAGTAAAGGAGATTGTAGCAATAGATGGAGCTTCAAGACCTGCTTCATACATAAACAAGGTTTAGGCATTCCAGGATCCAAGGTTGTGGCACTGAGTGAGAGGCCTTCTTGTAATCAATCCAGGCAGTGCACAGGTTGTTCAGCCTAATCTTGCAGTCTTAGCTGACTGCTTGGTCTACCAGTAGCTGGTGTTTTGCGCCTTTTGGCAGTCTTGCCAATCCCTTTCTGTGCCCCACTCATGTATTGACCCATGTGCCTGTTCATCTTAGCTGCTATGATGCCTGACAGGAGCTTCTATGAGGCAGGTTATTGACCGGGACCAGTCCCTTCTGGAGGTCCATGAGGATCAGGACTGTCCGGCCTTTGGTTAGCCATTCTGGGTGTCTCTCGTCAACTACCAGCTGGTTCATTTGTGCTGCCAGATGCTCTTGGAGTGCAGTCAGCTTCTTCAGCCAGTAAGCGTGAACCATGTCGGGGCCTGGTACTGTCCAGCTGTTTATACTGGAGACCCTATGTCTGCCACTTTGATGGTTACTGGATCCTGTTCAGGGAGGTTGCTGTGGTCTGCTTTCAGATCCTTTAGCACATATGCTCTTCCAGTATTGCTCTGTCTCCAGCCTGTTCTCATATTGTTCCCCTATTGTACCTGAGGGTACTTCACGTAGTCTTGGTAACCAGCTACAGAAGATCCAGGAGAGGAAGAAGAAATGTTATGTTTAAAGGTTTGGAATGATTTGACAAATTGCAAATTTAACGTATACATGTAAATCCAATACAGGACCTTTATATGGTGTGAAGTTAGGTTTTTTTTTTTTTTTGCATATTGTGAAACAAAAAAAGATCAGTAAAAAAGTATTATTGAGCATATCACATATTCTCAATAAATTATTAAAAATGAAGCATGTACACTTCTATTATATCCTTGTATTCCAATATAAAGTAAATATCTGCTAATCACAACATTCTGTTTCTCTCTGATAAGTCAAGCAAACATTTTGGGAAACCCAAATATGTTATTTTACATAAACCTAATTTAACTAGCCTATATTGTTTTTTGCTCTTTCATTATTAACACTTACTTCATAGTATGTGACTGTTTTTCACAGCCCTGTTGCAAATCTCTGAGAGGAGGAGTTCATGCAAAAACACAGAGAGCTTCTTCATCTTCATAACTGCCTGCAGGGATGATGACAGAGAACAGTGGACTCATCTCAACATGATGGACTGTAGGACAGGACTGCTGTTTTTAACTCTCTGCTTGGCAGGTTAAGAGTTGTTGTTGTTGGGGTTTTTTTTTGGTTTTTTTTGATGGTTTAGAAATATTTTGTTTCATGCTTTAAAGTTGTGCAAGTCATTCATTTTCTTGTAATCTTTATAGGTGTTAATGGTCAGACTCTGACAGAATCTGAACCAGCAGTTAAACAACCTGGAGAGTCTCACAGATTGACTTGTACAACCTCTGGAATCTCATTTAGTAGCAACGCTATGGTCTGGATCAGACAGGCTCCTGGAAAAGGACTGGAGTGGGTTGCTTATATCAGTGGTAACAGTGCCTACATCTATTATTCTCAGTCAGTCCGAGGCAGGTTTACCATCTCCAGAGACAACAGCAGAGAGCAGCTGTATCTGCAGATGAACAGCCTGAAGACTGAAGATTCTGCTGTTTATTATTGTGCCCGATAGTCACAGTGATAGGAGTTGGTTAAGAAGCTGTACAAAATCCTTCCGGGTTTGTTTTATTGGCTCCCCACCTGCAATATAGCAGAACAATTTTGCACCACATATAAATGTTTGTTACATATATGTTTGTTACATTACCTCCTTGATACCTGATAAAACAGTCTGAGTAGCAACAGATGTCCCCAGTTCAGTAAAGGATTTAGGGAGATGAGGCCTATAAAAATGTGATATTCAAGAGTTTCTCTAAGAAATGACATCACACAAATGTCATCTTTAAAGTTCCATTTTAAAATAACTAACTTAATATCCTGTATTGTTATTAACACATGAAACTAGTTTAATTAGTTTTTAAACTTCAAATATTTTAAACTCAAATATGTTTCCATCTTAATATCTGAAAAAATAATGTTTTCAGTTTAGAGTGATATACTCTTAAAAAACAGTGTAAAGTAGACCATTACTTATTTTGAAAACAGTTGTTTTATGACGAAATGACTGCAGACTATTTGAATTAAAGTAAAAGCAAACAATACATGACATGGTTTACCTTTATCAGCCACCTCAAATACTTTAAAGCTAAATGACAGGTTTTTTAATATCTTGGATGCTTTTTTTTTTTTTAGTTTTTTTAATAAAGTGAACTTAATTCTATTTCATTCATGGGAGTTTATTCTTTATTCATTGTTTCCATAGTAAGAAAATTGATTTTACTTTAAAACTGAAAAAAACCATTTTTTTCTCCTTTCTTTCTAGGCCAGTTATTTTTAGACACTCCAGCAGCAGACAGTACCTTGAAATGAAGAGCATGACAGCAGAAGGTTCTGCTATTTACTGTTTTTTTCAACACGCAGATGGTTGAAGCTGTCTTACCAGGGCGCCAAACAACCACGCAAGTGCTGCTGATTGGCTGAGGAAGAATCAAGTAGTCACGCGAAACCTATCAAATGACCAATTTAAGATGACATGGCAACAAGATGTGTGGACTTTAAACTATATACCAGTTTTTAAATTTTGTTATCAGACCATGTAAAATCAGAAATATGATAAAAAAATATTCACAATTTTTTTTCCTGAATACTTACACTTAAGTTTACTGCAGGAAGAAACGGTAAAAACTGCATTTTCTAAGGAAATCGCTTCTGAGCAAAAATAAAAAACAAAAAACAAAAACCCCACCCTTTCCTATTGGTGGAAAAATGTACCATGTCGACCAATCAAAAAATGGTATGGCAACATGGCATTTATTATTTTTTTGGAGTGGCACAAATAATGTGTATGGCATCTTATTTCATGCAGAATACCTGATTGTTCTCTGAAGAATTTGAAATAACTGAAATAACTTCAGTTTTTTCTCTGCATATAAAAAAAAAAACTTTAATTTATCCATATTTGTTATTTTATTATAAAATGAGGATAAAATATCAATTATTTATAGGAAAAGGCAAACAAGCTGAAAATGATTTAAAAAATAAATTTAAGTGTTCATAATCCAAAATATATTTAAAACCCTGGTCAGTCTACAATAAAGTTCTACTCAATGAAAGTCAGATTACATCATATTTCTCTTTGCTCCCTTCTGTTTGCCACAGAAGAATATTATGCTTACATTGAAGAAGATGCCACAGGCATAAACTTATGGTTTGTATACCATAAGTGTCACGGCTCAGGAGGGACTCGTAGGCAGACTGAGATTGTAAGTTCACAGTTTATTAATACACGAAACACCAAGTGCAACTATATTCAAGTGAAGGTAGCTTGTAGGGGACTCTGGGGAACACAGGCATGGTGAGGGAAACACAGGCAGGCTACTTACAGCAATCCTCCTCCAAACGCTCTGGCTTAGCTCTTTCACACAGGTCTTACTCTCACAGTAGTGGCGATCCTCAAGCTGACAGGTAGGGTCTGACACAGGGAGAAGAAAGCAGGTTAAATCACGGCACGAAGGAAACTCATGAGAAGCATGAGACTTAGTGAAGACACTGATGAGTCTTACACAATAATCCAGCGACGAGGCATTCCCAGCGGCCGCCTTAAGTAGTGAGAGCGTAGATTAGATGATCGCTTGCAGGTGCAGGAGCCAGAGGCAGGAGTCACCATGACTCCGCCCCGGTAGAGCGCAGGGCGCGAGAGGGACAAAAATAAACAAAAACACTTGTAGCCATACTGAGGCAGCTGAGCATGACATGACAATAAGTTTATGTTTGATGTATGACTGTTGATTTCTGTCCCCACAGGTGTGTATGAATTGATCTCATCTGGCTATAGACTCAACCTGGAGAGTCTTTGACCATCACCTGTCGGGTCCCTGGGTATTCTTTGACTGATGGCTATGGAACAGGTTGGATCAGACAATGTGAAGGAAAACCAGTGGACTGGATATTTGATCATTGGGAGGAAATAGTAGTAGGCTTTATCAAAATAGTGCTTTGAAGAACAAGTTCAGCTACAACAGAGACAAGTCTGCTGGAATGGTCACTATGAAGGGACAAATCTGCAGCCTGAGGACACAAAGCTGTTTATTACTGCGTGCATCACCCCACAGTGATACAAACCACAACACCCAACCACAAGTGTAAAATAAGTTACTGCTGTACAGAGATGTTTAGTATTTTTTTGAGATTTGCTTATTATAAAATAACTTTTAAGAATATGACTCAGATTAAACCTCTAAAGAAAGATATAAAATATCATAACAAAGAAGCTAAATGTTATAACATACTGTAAAACTTGTTAATACTGACTGTTACAGTCAGTATGTAACTACTGTTACTGTACACAGTGCTTTTAAATGTTTTATTTTCTGGATTCACACCTGAGAATTAACTTTTATCAGTTGGAGCAGAGGAGATGTCCCAAGAAGAACTGTGTTATTATAAATTATTCCACCACATAAAACTGAAATCTTTTGGTAGCAGCTGAACAGTATAATGTGTAGAAGGACACACAACATTATTTACTGTCAGATCATCAGGCAACTCTGAGTGAAGAGTTTTAGGACAGAGCCAAATAGTTTGCTCTGCATTCACAACTTATAGCCATCTACCTAATGTGTCAATTACCCATTTATTTTGTCTTTGCAAATAAATGAAAATCCCTAGAAGCAGCTATCACAACTACATGTATGGGGTGTGCATTTTTCAGTGTTGGATTTAGCACAATTTGCAATTAATAAACAAAATAAACAAAGTATTTAAATATGAAATAAATTCATCTCCTGAAGGGGAAACTCTTTGAGATACAAATACAAAAAGGCCATCTGCAAAATTCCCTGGTCAAAACCTTTAGTGACAGTATTGAAACATTAAATGAAGTGCACAGTGCAGAGTGTGTGTGTGTGTGTGTGTGTGTGTGTGTGTGTGTGTGTGTGTGTGTGTGTGTGTGTGTGTGTGTGTGTGTGTGTGTGTAGAATGTACAACACAAGGCTATCAGCAAAAAAATGGGCAAAACTTTTAGTCACAAAATTGGCACCACATGTTATTATTATAACTCAGAAGATTTTTAGTGTTAAAGAAGGCTTTGTGCTGCCACAGGCTGTTAGTAAATCTGGCAGTAAAAGTTCTTTCATGAGTGATAACCAGCTGTTCCTATTTATATGACCTGCATAAAACAAACATGTTGTAAGAAAGTGAGAAATCATTTTGTACTCCATCTACTGTGATGAGTAGAGATGGTGGGCACAACCAGATTGTGGAGAGTAGTGTAAGGTTGTTGCGATTCTTAGCTCACCGCTGATCCTTATCAATTTTCCCTAACCTAGATCACATTGTCAGTGAGATTAGAAAAAAGAGGTGGAGGTGGAGTCAATGCAAAGCACTGACAGCTTCTATCTCTTTATGTCTGACTGCAGAGATGAGGACAGAGAACAGTGGACTCACAGCCTGACATGATGGACTGTAGAACAGGACTGCTGCTCTTAACTCTCTGCTTGGCAGGTGAAAAGCTTTGTTGATGATAATATAAATTACATTTTGCTCCATACTTTTTAAGGTGCATTCGTCATTCTGTTTCTCTTTATTGGGGCAGGTGTTAATGGTCAGACTCTGACAGAATCTGAACCAGCAGTTAAACAACCTGGTCAGTCTCACAGATTGACCTGTACAACCTCTGGATTCACACTCAGCGGCTACTGGATTCACTGGGTCAGACAGGTTCCTGGAAAAGGCCTGGAATGGATTGCTGCTGATACTGGTGGTGGTACCAATTACTATTCACAGTCAGTCCAAGGCAGGTTTACTGCCTCCAGAGACAACAGCAGACAGCAGCTGTATCTGCAGATGAACAGCCTGAAGACTGAAGATTCTGCTGTTTATTATTGTGCTCGAGACTCACAGTGACAGAAGTTGCTGAGCAGCTGTACAAAATCCTGCCATTATTCTTTTTTATTGTATTAATGGATCCCAAGGAAGAGCTACGTGCTTATGTTTATTTCAGAATCAGAATATCTTTATTGTCATTGTACTAATACTTAGTGCAATACTTTACAGTCGCTTCATTCACAATATTGCACTTGTCCCTTTAATTCTTATTCCCAGTAAAGTCTGCAAAGTACATAGATCATCACTTAGTTACACATTGTTTAATCCTCAAAGATGACAATCAAGAAACTATAACCTTAAATACATCCATCATTAGTTATTATGAAAGTGTTAAAATAAATGTCATTCTTTTAGCCTGAAATTGTATGATTTTTACTATAATGACTCAAAATGCACAAAAAAGAAAAACTGTGTGCCTGTTCAAAGGTCAAATTTGACCAGTATCTATTGAAATAGAGGATAGAGCTTTTGGTGTATGTTGGTTGTTTCAGGAAATCTGTGAAACTGTACATGCTGTTTTTGTGTCTGTATGGGGCAGTGGTGACAGTAATCACATCACATTTGCTCAGCTTCTTTGAAGAATCTCAAAACAGTAAAATAGTAAAACAGCATGAAAACCTGTTCATAAACAGTGTGACCACATCACTGTGCTCTAAAGTCCATCACACATGAATGGTTTGCCAGTACGTTGAGCAATGCATACCATCCAATGAACCCTTATACTCTGTGTTGTATATTTGCTCAACCTAGCAGTCGGTAAAGTTCCTAGCTCTTCTATGCAAATAGGCCATAAGAGTGAACACATATGATCCACACAGGCCATACATACCAGAGGGTACTATGATAAAGTGTGCCTCTACACAGACACAAAATCTGAACCTGTAAGCAAAAGGATTTCATAAATAATCTAGAAATTAACAAATTTTAAAAATTAGAAAAAATTAGAAAAATTTGAATCAATTCATTGTGAGCTGAGAACTCACTCAAATCAAAACAGAGATCTAAAGATTGGCGCATGAGCTTAGTTTGGGAAACACATGAACACAAGGTTACTGACCATTTGTACAAATACAGCTAAATTATTTAATTTGCTTCTGTAAACCAGTGATTCTACATGTTATGTATGTTGAAGCAGGAATAACATAATGTTTACTTGTTAAACTAGAGTCTAATTATGAATAAATAAAGAAATTAAATAAAACGTTTGAATAAGAAATCAACAAATTATTTTCTGTTATATTATTATTATTATGAATTTGATGCCAGGCTGAAAGCAGTGACCAAGAAGGGCCATCAATGCCTGTGCTTTCACAAGTAAGCTGTAATAGGACCAAAAATTTAGCTGGTCCCAGTCTAATACTGTTCTTAAATTGCTTCATGTGATACCTGTATTTGTATATTTTAGTAATTTTTACTGATTAATGTCTTGTGTTTTTTGTATGTTTTGGGCATTTTTCTGTATTTTGTGTGTGAATAAAATTTTTGATCTAGTTTTGTATTTTTTTATGTGTGTTGTTTTTCTTCTTCTTCTTCTTCTTCTTCTTCTTCTTCTTCTTGTGGATGATGTTTGTGTCCCTGTCTGTGAACCAGGCTTTTCAGTAGGGACAATACAATGACTGAAGTGAACTGAACTAAATTAATGAATAAATCAAATGTATTGCAAAATCTAAATGTGAACTATAAGAGGATAATTGCCACATCTACATCAGCTCTTTGCTTTCTGTGAGGAGGAGTCAATGCAAAACCTGGCTGTCTTAAACCTACTTATGTGACTGCAGGGAAGACGAGAGTGTGGAGTCATAATTCAGTTTGACATGATGGACATAACGAGAGGACTGCTGCTTTTTATCACTTTGTGGGCAGGTGAAGACTTTCACTGATACTGAGTTATATTTGCCTTCAAACGATTAACCAGTTTACAGCAAGTGACTGTTTTACTTGTTTAACAGGTGTTGGTGGTCAGACTCTGACACAATCTGAAGCAGTAGTTAAAAGACCTGGAGATTCTCATACACTGACCTGTACAGGTTCTGGATTCACATTCAGTGACTACTGGATGCACTGGGTCAGACAGGCTCCTGGAAAAGGACTGGAGTGGGTTGCTGGGATCAGTGAGACTAGTGGTTATATCCACTACTCTCAGTCAGTTCAAGGCCGGTTTACTATCTCCAGAGACAACAGCAAACAGCAGGTGTATCTGCAGATGAACAGACTAAAGACTGAAGATTCTGCTGCATATTATTGTGCCCGACGACCACAGTGACTGACTCTGGCTGAACAGCTGTACAGAATCTTCCACTGTGTATTACAAATTAATTAATACATTATATAACTGTAAATTAAGAAATTAAGTTTGACACAGTCATCACTACATTGTTTAGGGAAAATTAAAAGAGATTGACTGCCTATAAAAATACCTTTATTATCAGGAGGCACTAATAAAGTCTTTGATCTTAAGAGGATGGAACCAAATCATTTATAGTTTAAACAGATATCAAACAAATAGTTTTCAAAGGTTTTCAGTCAAGGTCACATCATGACAGTTGAAGAAATTATCTTCCTGTCAGCTTTAATTTCAGGTGGGTGAAGTCTGCGTTCAGCAGAGGAGAAGAAAAGCACCTTTGGTTATTTAAACTCTGCACCACCAGAGGAGGAGCCCTAAGACCACAGATTGTTTCAGGATCAGTTCACTGGTAAATGTAGATGCATTTCTTATAGCAAATAAAACACAACATGTATTTTATACATAAATGATTCATATTATACACTCAACCCATTTTTATATAGAATTCTGCAAAGTATACAAAGGGTAATCTATTAAAAACACACACAAACGAACAAAAACAGAGCAATACAAACTAACAAATGATCAAACAAACACATAATTTAACTGGCCATCTCCCTTTCAAAATTTTAGTTATGTCCAGTGTTTATGTTTAGAATCCTTCCAGTCCAGTCTCATCACCACAACTTCAGAAAAACATCTGAAGTTGTGGTGATGAGACTGGAGTGTCCAACTATAAATAGACTGAATAATTTTAAGCAGAAGAGTCCACAGATTACAGCCTAAAGCCAACATGTCAGGTGACAGGTGAGACCATGAGTATGCTGATCTTTTTTTTTTTTTTACAATTCACATGTTTTTGTTTCATGAATTTATAATTTTATTTAACAAATAAAAGTAAATTCTATTGCATATTCATCACTAAGGCTTAATGAATACAAAGAAATGTAAGAGACAAAAACATGTAATTTATGCATCATTTATGGTGCTGTATTTAGCATTTGTATTAGACTTCTGATGCAGTCTGTTAGTTGTGTGTGTATCTAGCTAATGTTACAGAACAGAAGAAAGTATAATATTTCCCAGGGAGAGAAAAGAATGACAGATATAAGTGTGAAGTTATGCTTTTACATATTGTGAAAAACCGTTCAAAAAAACAAGAAAAAAAAACAAGAAAACTCAATATATTATTGAGCATATCACATCTTCTCAATAAATTATTTAAAATTAAGAATATACACTTCTGTTAAATGGACTGATTCTTATATAGCGCTTTTCTACTCTCCCGGTGTAGTGAAAGCGCTCTATACAACATGCCTCATTCACCCAAGCACTTCTAAACTCAAGTGCAACTGATAAGCATTCACACACATTCACACTCCGATGAACGCATTGGAAGGCAATTTGGGGTTAGTATCTTGCCAAGGATACTTGGCATGCAGACTGGGGAAGCCAGGAATCGAACCACCAACCTTCCAATCAGTAGCTGATCTGCTCTACCACCTGAGCCACAGCCACCCTCTGTTATACCCTTGTATTGCAATATAAAGTAAATTTTGCTAATCACAGGATTTTGTTTCTCTCTGTGAAGTCAGGCAAACATTTTGGGAAATGCCAAAAATTGTAATTTAGATAAACATTAAAATTAATTATTTTTTACTCTTTAGATGTTGGACGCAAATGTCTGAGAGGAGGAGTCAATGCAAAAACCCAGAGAGCTTCTTCATATCTGAGCGCAGGGATGTTGACAGAGAACAGCGGACTCATCTCAACATGATGGACTGTAGGACAGGACTGCTGTTTTTAACTCTCTGCTTGGCAGGTAAGGGGTTGGGTTTTTTTTTTTTGTTTTTTGATGGTCTAAATATTTTGATACATGCTTTAAAGTTGTGCGCGTCTTTCATTTTCTTATTATTTTTGTAGGTGTTAATGGTCAGACTCTGACAGAATCTGAACCAGCAGCTAAACAACCTGGAGAGTCTCACAGATTGACCTGTACAACATCTGGACTCTCATTCAGCAGCTACGGTATGGCCTGGATCAGACAGGCTCCTGGAAAAGGACTGGAGTGGATTGCTCTTATCAGTTATAGCGGTGCTAGCATCTACTATTCTCAGTCAGTCAGAGGCCGCTTCACCATCTCCAGAGACAACAGCAGAGAGCAGCTGTATCTGCAGATGAACAGCCTGAAGACTGAAGATTCTGCTGTTTATTATTGTGCCCGAGAGTCACAGTGACAGGAGTTGGTTAAGCAGCTGTACAAAATCCTTCAGGTTTTTCCCCACCTGCAATAAAACAGAACAACTTTACGCCCAATATAAATCAATAAATGACACGAAAACTGATGGACCTTTACTGACAGTCTGCACATATGTTTGTTACATTACCTCGATACTTAAGAAAAGTCTGACTAGCAACAAATGTCCCCAGTGCAGTAAAGGATTTAGGGAGATGAGGCCCATAAAATCTGACATTCAAGAAAGTTTCTCCAAGAAATGGCATTACATATTTAAAAGTCTTTTTTTTCTTCTTGCAGGAGTTTGGAGTGAGATCAAACTGGAGCAGTCTCCCTCTGAGGTGAAAAGACCTGGAGAGAGAGTGAAGCTGTCATGCATCATATCTGGTTATGACCTGACAAGCTATTATTTGCACTGGATACGACAGAGGCCGGGCAGAGCTCTGGAGTGGATTAGTAGGATGGACACAGGCTCAAACTCTGCTGACTATTCCAGTTTTTTTCAAAGTCGTTTCATCATGACTGAAGAAGACTCCGGCAGCAGACAGTATCTTGAAATCAAGAGCCTGACAGCAGAAGATTCTGCTGTTTACTTTTGTGAAAGACAAAAGCACAGTGAGTCTGATGGAATGAAAAAAAAAATATTTTGAGAAGAAAGAGAGAGTCTTTTGAATTATGAAGGGAAGAGTTACAAAATGCAAAAAGTGATGAAAAAAAGCAATGATAGCACTACAACTTTTTTGTAGAATGTATGATGAACAGATTACAGAAATATCACAGTAAAAACCAGCTAGTTCATAAAATCATATGGTTTTATCTCCTTCCTAAAATAAGAAGAAAATGAAGAATAGAGAATAAGTTGTTTAAGTGAGTTTTGAATACCAAAAGGTTCCTGTAGAGGAAAGTCTTTACCAGGTTGTGGTCCTCTTTAAAACCATTGCCTTCAATTCTTATTTAATTTCTTCCAGAACATCTTGGACTTTTTTTTATTCATACAAATATTTTAATTTTAGTTGTCTTGGTTATATGTGTTATATTCTTTATTGTGTAATTTCACAGTTAAGGAATTAATTACTCATTATTCTTTTCTTTTTATTCATGATCACATGCTTTTTTTCTCACTGGAGTTTGGAGTGAGTTCACACTGGAGCAGTCTCCCTCTCAGGTGGAAAGACCTGGAGAGAGAGTGAAGATGTCATCTATCATCTAGTTATAGACTGACAGGTTACAATATTGGCTGGATACGACAGAGACCAGGGGGAGCTCTGGAGTGGATTGGGTGGATGAACACAGGAAGAAACTCTGCTACCTATGGCAGTTCTTTTCAAAGTTATGTTATCATGACTGAATAAGACTCCAGCAAACAGTACATCTGTTGTTTACTTATGTAACATAAGAACAGCTGCTTAAAAACCGCAGCATGTACTAATATCAAGTAACAATGTGATCCTATGACTTCTGTTTTTTCTCTGCAGATGAAGAAGAGTTTTTATTTATCCATATTTATTATTTCATTGTAAAGTGATGACAATATATCCATTATTAAAACCAGTTATTTGCCGATAAACTATTGATAAATTGACATTGTACATAGCCATACATTTACCCATGACTTTAGATTGAACAGGCAAACAAGATGAAAATGGTTCAACCTAATTTTAACAGGAGAAAGCTGAAATGAACATAATCCAAAATTTATTAAAATCCTGGTTCAGTTTACAATAAAGTTTTACTAAATGAAGTCAGATTACATCATATTTCAATCTGTTCCCTTCTGCTCATCCCAGAAGAATAGTATGTTTAGTTTGAAGAAGAAACCATGAGCATACCTGAACCATCCCTTAGTCAGGCTGTTATGAGCTGCTGGGACTCTATGGCCACCAGCTCTGTGTATGAACTAAAAGAATAAGATCAAGAAGCAAGTGGTGGAAATAAGTTTCATTGAAGGGATTTTGTACTCAGAGTGAGGAGCTTGGTCATTTGGGAGGAGCTCAAAGTAGAGCTGCTACCCGTTCACATTAAAAGGAGCTAGCTGAGGTGGTTCAGGCATCTGATCCTGGCTGTGTGGTTATTTCAGTTTTTTTTTTTTTGCGGTCAAAAAAACACCCAGTTAGTTTCAACATATCAGTACAAATTAGATGTTTACTTGATTGAAAGCTGAGAAAGTAAAGTAAAAATGTCTTTAAGTAATAATGTAGGAGTGTGATTGAGGAAAAAAGCTGCAAGTTGTACTAATGAAAAGTGTAGATTTTTGTTTTATAAAAATATTCAAACAACTGTAAATGTTTAATGTTACATTTGAATAGATAATAATAATAAAGCTAACAGGAATCTTGACTTTAACTGACAACTTGTAAAGATGAAAAAATTATCTTTTTTTAAATTAAGTGATTTAAATGTCGTTGTAATTTCACTATTTACTCATAATGAAATGAAGAATGTGAACCTGCATGTGTGAGACAACAGAAGAGCTCACATCAGTTCAGCTTCAGGATCAGCCATGTTCTCTGCAGCTCTGACACTGCTTTTTGCAACTTGTGAGAATTTTTCAGATAGACAAATAAACACATTCACACTATTGAGGATGACTAAGTATACACTTTTAATTTCTGTTTCCACAGGTGTGTACAGTGTTGATCTCATTCAGCCAGATGCAATGGCTGTGCAGCCTAAGAACAAGTTCAGCTACAGCAGAGACATGTCTGCTGAAACTGTGACTATAAAGGGACAAAATCTGCAGCCTGAGGACACAGCTGTTTATTACTGTGTGCGTCGCCCCACAGTGATACAAACCAACAAGAACTTGAACAAATACTCCCAACCATCAACACCCAACCACAAGTGTAGTATATTGTAGTAAGTTACTGCTGTACAGACACGTTTTTTAGTATTTAAATGTATTTTATTTGAGACTTACTTTGTATAAAGGAACTTTTAAAAACCTGACTAAACCCCTCAACAAAGATATGGCATATTTTTATTTTCTGCTTTTGCATGATGTTAATAAACCCTGTTTGAAAAAAAAAAACAAGCAACAATTATAAATAAATAAGTATATATAAGTTTAAAGTATAAATAATAACACCCAGGATTTGGAGGACAGCAAAAGAAATCTATAAAAAGATCAATATCCTGCTTATAACAGATTATAATAGCTTATAATAGATTTTACAGAACACAATTTGAACCTTACAAATGTAAATTCTCATCCATAAAATGATGTAAAACATTTTTTTGTTAGCTTAAATATTTTTATGTATAACATTTAGTGTTTGCGAAAATAACTTCAATAAATCAGTTTATAAACAAATTACAACCAACTTCTCATTTCCTTTTTGGAACCCAAACTTTACTTTTTCTTGTCCTGCAGTGGTTCTTCACTGACTCTGCAGCTCAGTCCTGAGCTGCAATCCTATATATCTTAGGGGGTGGGGGGCAGACAGAGGCTGACCATAAACATAACTAATGGTTACAAAAATATTGATAAGTAAGCTGTGAAGTGTTATTCTCCAGTCTAGGAGTAACATAAGGGTAACATAAGGGTTAGAAAGGAAGTGAGCCAGCCCTGGTCCCCAAAACCATACACAGAAGCTATGTTTTTTAAGTGAAAAGTGGTTTATTGTGACTACACTGAAAACTTAACTCCAGGGTGAACCAAGGCCAAAATAACAAACAAAACAAGCTAAGTCAGGAAAGGAGGTGCTGTCTAAAACCCTCGGTGAAACAAAAAACAAACAAAAGACAAGTGCTACACCTAAACAGGAGAAAATAATACAAGAAATAGTAAGGCAGCTCACCCCTTCTGTTTCAGTGTCTATTTACAAGTGAACTAATTTACACACTATATACAAAACTCCATAAATCTCAGGAACCACACACACGAATAACACAGGGTTTGAAAGCCAGGGTCAGGTCTGCTGCTGCCGTCTTTCTCTGAGGGATCTTTTAAAAACAGCCACACGATCAGGGGACCAATCAGCCGCTGCTAGCTCTCCAATCAGGAAGGACCTGTAGATTCTTAAAGACATAGCACAACACAAAATATCCAGCTGGCCGGGGCCGTAACATGAAGCAAACATTTTTATTTTTTTTTATGAGAGGTCTACCATTCCTTCTATCATTTCCTAGGGTCCCTTTCAGTCATGGGCCCTTAGAGTCGCCAATCACTTTTCTCCTGACACTCCTTCCCTTACCAAATAAATGATGATTTAAGAATTTTTTTGTGAATCCTTTGCTTTCTGGTCAGTTTTTTTCAGAAGTTTACATCAAAGTCTGTCCCCAAGTGCACAGTTTACATTAGTGTACTACAGTATTCTGTCTACATTTCTTTCTCTCTAAAAATATTATACCAGCAGCAGATGTTAAACCATATTTTTTCATGTTTAAGTTTAAACCTGCAGAGGTAGTTCTATGCAAAGTCTTTCTTCTTTATAAACACACCGTCAGTAACAGTCATGTCATTTCATTTCATTTTTTCATTTTATTTATTTATTTCACACTTGGTACAACAATACAAACAAACCAACCACACTTTCTATCAAAAAGCACTACAACCATGTGTCATCTGACAGAGAAAGAAAGCTCTGAAAGAGCATCAGAAACAGCAGCGTTCACAGCGAAGGGAATGAAAAATATGATAATCTGGGGTTTATTATTTGTTCTGACTATTCATGGTAAGAAATGTAGAGTTACAAAGACCATTTTTGTGATAATATGATTGATGACTTTCATTTCTTTATCTTAATTACAGATGTTTGGTGTGATATCAGACTGGACCAGCCTTCCTCTGAGGTCAAAAGACCTGGAGAGACTGTGAAGATTTCATGTGTCACGTCTGGTTATACAGTGACAAGTTACAGTATTAACTGGATATGACAGAAACCTGGGAACGCTTTGGACTGGATGGGGTGGATAAACACAGATATGACTGTTGCTAGCTACACCAGTGCCTTTTAGAATTGATTCACTTTTACTCAAGATGTTCCGAGCAGCACTCAGTACCTCGAGATCAAGAATCTGACAGCTGAAGATTCTGCTGTTTACTTCTGTGCCCGAAAAAGCCCAGTGACTGAAGAATGAAGAACAGCTGCACAAAAACCTCAAATAGCCATGTGACTTTAATGAGTTCTGGGTTTTTTTCTACACAAGCAAAATGACTATGGATTGATCCATACCGGATTTTACTAGAACATGACAGTTATCCATAGAAATTAATTCAGTTATTAGCTTAGTTATTGCAGTTAGTTATTAACAGTACTGAGAATTTTTCAGATGAAAAGGTGATGACTATTTTTTTCCCTAACAGATCTATGATCAAGAATCTCCTCCAGCAGAGTCACACATATCAACTTTTACATTCTCTCAATTCATATCCAGTGAATGACCACATCAGACACTGAATCAAACAGGATCTCAGAAAAGGATTGAAGTTTTTTAAAAGTTCCTTTTAATATGAAGACACTTCCAGGCAGACCCAAGCTCACCAGCCATCTGCCACATGTTGTGGTAAAGAAAATACATCATACTCTATGACTAATAATACCTGTTGTTTACTTTAAAGGCAATATGACTTCATGATGTCCTTCCTGTTATGACCAGTCACAATTTGACTGCAGTAATACATAAAGTTTTTAAAACAATATCCCAGTTTATATTTCTCACCAAGTAAGAACCAAGTCAGTTATTTTTCAGTAGTGTTTCATATGAGGAGGAGTCTAACTTAAACAATAGCTCTGTTCAGCTCAAAGGATAGCAAAAACCAAAAAACTAACACTATGGACTAAAGAATCTGCTGGTTTTATCTTTCTACTGGACAGGTAAAGATTTTCTCTAACTATATTTTTGATATACATTGTTTTTGTTTCTGACCTGACTTAATTCATGGAATTAAAAAAAAAACATTTTAAGCAGAAAGTGATGGTTAAACAGAATATGAAATCATTAAAAGGCCTGGAGAGTCCCACAGATTGATCTGTACAGCCTCTGGATTCACCTTCAGCAGGTTCGCTATGGTCTGGGTCAGACAGGCTCCAGGAAAAAGACTACAGTGGATTGCTTTTATAGACACTTTGGGTTATCCTACTTAATACTGCCAGTCAGTTCAGGGTAGATTCACCATCTCCAGAGATGATTCCAGCAGCAAAAGTCTAGATACATATGAACAGTTTGAAGACTGAGGACACTGGAGCTTATTACTGCATCAGATAAGAAAGTGAGAGACTGTAATTTAAATACATAATAGTAAAGAAGGTTAAACAATATAACTTACAGCTTCATTATTACTGATAGTTACATAATGCTGTTAAACATTTCATTTTCTGGATTCACACCTGAATATTAACTTATTTTAATCCAGAGAAGAACTTGGTTATTATAAACTATTTCACCACATATAACTGAAATCTTTTGGTAACAGGTGACCAGTATGACGTGTAGAAGGACACACAACATTATTTATTGTCAGATCACGAGTCAACTCTGTGAAGAGCTTTAGGACAGAGCCAAAATTTTGGCCTTGCACTCACATCTTTGATCTACGCAGAAAGTCAGAATGAATGTGTCAATTAAACATTCATTCATTTCACCCTCTCTTTCCAAATACATAAACGCTTCTAGAAGCAGCTATCACAACTACATGTATAAGATATGTGTTTTTCAGTGCTGGATTTAGCACATTTTGTAATAAATTGTGTGTAGTAAGAGTAAATTAAATATTTAACTCTTAAACATATTCTGTTCTTCTCGCAGATACAAATACAAAAAGGCCATCTGCAAAAATTACCTGTCCAAATTTTTTTCAGTCACAAAACATACAGCACATCTTTTTAGTAAACCCCACAAGCTGTTTAGTTTTAAAGAAGGTTTATTGCTGCCACCAACCATTAGTAAATCTGGCACTGAATGTGCTTTCTTGAGTGATAACCAGCTGTTATTGCTGGTTATCACTCATTTATGTGACCCGCATAAAACAAATATTTGCTGAAGTGAGATATTGGTCTGTAGTCTACTGTTGTAGTTTCAACATGGTGATGTTGTTAAAGTAAATATTGTAATAGTAAGGTTGTGTAAGGTTGTTGCGATACACCGCTCATCTTAATTTCATCAGGGAAAAGCTGCCCTTCATGAGGAGGCGGAGTCAATGCAAAGCACTGATAGCTTCTTTCTCTTTATGTCTGACTGTAGCGATGAGGACAGAGAACAGTGGACACAGCCTGACATGATGGACTGTAGGACAGGACTGCTGTTTTTAACTCTCTGCTTGGCAGGTGAAAAGCTTTGTTGATGATAATCTAAAATTATATTTAGGGCCATGCTTTTAAGTTGTGCATTTGTCATTGATTTTCTCTTTACTGGGGCAGGTGTTAAAGGTCAGACTCTGACAGAATCTGAACCAGCAGTTAAACAACCTGGTCAGTCTCATAGATTGACCTGTACAACCTCTGGATTCACACTCAGCAGCTACTGGATTCACTGGGTCAGACAGGCTCCTGGAAAAGGGCTGGAATGGATTGCTACTGATGGTGGCAGTAGTTACAAATACTACTCTCAGTCAGTTCAAGGCAGGTTTACTGTCTCCAGAGACGACAGCAGACAGCAGCTGTATCTGCAGATGAACAGCCTGAAGACTGAAGATTCTGCTGTTTATTATTGTGCTCGAGACCCACAGTGACAGAAGTTGCTAAGCAGCTGTACAAAATCCTGATGGGTTCATTAGATTCACTTAAATAAAATTTTAAATTCACTTTATAGAATATTTTTTCACTCCCAATAAAGTAAAACATATATTTTATTAATTTTGTATGCTATATTATATCTTACAAACACCTTAAGGTCTAACTCTGGATAGCAATTATCCACAGTACATGAGAAATGTATCATCAAAAATATACTGCTGACTGCTCCTGCACTACATGCAGAGCAATGAGAAATGTAGATCAGCATCGCATCAATCCTGCAGCATTCACAAACCATCCCTCTGTAAATAATCTGGTCAGTTGAGAATAAGATTCTCATGGTGTTTATAAGCCTAAGTATTACGGCAAAAATACATCACATCATAAAATACTTGTGTAAATGAGTTTTTGAATACCAAATTTCTCCTGTAGAGGGAGATCTATGCAAACTTTTGCTCAATTAATACTTCTTGCAGTTCTTTTTCTTTTTTTAACCAGAAAAAACAATCTCTGACTACAAACAGCTTTAAATTATGGCAAATTATTTTTTTCTTTAAAACACTGAAGACAAACTTGATGAGTGATTCTGGACTCTGTAGTCAATAGTGTCAGTTCTGGGTTTTTTGCTATCCTTTGAACTGAAGAGAGCTAATGTTTAAATTAGACTCCTCCTCATATTAAGCACATTACTGAAAAATAACTTACTGTGATGATCACTACTTCTACTATTTCTTCTTCATTTTGAGTTTGTCTCCCTCTAAAATGTAAAGACCTGGAGAGAGAGTGAAGATGTCATGTATGCTGTCTGGTTATAGCCTGACAAGCCATTATTTGCACGGGATACAAGAGAAACCTGGAAGAGCTCTGGAGTGGATTGGTAGAATGGACACAGGCTCAAACTCTGCTATCTATGGCAGTTCTTTTCAAGATCGTTTCATCGTAACTGAAGAAGACTCCAGCAGCAGACAGTACCTTGAAATCGACACCCTGACAGAGGAAGATTCTGCTGTTTACTTCTGTGCCCAACAAAGCACAGCGACTGAAGGCAGAATAGCAAGTGTGCAAAAACCTCAACTGGTAAAGGGCTTTCAATGACGTCTTGGTTTTCACTTCACCTGAAAAAGGACCTTTGAGTCTACATTTAAAGTTTTACTGTAAGCAATGGGAAAATATCTGTTAGTTATATTAATAATTTCAAAAGTAAATAATGGTAATTTGACACTGTAAAATGCACACTTGATTATAGACTGAAAAGATGAGCAAGCTGAAAATCATTCATAGTAACTCTGAGTAACTAAGTGACATTAAAATGATGTTTAGTTGTTTCAATAGGCACAGGTCATGGTTTCCTTCTTTGTCAGATGTTTCACAGAAGCAGGAAACATAATTCTCAGATATTGACTTTACATTCTCTCAAATCACATCCAGTGAATGACTAAATCAGACAGACAGACTGGATCAGACAGGGTCTTGGCAAAGCAATGAAGTGAAGTTATTAGCAGATACTATACTTTGTCAACTCTGGTTAGGACTGAAGGCACACAGTTATTGTTGCTGAATGTTGCTGTTTGAGCTGCTGTAGGTGAAACTAGTTACTTTGAGCAAATATGACGCAATGAAATTATACTGAACACCCTGGGATACCCTACAGGTCCTATTAGATCCCCCACTCAACTGATGCTATCAGTTTTTGATAGCATTAATTACACCCATAATATATATTTTAAAAATGAAAAAAAAAAAAAAACTACTTGTTGTGGTAGCTTAGACATGGTGCTGATATTTCTCCTTCCTCACTTGTTTCTGTAGCATGTTTCTGAACCTGCAGTTTAACAGAACAATGTTACAACAGATTCATTAAATAAATTACACATTAATATCCATTATCACCGCATAGCAGTTAGTTGTAGTGACAGTGTGTGCTTGTGTTTCTTGCCTTTTCTAAAACACAAAGAAAACTAAGTTTGCAACTTATTTTCCCACAAGTTCAGTAATAGAAGAATTGGACAGAGTCCCATTAAAAGTTTTAGATTCAGGAGGTTTAATTTGAGTAATGGTGTCTGACATTTTTTTTAAATCTATATAATTAAAATACATAATTTGTTCATTAAAAGATGCTCAGAGCTATGTAACATGCATCATGTAAAATAATTATAGCTAGAGTGTTGCTTTACTTTTTTTCAAAAATAAGCAATTACTGTAAATATAATTTAGAAGATGACAGTGTCACACTTCTGATTATTCTTTGACTTGAAACAGGCTCATTTTGTGTTTTGATTCATTTTATCAGTATTTTAAAAAAATGTAGAACACACTGGACTGTAATATGTTCTGATTTAATGAATGTTTAAGGGTGGGGACAAACCACCCTCATTTGAATAATATTTTAATTCTGGCTAAATTTAACAGTATTACTCCTTTTCTTTCATTTGTTTGAGGAGATAAGATGCAATAAACCCCAGTGAAAATAGTTACGCAATATAAAAAGTGGGACTGACTTTTTAAAAATATTTAGTGATAGTGTTTGTCTCATGTGCAGAAAATCTGACATAATGAATATAAAAAATAGACAGTT
Organism: Pelmatolapia mariae; assembly: GCF_036321145.2. Taxonomy (NCBI): domain Eukaryota; kingdom Metazoa; phylum Chordata; class Actinopteri; order Cichliformes; family Cichlidae; genus Pelmatolapia; species Pelmatolapia mariae. The sequence goes on from NC_086230.1 coordinate 15,592,098, forward strand.
CATGATATTGTTTGTCTTTATTTTTTTTTCTTGAAATACCAATTAGCTCCTGTTGTGGGAGGTCTATGCAAAGTTGTGTTACTATATAAACACATCATCATCATTTCTCATTTAGTTTCTCTACAGAGCAGCTTTGGACACTTTTTAACTGCACAAACATTCTGATTGTAAAGTGTTCTAAATTATGGATTATATTACTTCCTGGAGTTTATTCTTCATTATATGTTTCCATGGTAAGAAAAGGATTCATTCATTGAAACAGGAAGACAATACTTTGATTATGATGATAACTTTTTTATTTGTTTTTCTTTCTTTTTTTCTTGCAGGAGTTTGGAGTGAGATCAAACTGGAGCAGTCTGCCTCTCAGGTGAAGAGGCCTGGAGAGAGAGTGAAGCTGTCATGCATCATATCTGGTTATACCCCGACAGACCACTATTTGCACTGGATACGACAGAGGCCAGGGAGAGCTCTGGAGTGGATTGGGAGGATGAACACAGGCTCAAACTCTGCTAACTATGCCAGTTCTTTCCAAAGTCGTTTCATCATGACTGAAGAAGATTCCAGCAGCAGACAGTACCTTGAAATCAAGAGCCTGACAGCAGAAGATTCTGCTGTTTACTTCTGTGCCCGACAAAGCACAGTGACAGAAAACAGAAGAACACCTGTACAAAAACCTCAAATATTAGCATTTTGTCATTTTCAGCCACTTTGGAGCTAAAAGAGGCCACCCAAACACATTAGATATCATTGGAAAAGCCAGGCTGTTCTCTATTGAGAACATCAGGACTTCTTAGGTTAGCTGAAATAAGTCAAACGATATAGACAAAAAACAAATATCTATTACAGAGGACATAAATGAATAGGCTGGATGTGAGGATGAGATAGCATGCACGAGATGTTGAGATGATGATGATAGAGCAGTTTTACTAACAGAAAGTGATGTTTTTCTTCTTTATCAGTTTTCTTTGAAGAGAACCAGGAACCAGAATGTCCTTCTAGTGAGTCACACAGATGAACTTTTACAGCTTTTCAATTAACGAACAGTAAAAAACTAGATACAGAGGGTCAGATGGGGTCTTAGAAAAGGACTGAAGTGGATTCTGACTAAGTTATTAACTAATACTATATTTTGCCAATTTAGCACAGGATCAAAAACTCACAGTGATTGTTGAGTTGTTTGAGCTGCTGTACAACCTCCAACAGTTTTCATCAGTGCAAAAAAAAGATGTCCCTTCTTTTAGAAAAAGAATGATTTTTATATTAAATAGCCTGTGAGAAAACTGACTAGAAAAATATGTATAAGCAGAGATAAAAATGTAACATATCCAGTTTACTACACTAGGAAGAAAGATTAAAAAGAGAAGAAATGAAAGTGTGATTTTTTTTTTCTCACAGAAGTTTGGAGTGAGATCAAGCTGGAGCAGTCTTCTTCTGTGATAAAAAGACCTGGAGAGCGAAAGAGTGAAAATATCATGTATGCTGTCTGATTATAGCCCAGCAAGTTATACTATTGGCTGGATACGACAGAGACTAGGGAGAGTGGATTGGGTGGATGAATACAGGCTCAAACTCTGCTAGCTATAGCAGTCCTTTTCAAAGCTGTCTTATCGTGACTGAAGAAGACTCCAGCAGAAATCAGTATCTTGAGATTAAGAGCCTGACAGCAGAAATGATTTCCATATTAAGATCTTGGAACAAACTGCCGGCCCATAATCTACTTTGTCAATTCAGAAGAGGACTGAAAACTCACTTGCTGTACAATAACCCCAACACCTTGTTATAGAGATTTATTAAAATCCATATTTTTTTCTATACTTCTAATGCTTAGGTTGGAAGGAGCTTTTAGTGGATTCACTCTCCTAAAAACAAAAGAAATACTGAATAGTTAGGTGACGATTGAAATTAAATATGTTTCCACAGGTCTGTACAGTCCAGCAATATCACTCTATTGTGTATTACTGTGCCAAATATACTTTTGAAGAAAGTAAGACTATTAAATATTTAAAATTAACCTCCAGGTGGCAGGAAAACATGCAAACTGAGGAGAAAGGAAAGCATGACATGCATGTACATATGCAGAAATGTTCATCTGTGCAGCTGCTCTTCTGTTTTTTTCACTTCCTCTTCTCAAGGCTATAAATAAGTTGTTGTTTTTCTTACAACAACAATACTTCTTCTTACTGACTTACTTTTTACTCTTTGATACTCTTTCACATTTTTATTATAATCTGTATTTCTTATTGAGTGAGTGTCTGGCTTGTTAGCAGCTAAATGTCACCTCCTGCTGTAATTGCTACCTGAGCTTTGTTTAGATTATGATATACTGCATTTTTAGTGCTTTAACAATGAAAAGCAACACATGCAAATTGTATCTGAAAATGAATATATGCTAAGTGTGAGTGAATCAAAACAGTATTTCTTTGATGAAGAGGTGGAGTACTGATGTCTTCAGTCTCTTCATATGTATTGCAGAACAGGTCAGCTGAGAGAGGCTCATGGACTCATTCAGATAAACACACAAAGACAAATACTGGATCACCCATGTTTATGGTTAGTATTTTGTTTTTTGTTTTATGTTGCCTTAATATGACCCCAACAGAGCTTTCACAACCAGCCCTCTTTTTTTTAGCAGCAGAACTTTGATGGTTTATTTCTATGAAATAGAAATAAAACATCTCACTCCTCTGAGACTCCAGAGCTTTGTTAACATCTGACCATCAACTGTCAGGTCACTTATTCTGTTAGTACCTACTAGACAGCTTGGATCAGACAGCTTGCAGGGAAAGAACTGGAGTGGATTGGAAGTGCAGGTGTTGGATGGGCCACATACAAAGATCCATTAAAGAACAAGTTCAGTATCAGCTTAGACTCTACTAGCAAAACAGTCACTCTCAAGGGGACCAACGTGCAACCCGAAGACACTGCTGTAAACAGGGTATGTCTGCAAACATGTTTAAGTGTATTTCCATGATGGTACAGAAAATAAATAAGCAAGTAAAGCAATGTATGAATCAATAAATGTCATGGTTTAAAGCTTCTGCAGAATCAGTCTTTAATATCTGAAACAAAGCAAATCACTTCTGGTGCACAAATAAGGATATAACTACATCTTATTTGTTTAATAACATAAACATACAATGGTGGTCAACAGCCTCTTTAATGAGTCAGAGTGAGGTCAACAAACATGCTTTGTATGTTTGATTTTATGCAAACTTGGCTTCCTTGCTGCTCAGCCATAAAACTCTGCACATTTTCTTTGTGTGGAGATACCAGAATATCAGTCTCAACCTAAATCATGTTTTCTGTAGCTCTGCTGCTGCTGCTGCTGTTAGCTGGATCACGTGAGTCTCTCTGGATTTCTCACAATCACTAGTTTAGTTTTGTCAGCACAGTTTGATCATTTATTATGAAATATACTTTTCTGTTAACAGGTGTAAATTCTGAAACATTGACACAGCCAGCCTCCATGATTGTACGGCCAGGGGAACACCTGACCATCACCTGTCAGGTTTCTTATTATCTCAGCAGCTACCCAACAGCTTGGATCAGACAGCCTGCAGGAAAAACACTGGAGCGGATTGGAATGGCAGGGGATGGATATAACACATACTACAAAGATTCACTAAAAAACAAGTTCAGTATCAGCTTTGAATCTTCCAGCAAAACAGTCACTCTCAGGGGGACGAATGTGCAGCCTGAAGACACTGCTGTGTATTACTGTGCCAGAGAGTCACAGTAACATGAAGCATCAGTAGGCCTGAAAAAAAACTTCACAGTGCCTGAACATTAGTAAAGAAACCAGAGGAGGAGCTCTCAGACCATTAAAGATATAAAGAGACTGCTCATTCTAACAATATTACAATATTTATGTGAATCACTTATTTCATAAGAAATAAATAATTTAACTATTATTATTTTTTCACAGTATAACTGAACACTGAACAATAACAAAATATTGGTTAATATTTTGCTATTGTTGAAAGAAAAACTGTGTCTTTAAATCCGATTTTTAATTTTTTTGGAATTGTGCATTGTTTTTCATGTTTTTATATTGTTTTTCTTCTTCTTTATTCATGGATCTGTTTTGAGAGATTGTCTGTAAACCAAGTTTCCCACTGGGGACAATAAAATAACTGACCTGAACTGAACTAAGTGAATGAATCAAATGTATTGAAAAATCAAATAACTGCCATGTCAAACAATATCTCAATACTAAAGTATATACTCAGTACTCAAAACTACACAGACAGTTGTGCAAATTGTTTTCCTATTGGCTCTCATTTCAGGCGAATGAAGTGTGCATTCAGAAGGGGAGAAGAAAAAAGTTTTGGTTATCTAAAATCTGAATCTTTTTAACCCGATTGTTGTCATTCTCACACCTCCTCAGAATCAGTGGTCAGACAACTCTAGAAGAGCAGGATCAGACACCCAGTCCCATAAAATGCAAGGACTCACAGTGGCTTGACTAGATAGGATTTTTCAGAAACCAGGCAAAGGCCTAGAATTGATTGGGTACATTAATGTGATTCATGTATTAATGCAATAACACAATATTCAGGGTTTTTTTTAGCTGTATAACTGAGTTTTTGAATACCAAATTACTCTGGTAGAGGGAGGTCTATTCAAAGTTTTGCTCTCTTTAAAAACACATCATTACCGGTGCACATTTAATTTCTTACAGAATCTTGGCCAAATTTTTAGCCATATAAATAAAGTGTTGACAATTATGGAATACACAATTTATTCTTTATTCTTTATTGCTTGTTTCCATGGTAGGACTTTATTTTATGTTTTTAACTTGTTTTAATTTTTTTCAAAAAAATGGAAACAAGTCTGATATGTAGATATACATTTTTCTTTCTTGCAGGAGTTTGGAGTGAGATCAAACTGGAGCAGTCTCCTTCTGAAATAAAAAGGCCTGGTGAGAGAGTGAAGATGTCATGTATTTTATCTGGTTATAGTCCAACAAGTTGCAATATTGGCTGGATGCGACAGAGACCAGGAAGAGCTCTGGAGTGGATTGCATATATGGTCACAGGAAGAAACTCTGCTAGCTATAGCAGTTATTTTCAAAGCCGTCTCAGCATAAGTGAAGAAGACTCCAGTAGAAGTCAGTATCTTGAAATTAAGAGCCTGACAGCAGAAGATTCAGCTGTTTACTTCTGTGCCCGTGAAAGCACAGTGACAGAAAGCAGAAGAGCAGCTGTACAAAAACCTCAAGTAACAAAGTGACATCAATTAGTTTATGGGACTTTCTTTACCTGAATAAGGACTTGAGTGCCTCCATATTAAATTTTACTGCAAACAGATGATACAACATATTTTACATATATTAATGATTCCCATACCAAGCATTAATGGTATATTGAGATTCAGCATTAATACATTAGATGAATTTAGCCTGGAAGAATGAGCCAGATGAAATTTTTTTAACACCGGTTAATTAATCTTATCATAATAAGGTGACAATAGAACTGAAAGAACTGAAATAGCTTCTTACTAAGTTACTAACATATACTTTGTCAATTCAGAACAGCAAGGGCGATTTCAGTTTTTTGAGTTGCTTTAAAAACTCCAACAGTCGATGTTCTTACACTTTATTAGTAAAATATGATACAATAGAAATATAAACAATTATAATAAACACATTATCTCAGAGAAACATATTTCTGAGCAGAGCTATAATAACAATAAAAAAAACATATTTTTTTTGTTGTATAAGACAGCAGGTGAACAATATATAAATTAAAGATATAAAGCTGAGCTGCCTATTTTATGACGTGACTTTACACATCTCATAAAATTAAAGTCAAATGCAATATTTGATGTCGAAAATGATCAAGTGTCAAAATGTATCAAAATGTTGCTTTAAGAGAAAAAGAAGTTTAAAATCTTTTTAGCATTTTTTTTAGCCTTACACTTTTTTTATTATTGTTGTATTTTTCATTAGGTTTTTTTTTTAATATCAATACATCATAGTGTTTTCACTCCATCATTAGTTGCTGGTTTTTGTCTTTTTTTGTTTTCAGCTCATAATTACACTACAGAAATATATGAGTAATCCAGGCCTTTGATCAACTAACAAAAAAACAGGTCTTTGTTATGTTTAGACTTTACAGGTACATTTTTCAGATCTACATGTCTATACGATCTTTAATTTTTAACTTTTCTAAAGTTTTTTGTATTTATTTATTTTCATTATCATTGTTTGTCAGACTTGCTGCCAAATTTGTTATTTGACTTCTCTCTAAGCTCTTTCTGTTTCTACTATTATAGCATTTTATCCAAAGTACAATGAATTGTGTGTTTGGAGTTGCTCTTCTGCCTAGTTTGCCTTGTTTGTAATGAGTGGTTGATTGAGTTACACTTGCATTCCTATCAGCTCCAAGTAAAAACAAACACATAAGATATGGGAAAAGAATGAAGCCAGATAGGGTAGTTTATATAAATAATATGTCTGTATTACAGAGGTCGCCTATGCTTCTACATCTGCTAAGCAAAAAAATAAATCACAGACATGTTATAAAAGGAAAGGAACCAACTAGCTCTACTTCAGGGAAAATGAGTGGCAAGAGAGCATAACACCACACACACAGCCTCTCCTGCATATAACACTGTATAAAGTTTTGCAATACCGACTGGCTCCTGTTGAGGGAGGTCTATGCAAGGCTTTGCTCCTTTAAAAGCCCATCATCGCCAATTGTCATTTTATTTGTAATTTTACAACTTGGGAACCATATAGACCATGGGTCCCCAATCCCAGTCCGCGAGGGCTGGTGTCACTGCAGGTTTTAGATGTGTCCTTGATCCATCACAGCTGATTTAAATGGATAAATTACCTTCTCAACATGTCTTGAAGTTCTCCAGAGCCCTGGTAATGAACTAATCATGTGATTCAGGTGTGTTGACCCAGGGTGAGATCTAAAACCTGCAGTGACACCGGCCCTCGCGGACTGGGATTGGGGACCCCTGATACAGACACTGACTATAAAGTGCTGCAAATTATGGAACATATTATTTCCTGGAGTTTATGTTTTACTGTTTGTTTCATGGTATTAAAATTCTTTATTTTTTAGAACACTGACAGCAAAAGTGATCAGTGATGATCATTTGCCTCTCTTTTTTCTTTTTACAGAAGTTTAGAGTGAGTTCAAACTGGAGCAACCTCCCTCTGAGGTGAAAAGGCTTGAAGAGTCAGTAAAGATGTCATGTATTATATCTGGTTACAGCCCAGCAAGCTGCAATATTCACTGGATTCACTACAAAGCAGGCGAGGAATTACAAGCCCCTCATCATCAGTGGCATGCCACTGGAGAGATTGGACAGTTTCCGATACCTGGGTGTTCACATCACTCAGGACCTGTCATGGTCCTGTCACATCAACACCCTGGTTAAGAAAGCCAGCTAGTGTCTCTTCTTCTTCAGAAGACTCAGAGACTTCCATCTGCCACTGAGGGTGTTCAAGAACTTTTACTCCTGCACCATCGAGAGCGTCCTGGTGGGAAACATCTGCACCTAGTTTGGGAACAGCACCAAGCAGGACAGACGAGATCTGCAAAGAGTGGTACTCTCAGCCGAACGCATCATTCATTTAGAGCTTCCTGACCTACTGTCAATCTACACCAAGCGGTGCAAGACCAAAACCAGGAAGATTATGATGGACCTCTCCCATCCTAACAATGGACTCTTCTCACTGTTGAGGTCTGGGAAGCGCTTCCTCTTCCTTAAGGCCAAAACAGAGAGAATGAGGAGGAGCTTCTTCCCCCAGGCTATTTGGGCCCTGAACCAGGTATAGGACTGGACTCTCACACACATCAATTCACCACACGCACTCTGGTTTTTCTTCTTGCACACTTTCTATAATTTGTAATTTCTTTTGACTAATAATCTCTTACGTAAACTGTTATTTTGCATATTTCTACTGTAAATTTCTAAGTTAAAGCTGTAAATTTTGTAGTAACCTGTAAATTTGTATATCTTACCGTCGTTTAATGGTCGGGCACTGCACAGCTACAAGCATTTCACCTCATGTCATACTGTGTATGGTTGTGTGTGTGACAAATAAAATTTGAATTTGAATTTGGATACGATATAGGCCAGGAAGAGCTCTGGCTCTAGCTATGGCAGTTCTTTTCAACATCATTTCATCATCACTGAAGAGGACTCCAACAGCAGATAGTACTTTGAGATCTGTCCATATTCTGGATTCACATTTAGCAGCTACTTAGTGGAATGGTTCAGACAGGCTCCTGGAAAAGGACTGAAATAGTTTGCTACTATCGATGTTGCTAGCAAATACTATTCACAGTCAGTTCAAGGCCTTTTTAGCATCTCCAGGGACAACAACACACAGCAGGTGTATCTGAACATGAATACTCTGAAGAATGAAGATGCTGCTGTCTATTATTGTGCTTGACACAGAGTTTTCAGTGCTGATAAGTCTGTCACTAGGTAAACATTTATAAACAGCACATGTAGAGCCTTTGGGTACAGCTGTGTCACTGAGCTGCAGGGAAGGCATTCCTCCTCTGTTCCCTTCTGGCCACCTGTGCCTCAATTTTATTCCACAACTTAGACATCCACATTACTAATTCTCTCATAACACATACATATAGGGCTTTGGGGGTGGGCAAAAGGTCCACTTGGGAAAATAATTCTGTTGGTCATTTTTCTTGGCCTTGAGACAATAATTCTGATTGTGACAGTGCTGGACAGGACAGGCAAAAAAAAAAAAAAAAAAAAAAAAAAAAAAAGAGAGATGCAAAGGCATGGTGTGGTTTCAGAAGATCTTGTCTGTAACTATTATTTGTAACTATGATGAAATGTGGCGTTGTGTTTTCTAATTTGAACAAAAAAAAAAGCAGAGAGATTGAGAATACTGAGAGTTGTGATGAAGATGAGATCTTGAACAAATTATGTGAATTAACTTTCCAGTCCTTTGTTTTTATTTTGGTTTTTAAATGGTTCTCTGGGTCAAAACTGATGTCAAGGTCAGAGGAAAATAGCCAGACTGCTTTGAGCTGATAGGAAGGCAACAGTAACTCAATCAACCTATCAACATGTCTTTAATGCAGCACCATGAACACATGAAATATGAGCTTATTGATCAAGCGTTTTACTTCTGTATATATAAATTACATACTGAGGAGAACT